>NW_025728652.1:55702-355702 GCF_021461385.2 Schistocerca piceifrons
AAAAGATCAGTAGTGACCCAACAGCGGTGAAACCGTCAGTTGGGACGGTATCGGCGCTGGAGTATCAGTGTCGGATGTGCGTAAGGAATATCTCCAACAGTACGACTAAGGACTGTGAGGTGGTCATGTGGTGAGTTTTGTAGGAAAGCGAGAGTGTTTGAGGCGCGGAGGCGGATTTGATGGACCAGCGGTGGAATGTGGAGAAGTCTGCGGATATCGTTGTTGGAGACATATCGTGGAGCGTTTGATATGATCCTGAGTGATTTGCTTTGAACTATTTGTGCCTGGAGAACATGAGTATCTGCTGCTAGTCCCCACAGTTCACAGCCATATAGCAGGAGTGAGAGGACACAGGACGTCCAAATAAGTAGCTTAGATTGTATCGAAAGGCCGGGGCTCTTCAATAGGGGGTAAAGTTTGTGTGTCATTCCGTAAGCCTTGTGGCAGACGCCTTGAACGTGGGTTTCCACGTGAGGCGTCTGTCGAAGGTGAGACCAAGGTAGGTTACTGTCTGCGACCATGGAATGCGTCGGCCTTCCAGCTCTACCAGGCTGGCGGAGTACGTTTGTTTGTAAAAAGTATGGCCTGTGTCTTGTCCGCATTAATTTTTATTTTCCATATGTTGCTCCATTGAGTGATCTGTTCTAGGTGACGTGTGAGGTTGAGAGCGATAAATTGGAGGTTTCGATGTGAGTTGAAGACTGCTGTGTCATCCGCATATAACGCGAGATGGTTGGAGACACGGGATGGGATGTCATTTGTGTATACGGCGTACAGAATTGGGGAGAGGAGAGACCCCTGGGGTACGCCAGCTTCCACAGCCCGGATTGTACTACGGCTTCGGCCTTGCATAACATAAAAGGATCGCCCAGTTAGGAAGCGTCTGAGAATATGAATGATATGGAGAGGGCAGCCGTATTCTGCCAGCTTATATAGTAAACCATCGTGCCATACTCTGTCAAAGGCTTTTTCAATGTCTAGCAAGACCATGCCTGTACTTTTACGTTCCAGTTGCGCTGTACGGATGGTGTCATGGAGACGGATGAGTTGGTGGACCGTGCCATGGCCCCGCCCGAAACCCAAACTGTTGTGGAATGAGGACTGAGTGTGCGTCGAGGAAGGATTGGAGGTGGGAGAGGATAATACGTTCGAGAATCTTGCCAAGGAAGTTGAGGAGGGAAATGGGGCGGTAGTTCTGTGGGAAGAGTGGATCTTTTCGAGGTTTCGGGAGGGCAATGACACGGGCCAGCTTCCATACAGGAGGGAAGTAGTTGTAAGAAAGGCAGCTATTGTATAGATTGACCAGATAGGAAAGCGCAGTTGGAGAGAGGTGGTGAAGGAGGGCCGGCCGGATACCATCGGGACCAGGGGCTTTTCTGGATGGTATGTTGCTGATGTATGTCGCCACCTCCGGCAGAGTGACCGGTGGAAAGATGGTGTCAGTATGACGGCGAAGGAGCTGACGGACCCGGCGATGGACGCGGGTCTCGTGGGCGTCAGCTTCGTCGTCGTCGACCTCGTTTAGGCGAAATTGGCGCTCGAGGCTATGTGCGAGGGCCTCCGCCTTGTCCTGAGGTGAGTACACCAGGCCTTGGGGACCATGGAGGGGCTGAGAAGGAGGAGGAGTGGATGTGGGTTTCTTTTACTATGCGCCATAGACGGTCGGGGCGGTCAGCGGCGTCACGGAGGCGCTGATTCCATGTTTGATCGTGAACCTCTTGTAATCGAGCTCGAAGCTCTTGAGCTAATGCTTGCCAAATCCGCTTGTCGACTGGGTCGCGGAGGCGTTGCCACCGACGACGAAATCGATGTTTTGTGCGGATTAATTCCTGGGACGTCTGGCGGAAGGTCCAGGCGACGAGGAGGCTGAAGGACTCGTCGGGAAGAGGTGCGGTAACATTCAGTGAAGATTTTTGCTAATCGGTCCGCCGTCGGATTAATGTGGCTGCGGCGGGTGATGGGCGGAAGCTCACGGACATGGAGGTCAACGAGTTGTTGGTAGCGTTCCCAGTTTGTATTGATAACGTAAGCCGGACGGAGCTGGTCTTGTGGACGTGCGTCAAGAAATTCGAGGGTCACCGGATTGTGATCAGAGTCAAGCTCTGAGATCACAGAGATGCGGTGGACCCACGGAATATCCCGAGCCAAAAAGATGTCCAGGATATCAGGATGGTAGCGAGCTGTTTTGTGGAAGTGAGTGGGTGAATCTGGAGCAATGACTCGGATAGCGGCATTCAGTTCGAGGTACTGAAATAGCCGACGTCCATTTGCGTTGGTAGAACGGCATCCCCCACGTCCCGTGCTTGGAGTTGAAGTCCCCTCCCACGAGGACCTTGGGGCCCAGGTGGAAGAGGATATCCAAGTCGGCCGGGACTATAGCGCGAGCGGGGGAGTTGTAAGCTGCGGCAAGGGTCAACGGCAGTCCATATAGCTGTATATCTATAGCTGTGGCTTCCAGGTGTTGCATGTTCGGTATCTGCCGGAGTCGGTGTGTAATGCACTGTTTAACTAGGATAAGAGTGCCGCCGTGTGGCCGATCCGCGCGGTCGGATCGATATGCAAAGTAATTGGGAACGGAAAACTGTTGGTGAGGTTTTAGGTGCGTTTCGCAAATAAGGGCTATGTCGATACCTCTGTCTTCCAGAAAGGCTTCAAGGGAATGACGTTGGCGTAGAATACCGTCGGCGTTCCAACTGATTATACGAAATGGGCGGTGTTGATTAGGGTCCATCTGAGAAGTAGGAGATGAAGGCAGAAAGGATTATCATTAGTTTACTGAATGGGTCAGAAGCAGAATTGAGTTGTTGGATAGTAGAACGAACAAGAGAGATGATTTTGGGAATGTTGAACTGCTGCAACAAGGCAGCAAGGTCAGCAAGGTGGTTGGAAAAGGGGAAGGAGAAAGTAGGGGGCGGGGGTGCAGAGGGCTCTGGAGAGGGGTTTACAGTTCCCCAAGCTGAGTGGGGAGCAGTCGCCGGTCGTGAGGCAGGACGTCGCGGTGGCGTCGGCCCCGTGCCGGCAGCAGAGGAAGATGGTGGAGTAGGGGCGCGACGTGCTCGCAGTTGTGGAAAATTTTCAGTATTAACTAGTGGAGCAGCTGGCGTTGAAGGCGCCGAGGCTGCATGAGTGGAGGAGCTGCGAGATTTCGCCAGCGCTTTTTGATATGCTGAACATTTTCTGTAATTGGCTGGGTGAGCCTGTCCGCAATTGCAGCATTTGGGCGGGTCGGTAGGTTTCTTTTGACAAAGTCGTGTGAGGTGGTCAGCGCCACACTTGACGCAACGCGGCAGGCGGCCGCAGTTGCGGGAGCCGTGTCCAAAACGCTGGCAATTGAAACATTGTGTCAAGCCAGATTCGTTACGGTATGATTCCACATCCACCTTCATGTGAAGGAGGAATTTAATTTTATAGACGTCGTATACATTTGGTGTGCAATGGAGTACAGCAACAAACAGAGGCCATTTAATATCTGTAAGTTTTCCTTGTGCGTCTGGTACCTGCTGGTGCATAACTGTGACAGATTGCACTGTGAAACCCAGTTCCTCCAGCGCTTCCTTGACGTCAGCGGGAGGGGTCGTGGGTTCGAGGTGCCTGACGACGACCTTCAAAATTTTGAGGGGGTCGAGGTCGTAAGTGTGGTATTGAATGGCACGTGCTTTTAGGTACTCAATCATATACCGATAGTCGGAAGGATTTTCGAATTCATATCGGATATTGCCTCTTTTGTACTGGCAGGAGAAGGAACCCTTTAGGTGCCCCTTCAGTTCCTTTATTCGATCGAGGTAATTGGTTGTATCATGAACAATGATAGGTGGCACCTTTGGGGTTTTGAGAGGAGTAGGAGCCGGGAGATTGTCAGAGTTTTGTTCAGCTGGTGTGATATCATCTAAACTTTCGTATCTGTTTGACGTCGGTACTGTAACCTCGTAAGCCTCAACCATGTCGACCTGACTGGTATCAGTCGGCGCATGGGAAGCGGAGGTGTTCTGAGGCGGAGCAGGGTCCTGACGGTCGGTCGATTGTTTCTTTCTGTCAGGTGCCCTGGATTCTGTTGAATCAGAATCGGTAACCGAAGGGGGATGCGCGTGCTTGCGAGAGGCATGTGAGTACGGCGCATCCCGCGCCTTCGTTGTTGATTTCATTGATTTACGACGTGTAGCGGGAGCTGCAGCGTCAGCGGAGCCGGGTGTAGGGGCGGCCAGGACGGCTTCGTTGTCACCGTTAGGTATCCCGCCGGAGCCTGACCCCACGCTACTCGGCCCTGGGCCGGTCGAACCCAGCTCAACGCTGTCAAGCTGCGTCTGCTCAACCGCTTGATTGATATTTTCTTTAGTAATTTGAGTTATCGGATCCGACAGCCGCCGGTGATCTGATCGACTGGAAGATAGACAAGATTCGGACGAATACGACAATAACTCGGCGCATGACATGATATTCTTGCCAGACGAGGGAAACAACCCACGAGAACCGGCAGAGGGAGCGGCCATCGTGGCCTTTGACTCCGCCGCGGACGACGAAATCAACGCGCGCGACGACCGATAGCTACGCAGAAAATAACCGCCTCGATTGAAAGACGATGCGGAACAACGCAGAAAGCGAACGTCCGACTAACGCCGAACACAGAAAAACGCGCGGAAAATACACTCAACTATCACGTAACACAGCAAGCGCTCCGCTCTAGTCAGCGTCTCCCCACACAGTGGCACCCGCCGCCAGCCGCCGCCGCACCTTTACCAGCTCGCCCTGTTGCGGCCGCCGACCAATGGGGCGCGCGCGCAACCGGCCGCCGCACCCGAGCCCATAAAGCACCCCCACCCCGGCTGCGCCGGCACGCACTCCGCTGCTCGACTCGCTGCCGCTCGCACCGGTCGTTTTCGTTTCCGTTTCGTGTGCACCGTCGCTAGCCCATCGCCATGTCCGGACGCGGAAAGGGAGGCAAAGTCAAGGGCAAGTCAAAGTCCCGCTCAAGCAGGGCTGGGCTCCAGTTCCCGGTCGGCAGAATCCACCGCCTCCTGCGCAAGGGAAACTACGCAGAGCGCGTCGGCGCCGGGGCGCCCGTCTACCTCGCCGCCGTCATGGAGTACCTCGCGGCTGAGGTGCTCGAGCTGGCCGGAAACGCGGCCCGCGACAACAAGAAGACGCGCATCATCCCGCGCCACCTGCAGCTTGCCATCCGCAACGACGAGGAGCTCAACAAGCTCCTGTCGGGCGTCACCATCGCACAGGGTGGTGTCCTGCCCAACATCCAGGCCGTCCTGCTGCCAAAGAAGACCGAGAAGAAGGCCTAAAGGAGGCCAAGGCAATCGCAGCGCCGCGTGCTCCCCTGCACGCAACGCGCTTTGCCGGCTCGGCTCGGCCCGGCCCACAACAATCGGCCCTTTTCAGGGCCACCACACAAACCTACGTCCAAAGCAAAATTTCAGTCGTCCTCGCCGCACCTTGTTTTGTTTTAACTTTGCACTTTCACAGCACAGCCGCCGCCGGCGCACGTCCGCCATCTTGTCGTCCACACAGCCCGTGTGGCCCAACAAACACACACACACACATTCATTTTGCACGGTCGCAGTCGCCTTCCAAACGACAACGGCAGCAATAATGACCATTGTTACAGGGAGGCGTGTCGACACACCGCCCTCCACTCCCGCGCGCAACGGCCGTCGACACGAACGAAACAGCTGATCCGGCCGCCTGTGCCCACACGCCTTGCCTCGGAAACCCCAACGCCGCCGCAAACACACAGAGCCAAACCACGCAAGCAAATAATCACCGCCTCTCGCACAACAACACACAGCCCGCCATCTCCGTCGCGATCGATACAACGACACACAATAACAAACACAAACGAAGCAGCTCCCACACACAGCCAGCCACATGACACGTTTCCTTTCCTTCTCCCCTCCCAGTCACATCACGTCGCTCAAACGGAAAGAAAGAAACAAACAAACAACACAGACTCTTTCGCACTTTTCAACTTCCGAACAGTGTGGTGGCCCTGAAAAGGGCCGTTTTCTAGTCTCTCCCACCCACAAGCACGGCCGCGGGAAGGCCAGCGCCCGCTGCGACGCAGCCTAACCGCCGAAACCGTACAGGGTGCGCCCCTGCCTCTTCAGGGCGTACACCACGTCCATGGCCGTCACAGTCTTGCGCTTGGCGTGCTCAGTGTACGTCACCGCGTCGCGGATCACGTTCTCCAGGAACACCTTCAGCACCCCGCGGGTCTCCTCGTAGATCAGACCAGAGATGCGCTTCACGCCGCCCCTGCGAGCCAGGCGGCGGATGGCGGGCTTCGTGATGCCCTGGATGTTGTCGCGCAACACCTTGCGGTGCCGCTTGGCGCCACCCTTGCCGAGCCCCTTTCCTCCCTTGCCGCGGCCTGTCATCCTTCCTTCCTCGGGCAAAGCAAAACGTGCACAAACAGCAGCTGCAGCGGCTGGCGAGTCGGCTACGGTCTGCGCCCAGCGCGCCCGCCGCCCCCCTATATAGACTCTGGCCCGCCCTCCCCCCACCACGCGCAACCGAGGGCATATAAGCGCAGCACGGAGGCGCGCGGGCCCGTTGTCAAGGCAGCACCGGACGCCGCGCCGCACCTAACCTCCACGCACGCCGCTCCGCTACCGCTATGGCCCGCACAAAGCAAACGGCCCGCAAGTCCACCGGCGGAAAGGCGCCGCGCAAACAGCTCGCCACCAAGGCGGCGAGGAAGAGCGCGCCCGCCACCGGAGGCGTCAAGAAGCCCCACCGCTACAGGCCGGGCACCGTCGCCCTGCGAGAAATCAGGCGCTACCAGAAGAGCACAGAGCTGCTCATCCGCAAGCTGCCATTCCAGCGCCTAGTGCGCGAGATCGCCCAGGACTTCAAGACCGACCTGCGCTTCCAGAGCTCCGCAGTCATGGCCCTGCAGGAGGCCAGCGAGGCCTACCTCGTCGGCCTCTTCGAAGACACCAACCTGTGCGCAATCCACGCCAAGCGCGTCACCATCATGCCCAAGGACATCCAGCTCGCGCGCCGCATCCGCGGCGAGCGCGCCTAAACCGCGCCGCGGCACCGCACCGCACAAACAAAAACGGCCCTTTTCAGGGCCACTAACATCTCTCCGTCGCGAGCAAACTTTGTCGGTCGCCTGCCTCTCGCCCCGCAACCCAAAAACAACAACCACCACTTCCCGTCCGTCCGCCACACCCGCTCACTCTGCCTGCCTGCTTAGCAGCGCGCAACAATCACACATCATCCCTCCCCGGCGCTCAAAGCGCACAATACCCAACGGCCGACGTCACACCGCACGGGTGGCTGGCCGGCCGGCCGCCGCTTTCGTTTCGAAAACACAAAAACAAACCCGCACTCCACTCCGACGGCCAACGGCCAGGCAGGCGCGCTCGCTCGCTCTACACGCCACCGAAATCCCCGCCGACTCCTTCCACATCTCAACGTGCCCCCCGTTGCAAAACATAACACACACACACACACACACAAAGGAACAAAACAACAAAGACCAGACACGACTAGACAAGACAGACATCCGAGAAGAACGAACGCAGGCAAGCCAACCAACGTATTCAAACAAAACAACGTGACAGAAAACCAACCGTCGGCCGCCGCCACAAACACGGCGACAATCAACAACAACACCGCTTACCGCTACCGCCGCCCACACCCGCCACCGACCCCCGCAATCCAACCACCACGGCACGCAAACAGCATCCCCACGGGCATACAGAAACGCCAGACAGACAGACACCCACACCAAACGCAACACGACAATCAAAACCTTCCCCGACGTGCTTTGATGGCCCTGAGAAGGGCCGTTTTGGGCCGCGCGTCTCTTGCGCGCCACTAGACGACGACGGGGGGTGGGGACGACGGAGTCAAGCGCCAAACCCTTCCTTTCTCCCATCTCTTTCTCCTCTACTCTACTTCTTCTTCTTGGGCGAAGCCTTCGCCTTAGACGGCGTCGTCGCCTTCTTCGGGCGCGGCGCCTTCGGCTTCTTCGTCGGAACCTTGGCGGCCTTCTTCGCCTTCGACGGCGACTTGGCCTTGGCCGGCTTGGCCGCAGCCGCCTTCTTCGCACCCGCGGGAGCGGCCGACGCCGCAGACGCCTTCTTGGCGGCGCCCGCCTTCCGACCGGTCGCCGCCTTCACGCCACCAGCCTTCTTTGCGCCGGCCGCACGGGCGCCCTTCTTCTCCTTGCTGGCCGGAGCGGCGCGCTTCTTCTTGGCACCGCCAGCACGAGCCTTGCC
This sequence comes from Schistocerca piceifrons, assembly GCF_021461385.2. Classification (NCBI taxonomy): domain Eukaryota; kingdom Metazoa; phylum Arthropoda; class Insecta; order Orthoptera; family Acrididae; genus Schistocerca; species Schistocerca piceifrons. The sequence goes on from NW_025728652.1 coordinate 63,937, forward strand.
GCCCTCGGCCGCCCCCCCCGCCGCCGGCGCCGGCAAGCTTGAACGAGCCGGACGCGCCCTTCCCCTTCGTCTGCACCAGCTCGCCCGCCACGACGGCCGACTTGAGGTACTTCTTGATAAACGGCGCCAGCTTCTCCGCGTCCAGCTTGTAGTGCGCGGCAATGTACTTCTTGATCGCCTGCAGCGACGACCCGCCGCGCTCCTTCAGACTCTTGATGGCGGCCGTCACCATCTCAGAGGTGCGCGGGTGCGCAGGCTTGGCGCGCGGCTTCTTCGCAGACGACGCAGACTTGGCCTTCTTCGTAGTGCCGGTGGCGGCGGGTGCCGCAGCAGTCTCGTTCGTAGCCGCCTGATCTGCCATTTCGACGACGCGCGTAACACACAGCGAGAGCGAGAGCGAGAGCGAGCGGGACGGCAGGCAGGCACGCAAGCACAGCACAGCAGCAGAGCAGAGAATCACAAGGCCCAGCCAGTGTCGCGGGCGGGCGCGGACGGCCGAGAGAGCGGCCGCCACTCTGCGCGCCGCCGCGCCGCGCCTCCCGCGCTTGCTACCGCCCAACGTCCGACAGCCTGTGCGGAGCAGCCCCAAACCTGCGCCACAACCGCCCGCGCCTTTCAAACCACCGAGGATGGGGCTACACACAGCCACACCACAGTCGCCAACCAGTCGCCACGGCAGCGCCGCAAACCACGGCCAAACTGCAGCTACCGCGCGCTACAGCCTGGGTCGGCCCGCCGAGAATCGCCGCCCCCGCCCAAATGCCGCCCCCACAGCCCCAGCCGACGACCCGCCACAATGGCCAAACCTTCGGCAAAACTCCCACACCGTCGCCGCGGCAGCCCGGCCAGCGCGGCCGGCGCCACAGCCACACAAGCCGAGGCGTGCGGCGATGACGGCCGTGCAAACGCGCCTCCGCCGCCCCATCGCCTTCCGTCGCCCTCCCGCCGTTTCCCGATCGGCCCGCAGCCGTCGGGCCACATCGCGCGCCGTCCTCCTCCTCTCGCCCGCCAACATTCACAGCCGTTTATCAACAATTGCCCGCCGCAAACGGACGCCGCCTGCGCAACAGGCGCCGCCGCCCCTCGCCGCTTCCGACCCAACCCCTCGACCGAGGCAAACCGCAATCCGAATCTACAGACCAACCCAATCTGCCGTCAGCACACACGACAGCCGACCTTACACGTTACGCGTTACACATTACGTTTACACGTCTAGGTTAGGTTAGGGTTAGGTGGACGTGGGTTAGGTTAAGGGGACTTGGGTTAGGTTAAGCGTCAAACTTAGGTTAAGCATTCAAACACGTCAGGCGTCAGAGGTTAGGTTAGGTTACACGTTAGGTTAAGGGGTCAGTGCTAGGTTAAAAAAAAGCGTTCAAACGTGAGGCGTCAGCCGGACAGCTTACCTTACGTAGACGTTAGGGGCTCACAGGCTGAGCTCACCTCGCCACACCACAGGTTAGGTTCGGTTCGCTCGGCTCAGCGTAAAGCGCCGAGGTCAGGGTTACGTTCGTTCACCTTCGGGCGCCACACTTTCGGTTGAAAGGTCGCGACGGGACGACGTCGGCAGGCACGCCGCAAACGAACAAAAACGTACAGACGACGTCGAAAACCGCCGACAGACGGGGGAGCAGCACGACCACGACCAGATACCGAGCGCGAACGAGACACACGCGAACCACCCCCACCGGCCAAAGGGCACCACACAACAACCCAGAGCACCACGTGTCGACACCAGAGCAACCCGCCGCTCACGCGACATGGCTGGCACCGAAGGGCAACCGCCCGCAACTGCGCTTTCCGCGCCGGCCCGGATGCACGTCGTGCTACAACAACACCACTACCGTACACAGCCGCTGTTCACAACATCACTATCATGCGCGCCCGCGGCTCGCCGCCGTCGCAGTCGCAGCCCCAACGCCAGCACTTTTGCACCACCATTCACACGCACCGCAACACAGCTCGCCGACACAGCCGAACAAAACAAACACCACACAACAACAGCAACAACGCCGCCGCCTCTACTTGTGCCGGCGACCCACCCCGCCGATGGCGCACCTTTCGCCAGCCGGCAATCGACACACACGCACCCACCCACCCCCCGGGGCCCAGTGCAAAAAAAAAACACACAAAAACAAAAAAACCAAACAAAAACAAAACGACACGGGAAGCGCACACCGCCACTTCGCGCGCACGCCACCAACCAGTCGTCGTCTCAAAATAACAAACACAAAAAAAAAATAAACTAACAACTAGGGCAACACGAAACAAAAAACGCCTCGCACGAACCGCCCACAAAAAGGACAAGCACACGCACAGCCTCTGCTGACGACCACGACGCAGCGGCACGCTGCTCCTGTCCCGCGCCCCGCGCCCCACTCGAGTCACAACTCACGCGACACCGTCAACGACGGGCTCGCTTCCCGCAACCTACCACCTTTCCGCCACGACGCACAGCCCCAGCCCCACCCGACGACGCGCCCGTGGCAACGACTGCACTTTCACCACCGCCTCCCCCTTCCCCCCCAAAACACACACACACACACACACACACACACACACACACACACAGCCAGCCAAAAACGCACTCGCGACCCACACATGCACACGCCAACCAGTCAACGTCGACAACCACACGCAAGGCTCGAAACGAAACCGGCGTCCTTCCACGTTGCCATCAAGCTACGCGACACAAGACACAAGGAACCAACACAACAGCCGGCCCCACTAATTCCCCACTCTCACGCCGCAAAAAGCACACCGAAACCGCCAAACGCACGCACATTCCCCTTCGCACTGACACCGACCGGCTCGCTACCACACACCTCTCGGCAGCCGTTTCACGCCAATTCGCCACACCGCCCACACAGTCGACAAGCGCCCGCCCTGTACGGCACACGCAACGACGCAGCGCAGCAAAGGGCGCCCGCAACACATACCTCTCCTCCCCCTCTCTCTCTCTCTCCGCCGCCCGACGCGCCAACCGCCACACCACACCGCCAGCCACTCGCAAATTGTGCACTGCCACCAGCCACACGTCCAACACGCCGCGCCGCCTCCGGCCACCCGCCAGGGGGCGCTCACGTCCGCGACAACAGCGCGGCCCGCCGGGCCGGGCCGGGCCGGGCCGAACCGAACCGAGCCGCCGCTGCTCTGCACTCGGCACGGCCACACCCTGCTGCAGACCGGGCTCGTCTCTCTGTACGCGTCTGCCTGCGCATCAACACAACACGACCTTTTTTTTTTCCTCTCTCTACCGCCATCCCTTCTTCTCGCGTTTTACTCGTTGTTGCAGCAGCGGCGCACACCTACACATCCACAGCCCCAGCCGAGCCGAGCCGGCCTCACCTCAGGGCCCGCCGCCAGCGTCTCCTCCTCGGGCACAGGTGCGGTGCTGTGGCCGCCCATCCAACCGCATTGCTGGCCGTCCAGCCGCCAGGCGTTCCCACTGCCGCGAGCCACGCCGCGCACCGACCCTGCTGCAGAAAACGAAGCATAGCCAGAGACCGACCGATACACAAAGCAAGCCGTCGCCTCGCCTCTTGTCCTTCCTGCCTTCCTTCCGCCCCCGCCCTTCTCACACCACCGCCTCTCCACTTTCGCCCCCCCCTCCTCCTTTTTTTTTTTTTTTTTTTGTTTTCTTCTTTCTTTCTTTCTTTCTTTCTTTCTTTGGCCCTCTCTCCTTCCCGCCATGGCGGTTACGGCACCGCCTGCAGCGGCAGATTTTGTGCGCCCACACGCCTACTCCTACCACCATTAACCTCGCCCTGCCCTGCCCATCAACGTCGCAGTCGAACCGACGCTTGCCAACACACTGCCGACGTTCCTTTCTCTTTTCGGCCTACGCCCATTACGCGCCGCCGCCACAGCACCTTCCCTTCCCACAACACACCGACGTCATCACACGCACCCAAAACAGGGGCCACGACCGTGTTCCTCGCCCACTCCCGTCCCGCACGGTACGCACATTCCCAACTATTACCGCGCACCCTCCCTTTCCAATCTGTGTGTCTCTGTGTCTGTGTCCTGTCCGCGCGTGACGCCTCTCAACATCCGCCGTCCCCCGTCCCGTTTTCGCCCCCATGCCGTCGTCGCGCCGCCTCCTCCCCGTCCACCGCCGCCCCTGTCCGCCCCGCACCACACCATACACCGCTGCTTGTCCCGGCCGTTGCCACCAAAGGCGCCGACCGCAAACGCGCCACGCCGCAGCCCCCGTGCGTCTCGCGCTCGCTTGCATCTCCGTGCCGACGCTGCCTCTCTTCCCGCTCGCACTCGACCTCGACAACACAGTCTTTGGCTCCGCCACTGCGTGTTCCGGTGGTACGCACGCTGCAACACGTATGTATTCATTACCAGAGCGATGGCGAGGCATGACAGCATCTCTGTCTGACCAGAGAGTTATTTATCGTTGCTAGTCGGCGCTTGGACCGCGCCAGACGACAGTAGTGGCACGCACCGGGTCGCCAGGAACAGTTGTTATATATATTGTAGCGCGAGTCGGGAGAGGTAGTAGTCGGTCGACAGTAGTAGCGGGTGGACGGTTGTACTGAGCGGGCGTCGGCGGCGTGCTCTGCTCGTCTCGCGACTCTGGTCACGGTTCGGGACGATGTATAGTATATTGTGTTATAATCAAAAGGTAGTGTGAAGCTGCATTTTGCGCAAATCTGATAACGTATGTTCATTGTACTTATTTTGTTCAACGACAAAAAGCCCCACTATTACTTTTTTCTAAAGTAACTTTTGTCTTTTAACGAAAAACATTCACTTTTTAAAGACTACTTCCTATGGCATTTCCCTCCAAGGAGTGCAATTAATTACCAGCCAGCACTCATTCATTGCACACAGCTGTGTAAGGGGTATCTACAATTGAGGAGCGGATACAAATGCAATTTTTTGTTTTGTTTTTTTTTTTTTTGTGCGTTGTAACCTCCCCGCAAAATTTAAAATAATGGACAATGTTATTTACGGATGCTAATGGACATTGCGCTAATTGTAACCTCGCCCACAATGAGAGGTATTGAAAATGGCAACAAAAATGTTAAATTCGCAATCTGACTCAAATATAAATTCTTCACAACATTTAAAAGTCCGTTCAGTGACAAGAAACTTCAATTAAACCGAAATATCGGTCTTTGGCCCTGTGCAAAACAATCAGAATTAAAGTCTTACCTCAGAATAAATGGATGTCACATTTCTGCTCTTGTTTGTTGCGCAGCGCTTGGAGGAACTGCATTGCAAATAATAATATTCTCTTTTTTTTTGTGATTTTAGTGAAATTTTTCTTCAAAGAAGTGGAATGAAATGTGAAGTGCAACGAACTCTTCAGTTCAATAAAAAATTAAATGTTTGAAAAATGCTTTTGAAATAAAAATTATTATTGGGGAACTTGTTGGAGAATAATTACAATAAATAAAATTGTTCATTATCTAATGATTATATTAATTAACAGTATACCTTATTCACCATCTTGACCAGTGTTGCCGACCGCCTACATCACACAACCGCACTCGGCTGCTACTACTGACCGACCGCTCTGCATGACGACTATTAGCGTACTGCACGCGACGACTACTGACAGAGTACAGCCCTCAACTAGACAGACCTACAGACTCGCAACGACCGACCGACTGACTGACTGACTGACTGAGAACCGCTCGCAACACTCGCGCGGTCCAGCGCAAACTCTCTGGTCACAGATGCTACAATGTCTCGCCATCGCTGCTATGTTACATACGTGTTTCAGTGTCTTTTTCATTGGGGTGACGATCTTTGGCTCTTTTTATTCTGAATACAGGGCCAAAGGTCAACGCTGCTGCCCTTATACAATTTATCAGGTTTCATTATGTCTGTTGCAATGTTACATACGGTTCATTCTTTCATTAATATTATCGTTGGGTTTGTTTTGTAGGGACGTTAACATTCTGGCACATTTCTATTATCATCGGACTCTCTGCTATTTGTGCAGGGAGGTTATACCTGGGTCCATTTCCATTTCCATTTACATTCTAATATTGATAGACTTTTTGTTTTCTTTTTTGTTTCTTGTTGTTTTTCCTTCTTTTTTTTGTTGTTTTTTTTTGTTTGTTTTGTTTTTCCCGCTCTCACCACCACCGCCGCATCACGCCTCCCGTTTTCTTGGTTTCTTTTCTGTTCTTCAACTGCTTCAACATCACCGCGCCCCATTTCCACACCACAGCCATCAGCCTCCAAGACGGGCAGGCGCAGTGTGCCATTTCCGGCGCACAAGCACACCCGTACGGTACTCTCCTCGCCCCCACGCCACCAACAACACAGCGACCACGCGGCTGTCAGGCACGGCACGGCACGGCACGGCACCGGCGAAATGCGCCGCCCCCGCCCCTCCGCGCATCCGTCCGTCTCGCCACGTTCACTGACAGCCGCGTCTGCGGCTACACCACGACAACCACAACACAACACCGCTCCCCTCCCTGGCAACTCATTGTTTTTCTCCTCCTCTTTTGCACAAACCACAACGCCGAGCACAGGCGCAAGCCACCCACACCGCGCCCCTCCCCGTCCCGCCTTTCTTTGGCCGCCGCTCCTCGTTTGCCCCCTCCCATCTCCCGAAATGCCATGCCAGCAGCGTTACGCATGCCCCTCCCCTGTCCACACAACACTACCGCCAAACGAACAGCCTTCCGGGCCACATGCAGGGCACGCCCACCTCCAAACACTGCCAATTCACGGACGCACACACACACACACACACTTTCTCGACACCTTTCTGTACGGAGGGTGCGTCATCTCGACCGTGACAGAGTGACGCCAACTATCGACGATCCATTTCCCCCCACTGGTGAAACATGTCCACTAACACCTACATACATCATTCAAGTACACAGACAATAGCATACACACAATGGGAGGGCACACGAACATGGACGGCACGGCACTGTCATACACTCTTCCTCACAACCATATCAACAAACGTTACGTACATCCGGGAAAGCGAAAGCGAAAGCGAAAGCGAAAGCAAAAGCAAAAGCAAAAGCAAAGCCCAATGCAGCCGTCAAAGGTAACGTTCACCACGGCAGACACTTGCAGCCGCGCCGCCGTTAAACGCATTTCAGTGCGGCTCCAATACGCCTCCGACACGGGAACGTTCCGTTGCTCTACGAATGCGTTTCTCCCCTTTTTCCCTTCCTCTCTCTTTTGCCCCCCCTCCTTGCACTCTTGCCTCATTCCTCACGTTCTGCCCAGACATTCGACCGATCAAAGTCAACCTTTCGTCACCGTTCTCAGCGCGACGGTGTACAACAGTATGACGGGTGTGCCCAAGACTTCGGTTCAGTTGCGTGACGCCGGTCTATCGCGCCGATCGACAGTTACTCAGGGGGCGACGGATCGGACCACGTCACCGACACACAAAACACTTTCAAACAAACACATACATACCGGATGGACACAGACAAACACGTGTACAGACATTCGCCAAACAAACGACGACCGCCGCCGCCGCCGCCGCCGCCGCCGTCTAGCGTCGCGCTTACTGTACTGCACTGGACACGCGTGCATCTTGAATGACGACATCGGTGTGCGTGCGTCGTACGCAATCAGTCAGACACGGCTATCAAAAATCAGAGTCGAATGGTACATCATCGTGCGTGTCGCCGTACACGTACAGTACAATACAACAACAATGCGTCTTAATGGCACGTTCAATTTCAACGTCACTCACACACCTCCACGCTGCAGTTACGTCGCACCATTGTCAAACTCGGCGTACAGCAAAGGGAATAGTGGGCGGCAAAAAAAAACCAAACAAAAACATTTCACATTTCACCCTCGCCATGTATGATGTGCAAAAAACAAACCCGCAAACGGCCGTCGTTACGGTGACACAAAAGTCGCCGATCGCACTGTCCCCCCTCGCAGACAGGTAACACACACACACCACCACCAATGGGTCAAAACCACTCCAACGAGGCGTGCCACCATTCCACGCCACGGCGACCAACCTCGTGGCCGTCCCCCGCAACACGCTTTGACGCGCCCCCCCCCCACCCACAATCAAAATGCACACATACATCACAGCCGTCCACACAAACAACAACAACAACAATTCCGCCCTTCCCGCAAAAGGCAAGTTGGTGGCCCTGAAAAGGGCCGTTTTGCCGCTCTCGCAACGGAGGAGCCTTCTCCATTCTTCCTTCCACTCCAGAGCCACCTCCTTACTTGGAGCTCGTGTACTTGGTCACCGCCTTCGTGCCCTCGCTCACGGCGTGCTTGGCCAGCTCGCCAGGCAGCAACAGCCGCACAGCGGTCTGGATCTCGCGGGACGTGATGGTCGAGCGCTTGTTGTAGTGCGCCAGGCGAGAAGCCTCGGCCGCAATGCGCTCGAAAATGTCGTTCACGAAGCTGTTCATGATGCTCATCGCCTTCGACGAGATGCCCGTGTCAGGGTGCACCTGCTTCAGCACCTTGTAGATGTAGATGGCATAGCTCTCCTTCCTCTTGCGCTTCTTCTTCTTGTCGCCCTTCGAAATGTTCTTCTGCGCCTTGCCAGCCTTCTTGGCGGCCTTCCCGCTAGTCTTGGGCGGCATCTCGAACGAACGTACGGCAGCAGCAACACCAGTAGCAAGCGCTCCGCTCTAGTCAGCGTCTCCCCACACAGTGGCACCCGCCGCCAGCCGCCGCCGCACCTTTACCAGCTCGCCCTGTTGCGGCCGCCGACCAATGGGGCGCGCGCGCAACCGGCCGCCGCACCCGAGCCCATAAAGCACCCCCACCCCGGCTGCGCCGGCACGCACTCCGCTGCTCGACTCGCTGCCGCTCGCACCGGTCGTTTTCGTTTCCGTTTCGTGTGCACCGTCGCTAGCCCATCGCCATGTCCGGACGCGGAAAGGGAGGCAAAGTCAAGGGCAAGTCAAAGTCCCGCTCAAGCAGGGCTGGGCTCCAGTTCCCGGTCGGCAGAATCCACCGCCTCCTGCGCAAGGGAAACTACGCAGAGCGCGTCGGCGCCGGGGCGCCCGTCTACCTCGCCGCCGTCATGGAGTACCTCGCGGCTGAGGTGCTCGAGCTGGCCGGAAACGCGGCCCGCGACAACAAGAAGACGCGCATCATCCCGCGCCACCTGCAGCTTGCCATCCGCAACGACGAGGAGCTCAACAAGCTCCTGTCGGGCGTCACCATCGCACAGGGTGGTGTCCTGCCCAACATCCAGGCCGTCCTGCTGCCAAAGAAGACCGAGAAGAAGGCCTAAAGGAGGCCAAGGCAATCGCAGCGCCGCGTGCTCCCCTGCACGCAACGCGCTTTGCCGGCTCGGCTCGGCCCGGCCCACAACAATCGGCCCTTTTCAGGGCCACCACACAAACCTACGTCCAAAGCAAAATTTCAGTCGTCCTCGCCGCACCTTGTTTTGTTTTAACTTTGCACTTTCACAGCACAGCCGCCGCCGGCGCACGTCCGCCATCTTGTCGTCCACACAGCCCGTGTGGCCCAACAAACACACACACACACATTCATTTTGCACGGTCGCAGTCGCCTTCCAAACGACAACGGCAGCAATAATGACCATTGTTACAGGGAGGCGTGTCGACACACCGCCCTCCACTCCCGCGCGCAACGGCCGTCGACACGAACGAAACAGCTGATCCGGCCGCCTGTGCCCACACGCCTTGCCTCGGAAACCCCAACGCCGCCGCAAACACACAGAGCCAAACCACGCAAGCAAATAATCACCGCCTCTCGCACAACAACACACAGCCCGCCATCTCCGTCGCGATCGATACAACGACACACAATAACAAACACAAACGAAGCAGCTCCCACACACAGCCAGCCACATGACACGTTTCCTTTCCTTCTCCCCTCCCAGTCACATCACGTCGCTCAAACGGAAAGAAAGAAACAAACAAACAACACAGACTCTTTCGCACTTTTCAACTTCCGAACAGTGTGGTGGCCCTGAAAAGGGCCGTTTTCTAGTCTCTCCCACCCACAAGCACGGCCGCGGGAAGGCCAGCGCCCGCTGCGACGCAGCCTAACCGCCGAAACCGTACAGGGTGCGCCCCTGCCTCTTCAGGGCGTACACCACGTCCATGGCCGTCACAGTCTTGCGCTTGGCGTGCTCAGTGTACGTCACCGCGTCGCGGATCACGTTCTCCAGGAACACCTTCAGCACCCCGCGGGTCTCCTCGTAGATCAGACCAGAGATGCGCTTCACGCCGCCCCTGCGAGCCAGGCGGCGGATGGCGGGCTTCGTGATGCCCTGGATGTTGTCGCGCAACACCTTGCGGTGCCGCTTGGCGCCACCCTTGCCGAGCCCCTTTCCTCCCTTGCCGCGGCCTGTCATCCTTCCTTCCTCGGGCAAAGCAAAACGTGCACAAACAGCAGCTGCAGCGGCTGGCGAGTCGGCTACGGTCTGCGCCCAGCAGCTTGTGCTTCAGTTAGGAGTTGCAGCGGATTTACTTCCGCGCAACACCTGAGTTTGGAGAAGTCTGTAATAGTTACTTACTATTTTTCCTTCTAATATGTGGTTTGTCCTTGTTAGAAAAAGTCTTTTGATTTGCTAAGTTGCTCAGCACTGGAGCCTTGAGATGATTCGTGGTTAGGCTTGATTAGTCAAGCCGCAACAAGTCTGGCCACCTGGTGGTGTTTGACCAGTGTGGCCTATGTCCGAGCTCGCGAATCAGTGGATTTCTTGCTTGCTCGGTGTTTTTGTAGTACTTCTTGGCGGTTTCCTTGAACCGCCTTCGAAGTGGCAGGATGTCGGCGACGACGTGTAGTTCCTCCGAGGGAAAATCTCGAGGTAGGTGGAGTGCCAGCTTCAGAGATCTATTTTGGATCGTCTGCAATTGGCGTAGGTTGGTCTCCGCTGTGTTGCCCCATACGACCGCTGCATATTCCAGCAGGGGGCGGATTGTAGCCTTGTACAGCGTGAGACCTAAGTGGGCAGGAAGCGTTGATGTTGGGTTTAGCACAGGGTATAGCAGACGTAGTCTACCCAGTGCTTTTGCCCTCACCTCTTCTGTATGTTGGCGCCACGTTAGACGCTTGTCTATCGTGACGCCAAGGTATTTGACACTGCCACTCCACTCTACGGGACGTCCTCGGACTGTTAATCGTGGCAGTCCCGGTGGAATGAGTCGTCTTGAGATAAGGATGGCCTGCGACTTTTCTGCATTGTAGGAGAGTCGCCATTTGACTGCCCACTGTGTCAGGTCTTCTGTGGCCGTTTGTAGTCGCCTTTGGAGGATGGCTGCGCTTCTGCTGCGGCCGTAGACTGCGGTGTCGTCCGCGTACAGAGCGAGTTTGATTGGCTCTGTACGCGGCAGGTCCGCTGTGTATAACGAATAGAGTGTCGGGCCTATGACCGAGCCTTGTGGTACACCCGCGAGTATTCGACGCTCCGTGGAAATTCCACTGGCAGCCCGTACGTGAAACGTCCTATCCTGCAGATAACTCTGCAGGAGACTCACGTGCGGCGTCGGAACCCCCAGCACAAAAAGTTTGTACAGGAGGCCTTCGTGCCACACGGAGTCAAAGGCGCGAGACACGTCGAGCAGAAGAGCGCCGAAGTACTCACGTCGGTCAATGGCTCCGAACGCCTCTTCCGTTAAGCGCAACAGTTGGTGCACCGTCGAGTGACCCTGCCGGAAGCCGAATTGCTCATTGGGTAAGATGCCCTCGTCTTCAATGAGCTGGTGGAGGCGCTGGATGTACAGTCTCTCGAACACCTTCGACAGGGCAGGCAGTAAGCTGATGGGGCGGTAGTTCTTCGCCAAGCGGATGTCTTTCCCTGGCTTGGGAAGCGCTACCACCTCAGCGTGTTTCCAGCAGCCTGGGTAGGTGCCGGTCTGCAGGATGCGGTTGAAGACGTTTGCCAGAACGTCCGCTGCTGTGTCTGGCAGCTGCTTCAGAAGAATGTTGGTAACCAGGTCAGGGCCACCTGCCTTCTTGCTGTTGAGTGCGCGGAGTTGGACGGTGACCTCGTCTGCGCTGATCGGTGTGATGTCGTGGTCCTCATCCCTCGCTGCCATGAAGACAGGGAGGCGCTCTCTGACGAGCTGAATGTGGTCCGCGTCCACCGGGTTTTCGATCGGCACGAAGTTAGCGGCGAAAGCGTCTGCCAAGGCATTTGCCTTCGCATTCGGCTCGCTAACGTAGTCCGCGCCGACCTGCAGGGGTGGTATCTTCAGTGAGCGGCGCAGGAAACCTTTCACTACCCTCCAGGCGGTGCCATCTTCGATGTTTAATTGCGCTATTTTGTCTGCCCACTGCTGTTGCCTGTGTGCATCTACGGCCGCTTTGATGTGACGCCGCATCCTGTTGAGCGTCCTTTTTATCGCGGGATTTTGCGTCCGTATCCACTCCCGTTGCAGCCGGTTCTTGGACGTAATTTCGTCTAGAAGATGTTGCGGGAGTTGCGGTGGTTGCCTGAAGTTGCCGTCGTCTTCTCTCCTCGCCGTTACGGCAGCTGTAGCGGCTTCGACGATGCCTCTGGTGAGATGTTGTATGGCAACTTCAGCTCCCGCTAGCGCTGGGTCTGGTGTTTCCTCCAGTGCTTCCGCGACTAACTCCTTGTATCGGGGCCACTGTATCTTCCTTAGGTCTAACCCTCTGCGTTCTGGGGGCGCGACATCAGTTTCCAGTTCGAAAATTACTGGCAGGTGGTCTGATGACAACGCCGTCATGGTGCTGGCGGTTATGTTTCGACGTATTCCTTTGACTACAATGACGTCCAGTACGTCGGGCTCGCCTCTCGATGGGTAAATAGTAGGATCGTGCGGTCCTATTACAACCGCCTCGTGGCGTTCGGCGAGACTTTGTAGCCGGCGGCCGCTTATATTTGTCCGCCGCGAATTCCACAAACCGTTCTTGGCGTTGAAATCACCACCTAGCAGCACTTGACCTGGAAGTGCTAACAGTTTTTCGACGTCATCGCGATCCAGGTGCCCCCTTGGCGGCCTGTATACGGCGACGAACGTTATTCTGCCTTGAAAGGTTTCCACGGCTACTGCTGTTGCCTCGGTTGCTGTCAGTGCCGGTAGTTGTATTTGGTGGTGTTTCAGGCTGCGTCTGATGTATACTGCCGTTCCACCTCCAGCTGTCGGTCGGTCGTATCTGTAGCATGCGTAATTTGCTACGCCGACTCTGACCCCAGGTTTCAAATGAGTCTCCGAGACCAAGCAAATGTCTATGCACTCGTCTCGGAGCATTTGACGGAATTCTGCGTCTTGTGTGCGCAGACCATTTGCATTGAACACACACAGCTTAATTCCTCGGAGCGGCTCCGCCATGCTGTTGTTGTTGGTAGTTAGCGTGAATGGCCTGGTTGACCGCGGCCGTCATTCTGGCTGGGAGCTCACTGATCGCATCAAGGACGCGCGTCATAAGTTGCTCCATTAAGCCGAACATGCGCTCGAAGAAGGCGCAGTAGTTCCCAAACGGGTCTGGGCGCTCATTTTGTTGTGTGCCGCTCGAAGCTTTTGCAGGAGGTGCAGCCGTGAGGGCGCCATTGTAGTTTCCAACGAGATGGCGGGCGGCTGTCTGGGCAGTGCCAGGACACCGCCCGGGGCGTGAACGTAGAGCTGGGAAGTCCGCCATGCTATCATGGAGCGGCGCGTTGCAGTTGCCATCTTCCTTCTGGGGCGCAGCGGCGTTCGGGCGAGGCGCAACCGGATTGGCTGCTGCGTTGCGGCGAGGTGCGGTAGGCGGCGCTACCTGCGCGGCGCTCGGTGCGGTACGCGTGGACTCCCCCCATTGGCTGGGCGCGGAAGGCGGAGCTTCCGGCGACCGGCTGAGCGCGGGGGGAGGAGCTGCCGGCGATTGGCTCGGCGCGGTCGGCGGAGCTACCTGCTTGCGAGACTGGCCGTCGGCGGGCCCTTGCGCAGCAATGGCGGCGGCGGGTGGTGCTCGTCCACCATTTTGTAGCGTAGCCGGTGCCTGCTGCTGCCTGGGAGCTGGCTGCGGGGCGGAGTTACCTCTGTACGATGGCGAGTGCTTCTTCCCACCACGTCGTGCTCGTCGCGCGCGCCGGTTCTTTGTCCCGGCTGCGGCGCCGCTCTGTCTGCCGTTTCCCGCCAAACGGCCGTTTCCCGCCGAAACTGCGCCTTTCTTCGGTGTTTCAGCTTTGAGAAGGCGTTCGGAAAATTCTATGTGCTTGATGCACCCGCGGAACGTTGCGACATGCTCGCCACCACACAATTTGCACTTGGGAGTGAAATCTTTATGCGGCACTCCTTTTTTGTCACACGCACTGGCTGGGTGCGGTTCGGCACACCGTACACAATACTCTTGCATTGAGCAATATCGTTGCACGTGGCCTAGAGTAAGGCAGCGGTAACACTGTGCGTGACCGCTTCTTTGACGTAGGCTCTCAGGTGTGACTTCGCACGGACCTATCATTTTCACTTTAAAGAGTTCGCGGTTATGGACCGTGTTTGCGGCTGTTACGAGTACTAGAGGGCCGCGACTGTTTGTTTTGGGGTCCCTCATTTTTACTACAGAGTACACAGCAAAACCTTGCTGTTCTAAGTCCTCCTTCACATGTTCGTTCCGGTGTTTCATTGGTATGCCTTTGTACACAACTTTAATGGGCTTCTTACGACTAGCGGAGTACGTGTAGTACGGAAGTCCTAGCTGAGGCGCTTCATTAGTTAACTTTATGTACAGCTCAGTGGTCTTCACACGGATCTTGTATAGATCATTCCCGCACGTACGCACACTGTAATTGTTTTTCCCCAGCACTCTATTCAACACAAGTTCTAGGTTACGAAACTCGTCGTTGTACTCCAGCACCACAGGTGGTGGAGCACGCTGCGAGGTGTTGACTGGCGGCATTTCTTCGTCCCCCTCGTCCTCCGAGAGGGCGTTGTATTTATTTGCCGTCGCCACCGGCTTTTGCGATGTCGTGGTCGTCGGTCTGGCAGTCTTTGTCGCGGCTACAAAGCCATCTGCGTCGGCCGTATTAGCGCGGCTTGCACGTACCCGACCTCTCGACTTAGCGGACTGTACTACAGCGCTGCCCTTCACTTTCCTGAATTTGTGCACTTCACTCATACCTTCATCAGATGGAGCGCGTTTGCGACAGGTAGAAGCTGCTGCTGGAGTCGCTGTTTCTTCTTCCATCGGCTCCACAGCCGCCAGTGCTGCGTCTGACGAGGTGTCTGGTTGCGGCATCATGGCCACAAGAAATTGTAGCGCATCCTCACTGCGCTGTCGATTGGAGTCGCCTGGTGGCTGCTCCTGATGCGTGTCGGTCGTCGCACACGGATCAGACACGAATTCCGTATCGCGCGCGAGAGTGTCGAGCGATACACTATTACGCCTGCCACTATCGACTACGTCGCCACTTTGAGGAGGAGTACTACCAGAGGGGCACGGTTGCACCTCTGGCGTACTCAACTCAACTCCGTTAGCGTGCAGGGACGCGGCCCTGTCCGCAGAAGCGACGCGAGTTGCATCAGCGTGCGGCGCTGCGGAGCGCTTCGCGCGTGCGTCCGACTCACGCGGCATCGCTGACTCGAGTGTCTGCGCCCAGCGCGCCCGCCGCCCCCCTATATAGACTCTGGCCCGCCCTCCCCCCACCACGCGCAACCGAGGGCATATAAGCGCAGCACGGAGGCGCGCGGGCCCTCAGAGAGACCAGACGCAGACGCAGAGACCGAGACGCGCTGGAGACGCCGGCGCGCACGCATCTCTACACGCAGACGAGCGATCATGGCTGGACGCAGGAAGGGCAGCAAGATTGCGGCCGCGCTGGAACTCCTGGTCGATGCGATCGGGACGGACCGCGGACGCAGTCGGCGCCACAAGAAGAAGAAGAGCACCGAGCAACAATGCTTCAAGTGCCAGAGGATGGGGCACATCGCTAAAGTGTGCAGGGGCACTTTTGCGTGTCTGAAGTGTGCCGAGGCACACGACACGCGAAACTGCACCAAGCCCCGCGACGCGGCTGCCAAGTGCGTGAACTGCGGCGGTGCCCACGCCGCAAACTCGCGCAGCTGCGCCTACGTGCGGGGCTACAGAAGCAGGATGGCCGCCCCACGCCCTGCCGAGGTACCTGGCGTCGAGACGGACGTCCCACCCCCCCGCTCCCGTGGGGACGGTGGACCATGCCGTCGCGAAGCCACCACGGACGACGCACTGACCGTCTTCCACACCGCCCTTGCGGCCGAAAGGGCCGCCATGAGGGAGGAACTCGTGGCTGTTCACCGCCAGCTGCAACAGCTGCGTGAGGAGCTGCGGGTCCTCAAGAAGACGTCTGCCACCAACGCCAGCTCCACTGCGAGTCGGCCAGCGGGGGTCGACGCCTCCACCCAGACGGTGCCACCCGAGCCGCCAGTTGAGGTGACGGGCGGCGCGGAGGCACCGACGGACATGGAAGTGGAGCAGCCCGCTCTCCCTCCTGACGCGGAGACCGAGCCGCGGGCACACGACGAAGGGACGCACACGGAGACACCCCCAGCTGCTGCGGCGGAGACAGAATGCCGGCCGCTCCCTGCGGAGTACAGCCTGGACTCTATGCTGCAGGTTTTCGCGACTCTACATGGCCCAGGCGGGAAATTCCAGCTCCCGGACCTGGACATCCCTCTACCCAACATGCCGGAGACCGCTTCCTCGCAAGCTGAAGAAGCGGCAACAGACGAAGAGCTGCCCCTCCCGCTCCCAGACGAGCGGAGCGTGCAGCCCTTCCTAAAGAAGATCGCGGCGTCGCTGAAGGACGGGTCGTACCCTCACGGGGACAACCCATACCCCTTCACGCCGGCGCGCGCGAAGCCACCACTGCCTCACGTACCGTGCGATCTGACGCTCATGCGTGACATGTTGCGTGAGGCAGTAACGAAGAAGGAGCTGATTCGGCTCAATAGCCGCCCCATCTTCACCCCTTCGGACTGGCAACACCTCTGCCGGGTCACACAGAAGTGGGTGATGGAGGAGTGGCGCTCTGGCAGGCGTCAGCCTGCCCCAGAAGACATAGAGATAAACAACTACTTCGCTGGCCAAAAATCAGCGAGGTAGCCGAGGCACATTCCAACTAGAGGCCAAAAGAAGTACGACAACAGAGGAGTTAAGGAGGAACAGCAGCACTACTGCTTAGCCTCCACCATCTCCGGACTGAGGAGGTCCGTGATTTTCGAGCGAGCGAGCGCGCGGGCCCGTTGTCAAGGCAGCACCGGACGCCGCGCCGCACCTAACCTCCACGCACGCCGCTCCGCTACCGCTATGGCCCGCACAAAGCAAACGGCCCGCAAGTCCACCGGCGGAAAGGCGCCGCGCAAACAGCTCGCCACCAAGGCGGCGAGGAAGAGCGCGCCCGCCACCGGAGGCGTCAAGAAGCCCCACCGCTACAGGCCGGGCACCGTCGCCCTGCGAGAAATCAGGCGCTACCAGAAGAGCACAGAGCTGCTCATCCGCAAGCTGCCATTCCAGCGCCTAGTGCGCGAGATCGCCCAGGACTTCAAGACCGACCTGCGCTTCCAGAGCTCCGCAGTCATGGCCCTGCAGGAGGCCAGCGAGGCCTACCTCGTCGGCCTCTTCGAAGACACCAACCTGTGCGCAATCCACGCCAAGCGCGTCACCATCATGCCCAAGGACATCCAGCTCGCGCGCCGCATCCGCGGCGAGCGCGCCTAAACCGCGCCGCGGCACCGCACCGCACAAACAAAAACGGCCCTTTTCAGGGCCACTAACATCTCTCCGTCGCGAGCAAACTTTGTCGGTCGCCTGCCTCTCGCCCCGCAACCCAAAAACAACAACCACCACTTCCCGTCCGTCCGCCACACCCGCTCACTCTGCCTGCCTGCTTAGCAGCGCGCAACAATCACACATCATCCCTCCCCGGCGCTCAAAGCGCACAATACCCAACGGCCGACGTCACACCGCACGGGTGGCTGGCCGGCCGGCCGCCGCTTTCGTTTCGAAAACACAAAAACAAACCCGCACTCCACTCCGACGGCCAACGGCCAGGCAGGCGCGCTCGCTCGCTCTACACGCCACCGAAATCCCCGCCGACTCCTTCCACATCTCAACGTGCCCCCCGTTGCAAAACATAACACACACACACACACACACAAAGGAACAAAACAACAAAGACCAGACACGACTAGACAAGACAGACATCCGAGAAGAACGAACGCAGGCAAGCCAACCAACGTATTCAAACAAAACAACGTGACAGAAAACCAACCGTCGGCCGCCGCCACAAACACGGCGACAATCAACAACAACACCGCTTACCGCTACCGCCGCCCACACCCGCCACCGACCCCCGCAATCCAACCACCACGGCACGCAAACAGCATCCCCACGGGCATACAGAAACGCCAGACAGACAGACACCCACACCAAACGCAACACGACAATCAAAACCTTCCCCGACGTGCTTTGATGGCCCTGAGAAGGGCCGTTTTGGGCCGCGCGTCTCTTGCGCGCCACTAGACGACGACGGGGGGTGGGGACGACGGAGTCAAGCGCCAAACCCTTCCTTTCTCCCATCTCTTTCTCCTCTACTCTACTTCTTCTTCTTGGGCGAAGCCTTCGCCTTAGACGGCGTCGTCGCCTTCTTCGGGCGCGGCGCCTTCGGCTTCTTCGTCGGAACCTTGGCGGCCTTCTTCGCCTTCGACGGCGACTTGGCCTTGGCCGGCTTGGCCGCAGCCGCCTTCTTCGCACCCGCGGGAGCGGCCGACGCCGCAGACGCCTTCTTGGCGGCGCCCGCCTTCCGACCGGTCGCCGCCTTCACGCCACCAGCCTTCTTTGCGCCGGCCGCACGGGCGCCCTTCTTCTCCTTGCTGGCCGGAGCGGCGCGCTTCTTCTTGGCACCGCCAGCACGAGCCTTGCCGCCCTCGGCCGCCCCCCCGCCGCCGGCGCCGGCAAGCTTGAACGAGCCGGACGCGCCCTTCCCCTTCGTCTGCACCAGCTCGCCCGCCACGACGGCCGACTTGAGGTACTTCTTGATAAACGGCGCCAGCTTCTCCGCGTCCAGCTTGTAGTGCGCGGCAATGTACTTCTTGATCGCCTGCAGCGACGACCCGCCGCGCTCCTTCAGACTCTTGATGGCGGCCGTCACCATCTCAGAGGTGCGCGGGTGCGCAGGCTTGGCGCGCGGCTTCTTCGCAGACGACGCAGACTTGGCCTTCTTCGTAGTGCCGGTGGCGGCGGGTGCCGCAGCAGTCTCGTTCGTAGCCGCCTGATCTGCCATTTCGACGACGCGCGTAACACACAGCGAGAGCGAGAGCGAGAGCGAGCGGGACGGCAGGCAGGCACGCAAGCACAGCACAGCAGCAGAGCAGAGAATCACAAGGCCCAGCCAGTGTCGCGGGCGGGCGCGGACGGCCGAGAGAGCGGCCGCCACTCTGCGCGCCGCCGCGCCGCGCCTCCCGCGCTTGCTACCGCCCAACGTCCGACAGCCTGTGCGGAGCAGCCCCAAACCTGCGCCACAACCGCCCGCGCCTTTCAAACCACCGAGGATGGGGCTACACACAGCCACACCACAGTCGCCAACCAGTCGCCACGGCAGCGCCGCAAACCACGGCCAAACTGCAGCTACCGCGCGCTACAGCCTGGGTCGGCCCGCCGAGAATCGCCGCCCCCGCCCAAATGCCGCCCCCACAGCCCCAGCCGACGACCCGCCACAATGGCCAAACCTTCGGCAAAACTCCCACACCGTCGCCGCGGCAGCCCGGCCAGCGCGGCCGGCGCCACAGCCACACAAGCCGAGGCGTGCGGCGATGACGGCCGTGCAAACGCGCCTCCGCCGCCCCATCGCCTTCCGTCGCCCTCCCGCCGTTTCCCGATCGGCCCGCAGCCGTCGGGCCACATCGCGCGCCGTCCTCCTCCTCTCGCCCGCCAACATTCACAGCCGTTTATCAACAATTGCCCGCCGCAAACGGACGCCGCCTGCGCAACAGGCGCCGCCGCCCCTCGCCGCTTCCGACCCAACCCCTCGACCGAGGCAAACCGCAATCCGAATCTACAGACCAACCCAATCTGCCGTCAGCACACACGACAGCCGACCTTACACGTTACGCGTTACACATTACGTTTACACGTCTAGGTTAGGTTAGGGTTAGGTGGACGTGGGTTAGGTTAAGGGGACTTGGGTTAGGTTAAGCGTCAAACTTAGGTTAAGCATTCAAACACGTCAGGCGTCAGAGGTTAGGTTAGGTTACACGTTAGGTTAAGGGGTCAGTGCTAGGTTAAAAAAAAGCGTTCAAACGTGAGGCGTCAGCCGGACAGCTTACCTTACGTAGACGTTAGGGGCTCACAGGCTGAGCTCACCTCGCCACACCACAGGTTAGGTTCGGTTCGCTCGGCTCAGCGTAAAGCGCCGAGGTCAGGGTTACGTTCGTTCACCTTCGGGCGCCACACTTTCGGTTGAAAGGTCGCGACGGGACGACGTCGGCAGGCACGCCGCAAACGAACAAAAACGTACAGACGACGTCGAAAACCGCCGACAGACGGGGGAGCAGCACGACCACGACCAGATACCGAGCGCGAACGAGACACACGCGAACCACCCCCACCGGCCAAAGGGCACCACACAACAACCCAGAGCACCACGTGTCGACACCAGAGCAACCCGCCGCTCACGCGACATGGCTGGCACCGAAGGGCAACCGCCCGCAACTGCGCTTTCCGCGCCGGCCCGGATGCACGTCGTGCTACAACAACACCACTACCGTACACAGCCGCTGTTCACAACATCACTATCATGCGCGCCCGCGGCTCGCCGCCGTCGCAGTCGCAGCCCCAACGCCAGCACTTTTGCACCACCATTCACACGCACCGCAACACAGCTCGCCGACACAGCCGAACAAAACAAACACCACACAACAACAGCAACAACGCCGCCGCCTCTACTTGTGCCGGCGACCCACCCCGCCGATGGCGCACCTTTCGCCAGCCGGCAATCGACACACACGCACCCACCCACCCCCCGGGGCCCAGTGCAAAAAAAAAACACACAAAAACAAAAAAACCAAACAAAAACAAAACGACACGGGAAGCGCACACCGCCACTTCGCGCGCACGCCACCAACCAGTCGTCGTCTCAAAATAACAAACACAAAAAAAAAATAAACTAACAACTAGGGCAACACGAAACAAAAAACGCCTCGCACGAACCGCCCACAAAAAGGACAAGCACACGCACAGCCTCTGCTGACGACCACGACGCAGCGGCACGCTGCTCCTGTCCCGCGCCCCGCGCCCCACTCGAGTCACAACTCACGCGACACCGTCAACGACGGGCTCGCTTCCCGCAACCTACCACCTTTCCGCCACGACGCACAGCCCCAGCCCCACCCGACGACGCGCCCGTGGCAACGACTGCACTTTCACCACCGCCTCCCCCTTCCCCCCCAAAACACACACACACACACACACACACACACACACACACACACAGCCAGCCAAAAACGCACTCGCGACCCACACATGCACACGCCAACCAGTCAACGTCGACAACCACACGCAAGGCTCGAAACGAAACCGGCGTCCTTCCACGTTGCCATCAAGCTACGCGACACAAGACACAAGGAACCAACACAACAGCCGGCCCCACTAATTCCCCACTCTCACGCCGCAAAAAGCACACCGAAACCGCCAAACGCACGCACATTCCCCTTCGCACTGACACCGACCGGCTCGCTACCACACACCTCTCGGCAGCCGTTTCACGCCAATTCGCCACACCGCCCACACAGTCGACAAGCGCCCGCCCTGTACGGCACACGCAACGACGCAGCGCAGCAAAGGGCGCCCGCAACACATACCTCTCCTCCCCCTCTCTCTCTCTCTCCGCCGCCCGACGCGCCAACCGCCACACCACACCGCCAGCCACTCGCAAATTGTGCACTGCCACCAGCCACACGTCCAACACGCCGCGCCGCCTCCGGCCACCCGCCAGGGGGCGCTCACGTCCGCGACAACAGCGCGGCCCGCCGGGCCGGGCCGGGCCGGGCCGAACCGAACCGAGCCGCCGCTGCTCTGCACTCGGCACGGCCACACCCTGCTGCAGACCGGGCTCGTCTCTCTGTACGCGTCTGCCTGCGCATCAACACAACACGACCTTTTTTTTTTCCTCTCTCTACCGCCATCCCTTCTTCTCGCGTTTTACTCGTTGTTGCAGCAGCGGCGCACACCTACACATCCACAGCCCCAGCCGAGCCGAGCCGGCCTCACCTCAGGGCCCGCCGCCAGCGTCTCCTCCTCGGGCACAGGTGCGGTGCTGTGGCCGCCCATCCAACCGCATTGCTGGCCGTCCAGCCGCCAGGCGTTCCCACTGCCGCGAGCCACGCCGCGCACCGACCCTGCTGCAGAAAACGAAGCATAGCCAGAGACCGACCGATACACAAAGCAAGCCGTCGCCTCGCCTCTTGTCCTTCCTGCCTTCCTTCCGCCCCCGCCCTTCTCACACCACCGCCTCTCCACTTTCGCCCCCCCCCTCCTCCTTTTTTTTTTTTTTTTTTGTTTTCTTCTTTCTTTCTTTCTTTCTTTCTTTCTTTGGCCCTCTCTCCTTCCCGCCATGGCGGTTACGGCACCGCCTGCAGCGGCAGATTTTGTGCGCCCACACGCCTACTCCTACCACCATTAACCTCGCCCTGCCCTGCCCATCAACGTCGCAGTCGAACCGACGCTTGCCAACACACTGCCGACGTTCCTTTCTCTTTTCGGCCTACGCCCATTACGCGCCGCCGCCACAGCACCTTCCCTTCCCACAACACACCGACGTCATCACACGCACCCAAAACAGGGGCCACGACCGTGTTCCTCGCCCACTCCCGTCCCGCACGGTACGCACATTCCCAACTATTACCGCGCACCCTCCCTTTCCAATCTGTGTGTCTCTGTGTCTGTGTCCTGTCCGCGCGTGACGCCTCTCAACATCCGCCGTCCCCCGTCCCGTTTTCGCCCCCATGCCGTCGTCGCGCCGCCTCCTCCCCGTCCACCGCCGCCCCTGTCCGCCCCGCACCACACCATACACCGCTGCTTGTCCCGGCCGTTGCCACCAAAGGCGCCGACCGCAAACGCGCCACGCCGCAGCCCCCGTGCGTCTCGCGCTCGCTTGCATCTCCGTGCCGACGCTGCCTCTCTTCCCGCTCGCACTCGACCTCGACAACACAGTCTTTGGCTCCGCCACTGCGTGTTCCGGTGGTACGCACGCTGCAACACGTATGTATTCATTACCAGAGCGATGGCGAGGCATGACAGCATCTCTGTCTGACCAGAGAGTTATTTATCGTTGCTAGTCGGCGCTTGGACCGCGCCAGACGACAGTAGTGGCACGCACCGGGTCGCCAGGAACAGTTGTTATATATATTGTAGCGCGAGTCGGGAGAGGTAGTAGTCGGTCGACAGTAGTAGCGGGTGGACGGTTGTACTGAGCGGGCGTCGGCGGCGTGCTCTGCTCGTCTCGCGACTCTGGTCACGGTTCGGGACGATGTATAGTATATTGTGTTATAATCAAAAGGTAGTGTGAAGCTGCATTTTGCGCAAATCTGATAACGTATGTTCATTGTACTTATTTTGTTCAACGACAAAAAGCCCCACTATTACTTTTTTCTAAAGTAACTTTTGTCTTTTAACGAAAAACATTCACTTTTTAAAGACTACTTCCTATGGCATTTCCCTCCAAGGAGTGCAATTAATTACCAGCCAGCACTCATTCATTGCACACAGCTGTGTAAGGGGTATCTACAATTGAGGAGCGGATACAAATGCAATTTTTTGTTTTGTTTTTTTTTTTTTTGTGCGTTGTAACCTCCCCGCAAAATTTAAAATAATGGACAATGTTATTTACGGATGCTAATGGACATTGCGCTAATTGTAACCTCGCCCACAATGAGAGGTATTGAAAATGGCAACAAAAATGTTAAATTCGCAATCTGACTCAAATATAAATTCTTCACAACATTTAAAAGTCCGTTCAGTGACAAGAAACTTCAATTAAACCGAAATATCGGTCTTTGGCCCTGTGCAAAACAATCAGAATTAAAGTCTTACCTCAGAATAAATGGATGTCACATTTCTGCTCTTGTTTGTTGCGCAGCGCTTGGAGGAACTGCATTGCAAATAATAATATTCTCTTTTTTTTTGTGATTTTAGTGAAATTTTTCTTCAAAGAAGTGGAATGAAATGTGAAGTGCAACGAACTCTTCAGTTCAATAAAAAATAAAATGTTTGAAAAATGCTTTTGAAATAAAAATTATTATTGGGGAACTTGTTGGAGAATAATTACAATAAATAAAATTGTTCATTATCTAATGATTATATTAATTAACAGTATACCTTATTCACCATCTTGACCAGTGTTGCCGACCGCCTACATCACACAACCGCACTCGGCTGCTACTACTGACCGACCGCTCTGCATGACGACTATTAGCGTACTGCACGCGACGACTACTGACAGAGTACAGCCCTCAACTAGACAGACCTACAGACTCGCAACGACCGACCGACTGACTGACTGACTGACTGAGAACCGCTCGCAACACTCGCGCGGTCCAGCGCAAACTCTCTGGTCACAGATGCTACAATGTCTCGCCATCGCTGCTATGTTACATACGTGTTTCAGTGTCTTTTTCATTGGGGTGACGATCTTTGGCTCTTTTTATTCTGAATACAGGGCCAAAGGTCAACGCTGCTGCCCTTATACAATTTATCAGGTTTCATTATGTCTGTTGCAATGTTACATACGGTTCATTCTTTCATTAATATTATCGTTGGGTTTGTTTTGTAGGGACGTTAACATTCTGGCACATTTCTATTATCATCGGACTCTCTGCTATTTGTGCAGGGAGGTTATACCTGGGTCCATTTCCATTTCCATTTACATTCTAATATTGATAGACTTTTTGTTTTCTTTTTTGTTTCTTGTTGTTTTTCCTTCTTTTTTTTGTTGTTTTTTTTTTTGTTTGTTTTGTTTTTCCCGCTCTCACCACCACCGCCGCATCACGCCTCCCGTTTTCTTGGTTTCTTTTCTGTTCTTCAACTGCTTCAACATCACCGCGCCCCATTTCCACACCACAGCCATCAGCCTCCAAGACGGGCAGGCGCAGTGTGCCATTTCCGGCGCACAAGCACACCCGTACGGTACTCTCCTCGCCCCCACGCCACCAACAACACAGCGACCACGCGGCTGTCAGGCACGGCACGGCACGGCACGGCACGGCACCGGCGAAATGCGCCGCCCCCGCCCCTCCGCGCATCCGTCCGTCTCGCCACGTTCACTGACAGCCGCGTCTGCGGCTACACCACGACAACCACAACACAACACCGCTCCCCTCCCTGGCAACTCATTGTTTTTCTCCTCCTCTTTTGCACAAACCACAACGCCGAGCACAGGCGCAAGCCACCCACACCGCGCCCCTCCCCGTCCCGCCTTTCTTTGGCCGCCGCTCCTCGTTTGCCCCCTCCCATCTCCCGAAATGCCATGCCAGCAGCGTTACGCATGCCCCTCCCCTGTCCACACAACACTACCGCCAAACGAACAGCCTTCCGGGCCACATGCAGGGCACGCCCACCTCCAAACACTGCCAATTCACGGACGCACACACACACACACACACTTTCTCGACACCTTTCTGTACGGAGGGTGCGTCATCTCGACCGTGACAGAGTGACGCCAACTATCGACGATCCATTTCCCCCCACTGGTGAAACATGTCCACTAACACCTACATACATCATTCAAGTACACAGACAATAGCATACACACAATGGGAGGGCACACGAACATGGACGGCACGGCACTGTCATACACTCTTCCTCACAACCATATCAACAAACGTTACGTACATCCGGGAAAGCGAAAGCGAAAGCGAAAGCGAAAGCAAAAGCAAAAGCAAAAGCAAAGCCCAATGCAGCCGTCAAAGGTAACGTTCACCACGGCAGACACTTGCAGCCGCGCCGCCGTTAAACGCATTTCAGTGCGGCTCCAATACGCCTCCGACACGGGAACGTTCCGTTGCTCTACGAATGCGTTTCTCCCCTTTTTCCCTTCCTCTCTCTTTTGCCCCCCCTCCTTGCACTCTTGCCTCATTCCTCACGTTCTGCCCAGACATTCGACCGATCAAAGTCAACCTTTCGTCACCGTTCTCAGCGCGACGGTGTACAACAGTATGACGGGTGTGCCCAAGACTTCGGTTCAGTTGCGTGACGCCGGTCTATCGCGCCGATCGACAGTTACTCAGGGGGCGACGGATCGGACCACGTCACCGACACACAAAACACTTTCAAACAAACACATACATACCGGATGGACACAGACAAACACGTGTACAGACATTCGCCAAACAAACGACGACCGCCGCCGCCGCCGCCGCCGCCGCCGCCGCCGTCTAGCGTCGCGCTTACTGTACTGCACTGGACACGCGTGCATCTTGAATGACGACATCGGTGTGCGTGCGTCGTACGCAATCAGTCAGACACGGCTATCAAAAATCAGAGTCGAATGGTACATCATCGTGCGTGTCGCCGTACACGTACAGTACAATACAACAACAATGCGTCTTAATGGCACGTTCAATTTCAACGTCACTCACACACCTCCACGCTGCAGTTACGTCGCACCATTGTCAAACTCGGCGTACAGCAAAGGGAATAGTGGGCGGCAAAAAAAAACCAAACAAAAACATTTCACATTTCACCCTCGCCATGTATGATGTGCAAAAAACAAACCCGCAAACGGCCGTCGTTACGGTGACACAAAAGTCGCCGATCGCACTGTCCCCCCTCGCAGACAGGTAACACACACACACCACCACCAATGGGTCAAAACCACTCCAACGAGGCGTGCCACCATTCCACGCCACGGCGACCAACCTCGTGGCCGTCCCCCGCAACACGCTTTGACGCGCCCCCCCCCCCACCCACAATCAAAATGCACACATACATCACAGCCGTCCACACAAACAACAACAACAACAATTCCGCCCTTCCCGCAAAAGGCAAGTTGGTGGCCCTGAAAAGGGCCGTTTTGCCGCTCTCGCAACGGAGGAGCCTTCTCCATCCTTCCTTCCACTCCAGAGCCACCTCCTTACTTGGAGCTCGTGTACTTGGTCACCGCCTTCGTGCCCTCGCTCACGGCGTGCTTGGCCAGCTCGCCAGGCAGCAACAGCCGCACAGCGGTCTGGATCTCGCGGGACGTGATGGTCGAGCGCTTGTTGTAGTGCGCCAGGCGAGAAGCCTCGGCCGCAATGCGCTCGAAAATGTCGTTCACGAAGCTGTTCATGATGCTCATCGCCTTCGACGAGATGCCCGTGTCAGGGTGCACCTGCTTCAGCACCTTGTAGATGTAGATGGCATAGCTCTCCTTCCTCTTGCGCTTCTTCTTCTTGTCGCCCTTCGAAATGTTCTTCTGCGCCTTGCCAGCCTTCTTGGCGGCCTTCCCGCTAGTCTTGGGCGGCATCTCGAACGAACGTACGGCAGCAGCAACACCAGTAGCAAGCGCTCCGCTCTAGTCAGCGTCTCCCCACACAGTGGCACCCGCCGCCAGCCGCCGCCGCACCTTTACCAGCTCGCCCTGTTGCGGCCGCCGACCAATGGGGCGCGCGCGCAACCGGCCGCCGCACCCGAGCCCATAAAGCACCCCCACCCCGGCTGCGCCCGCCCATGGCAATAACACACTTAACAGATATACTTAACGAAATTACGCGATCGCTAAAATTCCCGACACAGTGGAAACACGCTGAAGTAGTCTCGATCGCAAAACCTGGAAAAGACCCGGTGTTCCCGCAACACTACAGACCAATTAGTCTACTGCCTACCCTCAGTAAACTATATGAGCGCCTCCTCTTAGTACCGATACAGGATCACATCAGTAGAGAGCAAATCCTGCCCAAATTCCAGTTTGGGTTTCGCCCACATCATTCGGCCCCCCAACAAATAATGAGGGTGGTTGAAGCAGCCACAGAAAGCTTCAACCGCAAAGGCCACTGCGGGATAGTCTTACTAGACGTGGCAAAAGCCTTTGATTCTGTTTGGCACACCGGGCTACTCCACAAAATGTACACCCAGGGCTTCCCCGGAAAGATTGTGAAACTTATAAAAAGCTATCTCTCCGGTAGGACATTCTCCGTAAAAGTAGAAACATCACTGTCAAGCAGGAGAAGAATACATGCAGGGGTACCACAGGGTTCGGTTCTTGGACCAACCCTGTACAGTCTCTACACCGCAGACATACCAACCACACAACACGTACAAACAGCACAGTATGCTGATGACACTGCATTCTTCTCCTGCTCAACAAACAGGAACCTGGTCACGAGACGTCTTCAAACCGCCCTGAACAAGACAGACGAATGGGCCAAACAATGGCGAATCTCACTTAACTCCGAGAAAACACAAGCCATGCTGATGACTAGACGTCTCGGTAAACGCCGCCCCCCCAGAAGACCCTACCAAATGCTGCACCTGCAGGGCCAAAACCTCCCCTGGAGAAACTCTGCGAGGTACCTCGGTGTGACACTAGACAAGCGTCTGACTTGGAAGTGCCACATCGAGGAGGTTCGCAAAAAGGCCCTAGGCAGGATGCAGATCCTTTACCCAATACTCAACAGTACAAGTTCCCTTGACCCGAGCACAGGAGTAGCCGTATATCGAAGTCTAATTAGACCGATACTGGAGTATGCGTGCCCAGTATGGGGTTACGCTGCTAGATCGACGGTAGAACGGCTACAAAAAATTCAAAACAGAGCGCTCAGAAGAGCCCTACACACACCGCCGCGCTTCCCGACGGAAGACCTCCACATAGCGGCCGACATTGTAAAATTAAACACGCGATTCCGTACCCTGGCGGAGCAGTTCTACGCCAACGCGGAAAGGTCGCCAAACGATTTAATAAACTCACTTGGTCGGTACAATAACGTACCAGACCGATACAAAAGACCAAAGGCATTACTCGTAGCTTAAAATAAAAAAAAATAAAAAATATAAATAAATAAATAGAAAACAAAAAAGCCGTCACCACTAGAGTGACAGAAGAGAAACACATAATACTCTAAAGAACAGAATTAACAAAAGATAGGCACATCCAAAAACTAACCAAAAATTGAAGGAAATGTCCGAATAGGACAAAAACCTTCGCAGTAAACAACCTCTCTCTAAAGACAGAGGAAGAAATTAGAGTGTGCTGCTGCTGCGCCGGCACGCACTCCGCTGCTCGACTCGCTGCCGCTCGCACCGGTCGTTTTCGTTTCCGTTTCGTGTGCACCGTCGCTAGCCCATCGCCATGTCCGGACGCGGAAAGGGAGGCAAAGTCAAGGGCAAGTCAAAGTCCCGCTCAAGCAGGGCTGGGCTCCAGTTCCCGGTCGGCAGAATCCACCGCCTCCTGCGCAAGGGAAACTACGCAGAGCGCGTCGGCGCCGGGGCGCCCGTCTACCTCGCCGCCGTCATGGAGTACCTCGCGGCTGAGGTGCTCGAGCTGGCCGGAAACGCGGCCCGCGACAACAAGAAGACGCGCATCATCCCGCGCCACCTGCAGCTTGCCATCCGCAACGACGAGGAGCTCAACAAGCTCCTGTCGGGCGTCACCATCGCACAGGGTGGTGTCCTGCCCAACATCCAGGCCGTCCTGCTGCCAAAGAAGACCGAGAAGAAGGCCTAAAGGAGGCCAAGGCAATCGCAGCGCCGCGTGCTCCCCTGCACGCAACGCGCTTTGCCGGCTCGGCTCGGCCCGGCCCACAACAATCGGCCCTTTTCAGGGCCACCACACAAACCTACGTCCAAAGCAAAATTTCAGTCGTCCTCGCCGCACCTTGTTTTGTTTTAACTTTGCACTTTCACAGCACAGCCGCCGCCGGCGCACGTCCGCCATCTTGTCGTCCACACAGCCCGTGTGGCCCAACAAACACACACACACACATTCATTTTGCACGGTCGCAGTCGCCTTCCAAACGACAACGGCAGCAATAATGACCATTGTTACAGGGAGGCGTGTCGACACACCGCCCTCCACTCCCGCGCGCAACGGCCGTCGACACGAACGAAACAGCTGATCCGGCCGCCTGTGCCCACACGCCTTGCCTCGGAAACCCCAACGCCGCCGCAAACACACAGAGCCAAACCACGCAAGCAAATAATCACCGCCTCTCGCACAACAACACACAGCCCGCCATCTCCGTCGCGATCGATACAACGACACACAATAACAAACACAAACGAAGCAGCTCCCACACACAGCCAGCCACATGACACGTTTCCTTTCCTTCTCCCCTCCCAGTCACATCACGTCGCTCAAACGGAAAGAAAGAAACAAACAAACAACACAGACTCTTTCGCACTTTTCAACTTCCGAACAGTGTGGTGGCCCTGAAAAGGGCCGTTTTCTAGTCTCTCCCACCCACAAGCACGGCCGCGGGAAGGCCAGCGCCCGCTGCGACGCAGCCTAACCGCCGAAACCGTACAGGGTGCGCCCCTGCCTCTTCAGGGCGTACACCACGTCCATGGCCGTCACAGTCTTGCGCTTGGCGTGCTCAGTGTACGTCACCGCGTCGCGGATCACGTTCTCCAGGAACACCTTCAGCACCCCGCGGGTCTCCTCGTAGATCAGACCAGAGATGCGCTTCACGCCGCCCCTGCGAGCCAGGCGGCGGATGGCGGGCTTCGTGATGCCCTGGATGTTGTCGCGCAACACCTTGCGGTGCCGCTTGGCGCCACCCTTGCCGAGCCCCTTTCCTCCCTTGCCGCGGCCTGTCATCCTTCCTTCCTCGGGCAAAGCAAAACGTGCACAAACAGCAGCTGCAGCGGCTGGCGAGTCGGCTACGGTCTGCGCCCAGCGCGCCCGCCGCCCCCCTATATAGACTCTGGCCCGCCCTCCCCCCACCACGCGCAACCGAGGGCATATAAGCGCAGCACGGAGGCGCGCGGGCCCGTTGTCAAGGCAGCACCGGACGCCGCGCCGCACCTAACCTCCACGCACGCCGCTCCGCTACCGCTATGGCCCGCACAAAGCAAACGGCCCGCAAGTCCACCGGCGGAAAGGCGCCGCGCAAACAGCTCGCCACCAAGGCGGCGAGGAAGAGCGCGCCCGCCACCGGAGGCGTCAAGAAGCCCCACCGCTACAGGCCGGGCACCGTCGCCCTGCGAGAAATCAGGCGCTACCAGAAGAGCACAGAGCTGCTCATCCGCAAGCTGCCATTCCAGCGCCTAGTGCGCGAGATCGCCCAGGACTTCAAGACCGACCTGCGCTTCCAGAGCTCCGCAGTCATGGCCCTGCAGGAGGCCAGCGAGGCCTACCTCGTCGGCCTCTTCGAAGACACCAACCTGTGCGCAATCCACGCCAAGCGCGTCACCATCATGCCCAAGGACATCCAGCTCGCGCGCCGCATCCGCGGCGAGCGCGCCTAAACCGCGCCGCGGCACCGCACCGCACAAACAAAAACGGCCCTTTTCAGGGCCACTAACATCTCTCCGTCGCGAGCAAACTTTGTCGGTCGCCTGCCTCTCGCCCCGCAACCCAAAAACAACAACCACCACTTCCCGTCCGTCCGCCACACCCGCTCACTCTGCCTGCCTGCTTAGCAGCGCGCAACAATCACACATCATCCCTCCCCGGCGCTCAAAGCGCACAATACCCAACGGCCGACGTCACACCGCACGGGTGGCTGGCCGGCCGGCCGCCGCTTTCGTTTCGAAAACACAAAAACAAACCCGCACTCCACTCCGACGGCCAACGGCCAGGCAGGCGCGCTCGCTCGCTCTACACGCCACCGAAATCCCCGCCGACTCCTTCCACATCTCAACGTGCCCCCCGTTGCAAAACATAACACACACACACACACACACAAAGGAACAAAACAACAAAGACCAGACACGACTAGACAAGACAGACATCCGAGAAGAACGAACGCAGGCAAGCCAACCAACGTATTCAAACAAAACAACGTGACAGAAAACCAACCGTCGGCCGCCGCCACAAACACGGCGACAATCAACAACAACACCGCTTACCGCTACCGCCGCCCACACCCGCCACCGACCCCCGCAATCCAACCACCACGGCACGCAAACAGCATCCCCACGGGCATACAGAAACGCCAGACAGACAGACACCCACACCAAACGCAACACGACAATCAAAACCTTCCCCGACGTGCTTTGATGGCCCTGAGAAGGGCCGTTTTGGGCCGCGCGTCTCTTGCGCGCCACTAGACGACGACGGGGGGTGGGGACGACGGAGTCAAGCGCCAAACCCTTCCTTTCTCCCATCTCTTTCTCCTCTACTCTACTTCTTCTTCTTGGGCGAAGCCTTCGCCTTAGACGGCGTCGTCGCCTTCTTCGGGCGCGGCGCCTTCGGCTTCTTCGTCGGAACCTTGGCGGCCTTCTTCGCCTTCGACGGCGACTTGGCCTTGGCCGGCTTGGCCGCAGCCGCCTTCTTCGCACCCGCGGGAGCGGCCGACGCCGCAGACGCCTTCTTGGCGGCGCCCGCCTTCCGACCGGTCGCCGCCTTCACGCCACCAGCCTTCTTTGCGCCGGCCGCACGGGCGCCCTTCTTCTCCTTGCTGGCCGGAGCGGCGCGCTTCTTCTTGGCACCGCCAGCACGAGCCTTGCCGCCCTCGGCCGCCCCCCCGCCGCCGGCGCCGGCAAGCTTGAACGAGCCGGACGCGCCCTTCCCCTTCGTCTGCACCAGCTCGCCCGCCACGACGGCCGACTTGAGGTACTTCTTGATAAACGGCGCCAGCTTCTCCGCGTCCAGCTTGTAGTGCGCGGCAATGTACTTCTTGATCGCCTGCAGCGACGACCCGCCGCGCTCCTTCAGACTCTTGATGGCGGCCGTCACCATCTCAGAGGTGCGCGGGTGCGCAGGCTTGGCGCGCGGCTTCTTCGCAGACGACGCAGACTTGGCCTTCTTCGTAGTGCCGGTGGCGGCGGGTGCCGCAGCAGTCTCGTTCGTAGCCGCCTGATCTGCCATTTCGACGACGCGCGTAACACACAGCGAGAGCGAGAGCGAGAGCGAGCGGGACGGCAGGCAGGCACGCAAGCACAGCACAGCAGCAGAGCAGAGAATCACAAGGCCCAGCCAGTGTCGCGGGCGGGCGCGGACGGCCGAGAGAGCGGCCGCCACTCTGCGCGCCGCCGCGCCGCGCCTCCCGCGCTTGCTACCGCCCAACGTCCGACAGCCTGTGCGGAGCAGCCCCAAACCTGCGCCACAACCGCCCGCGCCTTTCAAACCACCGAGGATGGGGCTACACACAGCCACACCACAGTCGCCAACCAGTCGCCACGGCAGCGCCGCAAACCACGGCCAAACTGCAGCTACCGCGCGCTACAGCCTGGGTCGGCCCGCCGAGAATCGCCGCCCCCGCCCAAATGCCGCCCCCACAGCCCCAGCCGACGACCCGCCACAATGGCCAAACCTTCGGCAAAACTCCCACACCGTCGCCGCGGCAGCCCGGCCAGCGCGGCCGGCGCCACAGCCACACAAGCCGAGGCGTGCGGCGATGACGGCCGTGCAAACGCGCCTCCGCCGCCCCATCGCCTTCCGTCGCCCTCCCGCCGTTTCCCGATCGGCCCGCAGCCGTCGGGCCACATCGCGCGCCGTCCTCCTCCTCTCGCCCGCCAACATTCACAGCCGTTTATCAACAATTGCCCGCCGCAAACGGACGCCGCCTGCGCAACAGGCGCCGCCGCCCCTCGCCGCTTCCGACCCAACCCCTCGACCGAGGCAAACCGCAATCCGAATCTACAGACCAACCCAATCTGCCGTCAGCACACACGACAGCCGACCTTACACGTTACGCGTTACACATTACGTTTACACGTCTAGGTTAGGTTAGGGTTAGGTGGACGTGGGTTAGGTTAAGGGGACTTGGGTTAGGTTAAGCGTCAAACTTAGGTTAAGCATTCAAACACGTCAGGCGTCAGAGGTTAGGTTAGGTTACACGTTAGGTTAAGGGGTCAGTGCTAGGTTAAAAAAAAGCGTTCAAACGTGAGGCGTCAGCCGGACAGCTTACCTTACGTAGACGTTAGGGGCTCACAGGCTGAGCTCACCTCGCCACACCACAGGTTAGGTTCGGTTCGCTCGGCTCAGCGTAAAGCGCCGAGGTCAGGGTTACGTTCGTTCACCTTCGGGCGCCACACTTTCGGTTGAAAGGTCGCGACGGGACGACGTCGGCAGGCACGCCGCAAACGAACAAAAACGTACAGACGACGTCGAAAACCGCCGACAGACGGGGGAGCAGCACGACCACGACCAGATACCGAGCGCGAACGAGACACACGCGAACCACCCCCACCGGCCAAAGGGCACCACACAACAACCCAGAGCACCACGTGTCGACACCAGAGCAACCCGCCGCTCACGCGACATGGCTGGCACCGAAGGGCAACCGCCCGCAACTGCGCTTTCCGCGCCGGCCCGGATGCACGTCGTGCTACAACAACACCACTACCGTACACAGCCGCTGTTCACAACATCACTATCATGCGCGCCCGCGGCTCGCCGCCGTCGCAGTCGCAGCCCCAACGCCAGCACTTTTGCACCACCATTCACACGCACCGCAACACAGCTCGCCGACACAGCCGAACAAAACAAACACCACACAACAACAGCAACAACGCCGCCGCCTCTACTTGTGCCGGCGACCCACCCCGCCGATGGCGCACCTTTCGCCAGCCGGCAATCGACACACACGCACCCACCCACCCCCCGGGGCCCAGTGCAAAAAAAAAACACACAAAAACAAAAAAACCAAACAAAAACAAAACGACACGGGAAGCGCACACCGCCACTTCGCGCGCACGCCACCAACCAGTCGTCGTCTCAAAATAACAAACACAAAAAAAAAATAAACTAACAACTAGGGCAACACGAAACAAAAAACGCCTCGCACGAACCGCCCACAAAAAGGACAAGCACACGCACAGCCTCTGCTGACGACCACGACGCAGCGGCACGCTGCTCCTGTCCCGCGCCCCGCGCCCCACTCGAGTCACAACTCACGCGACACCGTCAACGACGGGCTCGCTTCCCGCAACCTACCACCTTTCCGCCACGACGCACAGCCCCAGCCCCACCCGACGACGCGCCCGTGGCAACGACTGCACTTTCACCACCGCCTCCCCCTTCCCCCCCAAAACACACACACACACACACACACACACACACACACACACAGCCAGCCAAAAACGCACTCGCGACCCACACATGCACACGCCAACCAGTCAACGTCGACAACCACACGCAAGGCTCGAAACGAAACCGGCGTCCTTCCACGTTGCCATCAAGCTACGCGACACAAGACACAAGGAACCAACACAACAGCCGGCCCCACTAATTCCCCACTCTCACGCCGCAAAAAGCACACCGAAACCGCCAAACGCACGCACATTCCCCTTCGCACTGACACCGACCGGCTCGCTACCACACACCTCTCGGCAGCCGTTTCACGCCAATTCGCCACACCGCCCACACAGTCGACAAGCGCCCGCCCTGTACGGCACACGCAACGACGCAGCGCAGCAAAGGGCGCCCGCAACACATACCTCTCCTCCCCCTCTCTCTCTCTCTCCGCCGCCCGACGCGCCAACCGCCACACCACACCGCCAGCCACTCGCAAATTGTGCACTGCCACCAGCCACACGTCCAACACGCCGCGCCGCCTCCGGCCACCCGCCAGGGGGCGCTCACGTCCGCGACAACAGCGCGGCCCGCCGGGCCGGGCCGGGCCGGGCCGAACCGAACCGAGCCGCCGCTGCTCTGCACTCGGCACGGCCACACCCTGCTGCAGACCGGGCTCGTCTCTCTGTACGCGTCTGCCTGCGCATCAACACAACACGACCTTTTTTTTTTCCTCTCTCTACCGCCATCCCTTCTTCTCGCGTTTTACTCGTTGTTGCAGCAGCGGCGCACACCTACACATCCACAGCCCCAGCCGAGCCGAGCCGGCCTCACCTCAGGGCCCGCCGCCAGCGTCTCCTCCTCGGGCACAGGTGCGGTGCTGTGGCCGCCCATCCAACCGCATTGCTGGCCGTCCAGCCGCCAGGCGTTCCCACTGCCGCGAGCCACGCCGCGCACCGACCCTGCTGCAGAAAACGAAGCATAGCCAGAGACCGACCGATACACAAAGCAAGCCGTCGCCTCGCCTCTTGTCCTTCCTGCCTTCCTTCCGCCCCCGCCCTTCTCACACCACCGCCTCTCCACTTTCGCCCCCCCCTCCTCCTTTTTTTTTTTTTTTTTTGTTTTCTTCT
Organism: Schistocerca piceifrons; assembly: GCF_021461385.2. Lineage (NCBI taxonomy): Eukaryota > Metazoa > Arthropoda > Insecta > Orthoptera > Acrididae > Schistocerca > Schistocerca piceifrons. Next base: position 100,093 of record NW_025728652.1, read on the forward strand.
TTCTTTCTTTCTTTCTTTCTTTCTTTGGCCCTCTCTCCTTCCCGCCATGGCGGTTACGGCACCGCCTGCAGCGGCAGATTTTGTGCGCCCACACGCCTACTCCTACCACCATTAACCTCGCCCTGCCCTGCCCATCAACGTCGCAGTCGAACCGACGCTTGCCAACACACTGCCGACGTTCCTTTCTCTTTTCGGCCTACGCCCATTACGCGCCGCCGCCACAGCACCTTCCCTTCCCACAACACACCGACGTCATCACACGCACCCAAAACAGGGGCCACGACCGTGTTCCTCGCCCACTCCCGTCCCGCACGGTACGCACATTCCCAACTATTACCGCGCACCCTCCCTTTCCAATCTGTGTGTCTCTGTGTCTGTGTCCTGTCCGCGCGTGACGCCTCTCAACATCCGCCGTCCCCCGTCCCGTTTTCGCCCCGATGCCGTCGTCGCGCCGCCTCCTCCCCGTCCACCGCCGCCCCTGTCCGCCCCGCACCACACCATACACCGCTGCTTGTCCCGGCCGTTGCCACCAAAGGCGCCGACCGCAAACGCGCCACGCCGCAGCCCCCGTGCGTCTCGCGCTCGCTTGCATCTCCGTGCCGACGCTGCCTCTCTTCCCGCTCGCACTCGACCTCGACAACACAGTCTTTGGCTCCGCCACTGCGTGTTCCGGTGGTACGCACGCTGCAACACGTATGTATTCATTACCAGAGCGATGGCGAGGCATGACAGCATCTCTGTCTGACCAGAGAGTTATTTATCGTTGCTAGTCGGCGCTTGGACCGCGCCAGACGACAGTAGTGGCACGCACCGGGTCGCCAGGAACAGTTGTTATATATATTGTAGCGCGAGTCGGGAGAGGTAGTAGTCGGTCGACAGTAGTAGCGGGTGGACGGTTGTACTGAGCGGGCGTCGGCGGCGTGCTCTGCTCGTCTCGCGACTCTGGTCACGGTTCGGGACGATGTATAGTATATTGTGTTATAATCAAAAGGTAGTGTGAAGCTGCATTTTGCGCAAATCTGATAACGTATGTTCATTGTACTTATTTTGTTCAACGACAAAAAGCCCCACTATTACTTTTTTCTAAAGTAACTTTTGTCTTTTAACGAAAAACATTCACTTTTTAAAGACTACTTCCTATGGCATTTCCCTCCAAGGAGTGCAATTAATTACCAGCCAGCACTCATTCATTGCACACAGCTGTGTAAGGGGTATCTACAATTGAGGAGCGGATACAAATGCAATTTTTTGTTTTGTTTTTTTTTTTTTTGTGCGTTGTAACCTCCCCGCAAAATTTAAAATAATGGACAATGTTATTTACGGATGCTAATGGACATTGCGCTAATTGTAACCTCGCCCACAATGAGAGGTATTGAAAATGGCAACAAAAATGTTAAATTCGCAATCTGACTCAAATATAAATTCTTCACAACATTTAAAAGTCCGTTCAGTGACAAGAAACTTCAATTAAACCGAAATATCGGTCTTTGGCCCTGTGCAAAACAATCAGAATTAAAGTCTTACCTCAGAATAAATGGATGTCACATTTCTGCTCTTGTTTGTTGCGCAGCGCTTGGAGGAACTGCATTGCAAATAATAATATTCTCTTTTTTTTTTTGTGATTTTAGTGAAATTTTTCTTCAAAGAAGTGGAATGAAATGTGAAGTGCAACGAACTCTTCAGTTCAATAAAAAATTAAATGTTTGAAAAATGCTTTTGAAATAAAAATTATTATTGGGGAACTTGTTGGAGAATAATTACAATAAATAAAATTGTTCATTATCTAATGATTATATTAATTAACAGTATACCTTATTCACCATCTTGACCAGTGTTGCCGACCGCCTACATCACACAACCGCACTCGGCTGCTACTACTGACCGACCGCTCTGCATGACGACTATTAGCGTACTGCACGCGACGACTACTGACAGAGTACAGCCCTCAACTAGACAGACCTACAGACTCGCAACGACCGACCGACTGACTGACTGACTGACTGAGAACCGCTCGCAACACTCGCGCGGTCCAGCGCAAACTCTCTGGTCACAGATGCTACAATGTCTCGCCATCGCTGCTATGTTACATACGTGTTTCAGTGTCTTTTTCATTGGGGTGACGATCTTTGGCTCTTTTTATTCTGAATACAGGGCCAAAGGTCAACGCTGCTGCCCTTATACAATTTATCAGGTTTCATTATGTCTGTTGCAATGTTACATACGGTTCATTCTTTCATTAATATTATCGTTGGGTTTGTTTTGTAGGGACGTTAACATTCTGGCACATTTCTATTATCATCGGACTCTCTGCTATTTGTGCAGGGAGGTTATACCTGGGTCCATTTCCATTTCCATTTACATTCTAATATTGATAGACTTTTTGTTTTCTTTTTTGTTTCTTGTTGTTTTTCCTTCTTTTTTTTGTTGTTTTTTTTTTTGTTTGTTTTGTTTTTCCCGCTCTCACCACCACCGCCGCATCACGCCTCCCGTTTTCTTGGTTTCTTTTCTGTTCTTCAACTGCTTCAACATCACCGCGCCCCATTTCCACACCACAGCCATCAGCCTCCAAGACGGGCAGGCGCAGTGTGCCATTTCCGGCGCACAAGCACACCCGTACGGTACTCTCCTCGCCCCCACGCCACCAACAACACAGCGACCACGCGGCTGTCAGGCACGGCACGGCACGGCACGGCACCGGCGAAATGCGCCGCCCCCGCCCCTCCGCGCATCCGTCCGTCTCGCCACGTTCACTGACAGCCGCGTCTGCGGCTACACCACGACAACCACAACACAACACCGCTCCCCTCCCTGGCAACTCATTGTTTTTCTCCTCCTCTTTTGCACAAACCACAACGCCGAGCACAGGCGCAAGCCACCCACACCGCGCCCCTCCCCGTCCCGCCTTTCTTTGGCCGCCGCTCCTCGTTTGCCCCCTCCCATCTCCCGAAATGCCATGCCAGCAGCGTTACGCATGCCCCTCCCCTGTCCACACAACACTACCGCCAAACGAACAGCCTTCCGGGCCACATGCAGGGCACGCCCACCTCCAAACACTGCCAATTCACGGACGCACACACACACACACACACTTTCTCGACACCTTTCTGTACGGAGGGTGCGTCATCTCGACCGTGACAGAGTGACGCCAACTATCGACGATCCATTTCCCCCCACTGGTGAAACATGTCCACTAACACCTACATACATCATTCAAGTACACAGACAATAGCATACACACAATGGGAGGGCACACGAACATGGACGGCACGGCACTGTCATACACTCTTCCTCACAACCATATCAACAAACGTTACGTACATCCGGGAAAGCGAAAGCGAAAGCGAAAGCGAAAGCAAAAGCAAAAGCAAAAGCAAAGCCCAATGCAGCCGTCAAAGGTAACGTTCACCACGGCAGACACTTGCAGCCGCGCCGCCGTTAAACGCATTTCAGTGCGGCTCCAATACGCCTCCGACACGGGAACGTTCCGTTGCTCTACGAATGCGTTTCTCCCCTTTTTCCCTTCCTCTCTCTTTTGCCCCCCCTCCTTGCACTCTTGCCTCATTCCTCACGTTCTGCCCAGACATTCGACCGATCAAAGTCAACCTTTCGTCACCGTTCTCAGCGCGACGGTGTACAACAGTATGACGGGTGTGCCCAAGACTTCGGTTCAGTTGCGTGACGCCGGTCTATCGCGCCGATCGACAGTTACTCAGGGGGCGACGGATCGGACCACGTCACCGACACACAAAACACTTTCAAACAAACACATACATACCGGATGGACACAGACAAACACGTGTACAGACATTCGCCAAACAAACGACGACCGCCGCCGCCGCCGCCGCCGCCGCCGCCGCCGTCTAGCGTCGCGCTTACTGTACTGCACTGGACACGCGTGCATCTTGAATGACGACATCGGTGTGCGTGCGTCGTACGCAATCAGTCAGACACGGCTATCAAAAATCAGAGTCGAATGGTACATCATCGTGCGTGTCGCCGTACACGTACAGTACAATACAACAACAATGCGTCTTAATGGCACGTTCAATTTCAACGTCACTCACACACCTCCACGCTGCAGTTACGTCGCACCATTGTCAAACTCGGCGTACAGCAAAGGGAATAGTGGGCGGCAAAAAAAAACCAAACAAAAACATTTCACATTTCACCCTCGCCATGTATGATGTGCAAAAAACAAACCCGCAAACGGCCGTCGTTACGGTGACACAAAAGTCGCCGATCGCACTGTCCCCCCTCGCAGACAGGTAACACACACACACCACCACCAATGGGTCAAAACCACTCCAACGAGGCGTGCCACCATTCCACGCCACGGCGACCAACCTCGTGGCCGTCCCCCGCAACACGCTTTGACGCGCCCCCCCCCCACCCACAATCAAAATGCACACATACATCACAGCCGTCCACACAAACAACAACAACAACAATTCCGCCCTTCCCGCAAAAGGCAAGTTGGTGGCCCTGAAAAGGGCCGTTTTGCCGCTCTCGCAACGGAGGAGCCTTCTCCATCCTTCCTTCCACTCCAGAGCCACCTCCTTACTTGGAGCTCGTGTACTTGGTCACCGCCTTCGTGCCCTCGCTCACGGCGTGCTTGGCCAGCTCGCCAGGCAGCAACAGCCGCACAGCGGTCTGGATCTCGCGGGACGTGATGGTCGAGCGCTTGTTGTAGTGCGCCAGGCGAGAAGCCTCGGCCGCAATGCGCTCGAAAATGTCGTTCACGAAGCTGTTCATGATGCTCATCGCCTTCGACGAGATGCCCGTGTCAGGGTGCACCTGCTTCAGCACCTTGTAGATGTAGATGGCATAGCTCTCCTTCCTCTTGCGCTTCTTCTTCTTGTCGCCCTTCGAAATGTTCTTCTGCGCCTTGCCAGCCTTCTTGGCGGCCTTCCCGCTAGTCTTGGGCGGCATCTCGAACGAACGTACGGCAGCAGCAACACCAGTAGCAAGCGCTCCGCTCTAGTCAGCGTCTCCCCACACAGTGGCACCCGCCGCCAGCCGCCGCCGCACCTTTACCAGCTCGCCCTGTTGCGGCCGCCGACCAATGGGGCGCGCGCGCAACCGGCCGCCGCACCCGAGCCCATAAAGCACCCCCACCCCGGCTGCGCCGGCGTAGAGAGCAAATCCTGCCCAAATTCCAGTTTGGGTTTCGCCCACATCATTCGGCCCCCCAACAAATAATGAGGGTGGTTGAAGCAGCCACAGAAAGCTTCAACCGCAAAGGCTACTGCGGGATAGTCTTACTAGACGTGGCAAAAGCCTTTGATTCTGTTTGGCACACCGGGCTACTCCACAAAATGTACACCCAGGGCTTCCCCGGAAAGATTGTGAAACTTATAAAAAGCTATCTCTCCGGTAGGACATTCTCCGTAAAAGTAGAAACATCACTGTCAAGCAGGAGAAGAATACATGCAGGGGTACCACAGGGTTCGGTTCTTGGACCAACCCTGTACAGTCTCTACACTGCAGACATACCAACCACACAACACGTACAAACAGCACAGTATGCTGATGACACTGCATTCTTCTCCTGCTCAACAAACAGGAACCTGGTCACGAGACGTCTTCAAACCGCCCTGAACAAGACAGACGAATGGGCCAAACAATGGCGAATCTCACTTAACTCCGAGAAAACACAAGCCATGCTGATGACTAGACGTCTCGGTAAACGCCGCCCCCCCAGAAGACCCTACCAAATGCTGCACTTGCAGGGCCAAAACCTCCCCTGGAGAAACTCTGCGAGGTACCTCGGTGTGACACTAGACAAGCGTCTGACTTGGAAGTGCCACATCGAGGAGGTTCGCAAAAAGGCCCTAGGCAGGATGCGGATCCTTTACCCAATACTCAACAGTACAAGTTCCCTTGACCCGAGCACAGGAGTAGCCGTATATCGAAGTCTAATTAGACCGATACTGGAGTATGCGTGCCCAGTATGGGGTTACGCTGCTAGATCGACGGTAGAACGGCTACAAAAAATTCAAAACAGAGCGCTCAGAAGAGCCCTACACACACCGCCGCGCTTCCCGACGGAAGACCTCCACATAGCGGCCGACATTGTAAAATTAAACACGCGATTCCGTACCCTGGCGGAGCAGTTCTACGCCAACGCGGAAAGGTCGCCAAACGATTTAATAAACTCACTTGGTCGGTACAATAACGTACCAGACCGATACAAAAGACCAAAGGCATTACTCGTAGCTTAAAATAAAAAAAAAAAAAATATATAAATAAATAAATAGAAAACAAAAAAGCCGTCACCACTAGAGTGACAGAAGAGAAACACATAATACTCTAAAGAACAGAATTAACAAAAGATAGGCACATCCAAAAACTAACCAAAAATTGAAGGAAATGTCCGAATAGGACAAAAACCTTCGCAGTAAACATCCTCTCTCTAAAGACAGAGGAAGAAATTAGAGTGTGCTGCTGCTGCGCTGGCACGCACTCCGCTGCTCGACTCGCTGCCGCTCGCACCGGTCGTTTTCGTTTCCGTTTCGTGTGCACCGTCGCTAGCCCATCGCCATGTCCGGACGCGGAAAGGGAGGCAAAGTCAAGGGCAAGTCAAAGTCCCGCTCAAGCAGGGCTGGGCTCCAGTTCCCGGTCGGCAGAATCCACCGCCTCCTGCGCAAGGGAAACTACGCAGAGCGCGTCGGCGCCGGGGCGCCCGTCTACCTCGCCGCCGTCATGGAGTACCTCGCGGCTGAGGTGCTCGAGCTGGCCGGAAACGCGGCCCGCGACAACAAGAAGACGCGCATCATCCCGCGCCACCTGCAGCTTGCCATCCGCAACGACGAGGAGCTCAACAAGCTCCTGTCGGGCGTCACCATCGCACAGGGTGGTGTCCTGCCCAACATCCAGGCCGTCCTGCTGCCAAAGAAGACCGAGAAGAAGGCCTAAAGGAGGCCAAGGCAATCGCAGCGCCGCGTGCTCCCCTGCACGCAACGCGCTTTGCCGGCTCGGCTCGGCCCGGCCCACAACAATCGGCCCTTTTCAGGGCCACCACACAAACCTACGTCCAAAGCAAAATTTCAGTCGTCCTCGCCGCACCTTGTTTTGTTTTAACTTTGCACTTTCACAGCACAGCCGCCGCCGGCGCACGTCCGCCATCTTGTCGTCCACACAGCCCGTGTGGCCCAACAAACACACACACACACATTCATTTTGCACGGTCGCAGTCGCCTTCCAAACGACAACGGCAGCAATAATGACCATTGTTACAGGGAGGCGTGTCGACACACCGCCCTCCACTCCCGCGCGCAACGGCCGTCGACACGAACGAAACAGCTGATCCGGCCGCCTGTGCCCACACGCCTTGCCTCGGAAACCCCAACGCCGCCGCAAACACACAGAGCCAAACCACGCAAGCAAATAATCACCGCCTCTCGCACAACAACACACAGCCCGCCATCTCCGTCGCGATCGATACAACGACACACAATAACAAACACAAACGAAGCAGCTCCCACACACAGCCAGCCACATGACACGTTTCCTTTCCTTCTCCCCTCCCAGTCACATCACGTCGCTCAAACGGAAAGAAAGAAACAAACAAACAACACAGACTCTTTCGCACTTTTCAACTTCCGAACAGTGTGGTGGCCCTGAAAAGGGCCGTTTTCTAGTCTCTCCCACCCACAAGCACGGCCGCGGGAAGGCCAGCGCCCGCTGCGACGCAGCCTAACCGCCGAAACCGTACAGGGTGCGCCCCTGCCTCTTCAGGGCGTACACCACGTCCATGGCCGTCACAGTCTTGCGCTTGGCGTGCTCAGTGTACGTCACCGCGTCGCGGATCACGTTCTCCAGGAACACCTTCAGCACCCCGCGGGTCTCCTCGTAGATCAGACCAGAGATGCGCTTCACGCCGCCCCTGCGAGCCAGGCGGCGGATGGCGGGCTTCGTGATGCCCTGGATGTTGTCGCGCAACACCTTGCGGTGCCGCTTGGCGCCACCCTTGCCGAGCCCCTTTCCTCCCTTGCCGCGGCCTGTCATCCTTCCTTCCTCGGGCAAAGCAAAACGTGCACAAACAGCAGCTGCAGCGGCTGGCGAGTCGGCTACGGTCTGCGCCCAGCGCTTTTTTTTTTTTTTTTTTTTTTTTTTTTTTTTTTAGCACATTTCATTCCCTTCTCGGATGGAGAAGGGCGGGCTGTTATAGAGCATGCTTGGGCTCTTTTCAGCCAAGGGTTGTAGTTATGCTGTTTTGGCACAATTTATTGTTTTGGTTGCTGGGGTGCTGGGTAAGGGGTGGATATCTCCCAATTGGGAATTTATTTGCAGGAGTTTGTTGGGGACAGTTCCGGTATTCACCTTAGCGGCCAAGGAAAACCTGCAAAACCCGGCCAGAACTGCTTGTCATGGACCTTCTCTTTATTTTCCGTGACGGAGCCGCCATTGTAGTTGGCGCTGCCGTTCCCGGTGGGCAAGGGCGGCTTCGTGTTCCGCCTCTCGCTCTCTTCTTCTTCTTTCTTCTCTCACTCTGAGGTCCTCTACCTCTGGGGAGGGAGAACTCGGAGTGAGAGGTTTGCTGCTCGTTGTCGTCTCGATTTTGTGCAGCTTCCATGGAGACCTGGTGGGCTCCGTGGCTGCCACTTCGGTTTGCGTGCCGATGGACGCCGCATCCGTCGTCTCGGTTTGGGCGCTTCGATGGCGCTTGCACCGTTTGGACGACGTCTGGGTGCCCTCATCGACACGCACGTTGGCTTCTGTGGGGATGGTTGAGGCGCCGTCGGTGGTCTGACTGGCGCGGTTGATTACCATCCTCTTCTTCTTTGTGGTGGTGTCTTCGGTCTGCGTGGCCGCGGACGCGCTGGTGTGTGCCGTCGGCCCATCACATTGTAGGCGGAGAGCCAAGGCTTCCCTCAGCAGGTGGCAGGCAGCCTCCATCTCCGCGTGGAGAGCCATCCGGAAGCGTGACTCCGCTTCCTCCATCAGCGCGGCGATTTTGTCCACACCGCCGCTGCCTGCTGAGTGGCGTCCCTCCTGCTCGCGCGAGGGCCCCCCCCCCACCACCTCTGCCACTGGCGGGTGGGGGGGCCGGCCGCGCGTTGTGGCGAGGCGCTGCTGCTTTGTTCGGCGTCTCGGGGGTTTCAGCGCTGGCGCGCTTCCGCCTCCTCCTCCTCCTTCTCCTCTTCTTCGTTGTCGGCTTCTCGCGGCGGCCGTCTTCTTTGTGGGCAGAGAATGCCCGGCAGCCTCGCCAGCTGGCAACATGGTCGCCGCCACAGCGAACGCATGTTGGCTTGTCGTCTCGAAGCAAAGTGCACTCGCGGGTGTCGTGACCAACACCGCATTTGGCGCACTTCGCTTCGAAGCGGCAGTGCTTTGCCACGTGGCCCTCCCTCTGACACTTAAAACACTGAGGTTTCGTGTCGAGGTCGGGCGGAAGTGGCTCGATCTTCACGTCGAAACCTGCTAGGGTGGTTAGCCCGCAGATTCCGACGTCTTTGCCTCCTTCTTGGCTGGAATCTTCCTGGGGCGACTCGACAGCCAGGATGAAGAGTGGCGGCCTTCTCCTGTTCGTCCTGTTGTGCAGCTTAACTATGGCCTCATAGTTATGCTGCAACAGGACTTTGCGCACCGATTCCGCCGTCATGATCCACGGTAGCCCCCTCAGTAGGACCTTAAGAAGTGGTTTCCTCTTCTTTGGTCCGCTGTAGGTAGGTGGCTCCATGAGGTACGCATTCAGCCGGTCGCAGAGAATCTTTCGATCCTCCTGCGAACGCGGCTGGATGGACAGAGTGGCCTCGTTGTCCAGCATCTGCACTGTTGGGTGGTAGCGTAGTTCCATTGCCACCTCGTCGTAAGTCTCCACCCAGTCTCGACCTGTGTAGCGTATGCACACAGGGAGAACTTGGGCGGAGGGTCGACAAGGTGACGGTGCTACTACCTCTTCTTCTGCGTGTGTGGTCGGTGCGACGGAGCAGCTGCGTCGATCTGAAGAGACGCTGCGCTCACTGCCGTCCGACCGCAGAAAGTCTGCGCGGGTTGGCATCTTTGCGGGAGAGTTGCGCTTCCCGCGTTTCCCTTTGCCCATGGCGAGTGCGGCGTCTCTACACGACAATTTGCTTTCGGCAACACGACAATCTTGCCGAGACGCGCACACTCACCACGGAGCCGCCCTCTCTAGCTCTTCACGCGGCAGTTGCGGAGCGCCCTACTACATGCACCCGCACGCTACCGCTGCCCAACTCGGAATGCGCCCAGCGCGCCCGCCGCCCCCCTATATAGACTCTGGCCCGCCCTCCCCCCACCACGCGCAACCGAGGGCATATAAGCGCAGCACGGAGGCGCGCGGGCCCGTTGTCAAGGCAGCACCGGACGCCGCGCCGCACCTAACCTCCACGCACGCCGCTCCGCTACCGCTATGGCCCGCACAAAGCAAACGGCCCGCAAGTCCACCGGCGGAAAGGCGCCGCGCAAACAGCTCGCCACCAAGGCGGCGAGGAAGAGCGCGCCCGCCACCGGAGGCGTCAAGAAGCCCCACCGCTACAGGCCGGGCACCGTCGCCCTGCGAGAAATCAGGCGCTACCAGAAGAGCACAGAGCTGCTCATCCGCAAGCTGCCATTCCAGCGCCTAGTGCGCGAGATCGCCCAGGACTTCAAGACCGACCTGCGCTTCCAGAGCTCCGCAGTCATGGCCCTGCAGGAGGCCAGCGAGGCCTACCTCGTCGGCCTCTTCGAAGACACCAACCTGTGCGCAATCCACGCCAAGCGCGTCACCATCATGCCCAAGGACATCCAGCTCGCGCGCCGCATCCGCGGCGAGCGCGCCTAAACCGCGCCGCGGCACCGCACCGCACAAACAAAAACGGCCCTTTTCAGGGCCACTAACATCTCTCCGTCGCGAGCAAACTTTGTCGGTCGCCTGCCTCTCGCCCCGCAACCCAAAAACAACAACCACCACTTCCCGTCCGTCCGCCACACCCGCTCACTCTGCCTGCCTGCTTAGCAGCGCGCAACAATCACACATCATCCCTCCCCGGCGCTCAAAGCGCACAATACCCAACGGCCGACGTCACACCGCACGGGTGGCTGGCCGGCCGGCCGCCGCTTTCGTTTCGAAAACACAAAAACAAACCCGCACTCCACTCCGACGGCCAACGGCCAGGCAGGCGCGCTCGCTCGCTCTACACGCCACCGAAATCCCCGCCGACTCCTTCCACATCTCAACGTGCCCCCCGTTGCAAAACATAACACACACACACACACACACAAAGGAACAAAACAACAAAGACCAGACACGACTAGACAAGACAGACATCCGAGAAGAACGAACGCAGGCAAGCCAACCAACGTATTCAAACAAAACAACGTGACAGAAAACCAACCGTCGGCCGCCGCCACAAACACGGCGACAATCAACAACAACACCGCTTACCGCTACCGCCGCCCACACCCGCCACCGACCCCCGCAATCCAACCACCACGGCACGCAAACAGCATCCCCACGGGCATACAGAAACGCCAGACAGACAGACACCCACACCAAACGCAACACGACAATCAAAACCTTCCCCGACGTGCTTTGATGGCCCTGAGAAGGGCCGTTTTGGGCCGCGCGTCTCTTGCGCGCCACTAGACGACGACGGGGGGTGGGGACGACGGAGTCAAGCGCCAAACCCTTCCTTTCTCCCATCTCTTTCTCCTCTACTCTACTTCTTCTTCTTGGGCGAAGCCTTCGCCTTAGACGGCGTCGTCGCCTTCTTCGGGCGCGGCGCCTTCGGCTTCTTCGTCGGAACCTTGGCGGCCTTCTTCGCCTTCGACGGCGACTTGGCCTTGGCCGGCTTGGCCGCAGCCGCCTTCTTCGCACCCGCGGGAGCGGCCGACGCCGCAGACGCCTTCTTGGCGGCGCCCGCCTTCCGACCGGTCGCCGCCTTCACGCCACCAGCCTTCTTTGCGCCGGCCGCACGGGCGCCCTTCTTCTCCTTGCTGGCCGGAGCGGCGCGCTTCTTCTTGGCACCGCCAGCACGAGCCTTGCCGCCCTCGGCCGCCCCCCCGCCGCCGGCGCCGGCAAGCTTGAACGAGCCGGACGCGCCCTTCCCCTTCGTCTGCACCAGCTCGCCCGCCACGACGGCCGACTTGAGGTACTTCTTGATAAACGGCGCCAGCTTCTCCGCGTCCAGCTTGTAGTGCGCGGCAATGTACTTCTTGATCGCCTGCAGCGACGACCCGCCGCGCTCCTTCAGACTCTTGATGGCGGCCGTCACCATCTCAGAGGTGCGCGGGTGCGCAGGCTTGGCGCGCGGCTTCTTCGCAGACGACGCAGACTTGGCCTTCTTCGTAGTGCCGGTGGCGGCGGGTGCCGCAGCAGTCTCGTTCGTAGCCGCCTGATCTGCCATTTCGACGACGCGCGTAACACACAGCGAGAGCGAGAGCGAGAGCGAGCGGGACGGCAGGCAGGCACGCAAGCACAGCACAGCAGCAGAGCAGAGAATCACAAGGCCCAGCCAGTGTCGCGGGCGGGCGCGGACGGCCGAGAGAGCGGCCGCCACTCTGCGCGCCGCCGCGCCGCGCCTCCCGCGCTTGCTACCGCCCAACGTCCGACAGCCTGTGCGGAGCAGCCCCAAACCTGCGCCACAACCGCCCGCGCCTTTCAAACCACCGAGGATGGGGCTACACACAGCCACACCACAGTCGCCAACCAGTCGCCACGGCAGCGCCGCAAACCACGGCCAAACTGCAGCTACCGCGCGCTACAGCCTGGGTCGGCCCGCCGAGAATCGCCGCCCCCGCCCAAATGCCGCCCCCACAGCCCCAGCCGACGACCCGCCACAATGGCCAAACCTTCGGCAAAACTCCCACACCGTCGCCGCGGCAGCCCGGCCAGCGCGGCCGGCGCCACAGCCACACAAGCCGAGGCGTGCGGCGATGACGGCCGTGCAAACGCGCCTCCGCCGCCCCATCGCCTTCCGTCGCCCTCCCGCCGTTTCCCGATCGGCCCGCAGCCGTCGGGCCACATCGCGCGCCGTCCTCCTCCTCTCGCCCGCCAACATTCACAGCCGTTTATCAACAATTGCCCGCCGCAAACGGACGCCGCCTGCGCAACAGGCGCCGCCGCCCCTCGCCGCTTCCGACCCAACCCCTCGACCGAGGCAAACCGCAATCCGAATCTACAGACCAACCCAATCTGCCGTCAGCACACACGACAGCCGACCTTACACGTTACGCGTTACACATTACGTTTACACGTCTAGGTTAGGTTAGGGTTAGGTGGACGTGGGTTAGGTTAAGGGGACTTGGGTTAGGTTAAGCGTCAAACTTAGGTTAAGCATTCAAACACGTCAGGCGTCAGAGGTTAGGTTAGGTTACACGTTAGGTTAAGGGGTCAGTGCTAGGTTAAAAAAAAGCGTTCAAACGTGAGGCGTCAGCCGGACAGCTTACCTTACGTAGACGTTAGGGGCTCACAGGCTGAGCTCACCTCGCCACACCACAGGTTAGGTTCGGTTCGCTCGGCTCAGCGTAAAGCGCCGAGGTCAGGGTTACGTTCGTTCACCTTCGGGCGCCACACTTTCGGTTGAAAGGTCGCGACGGGACGACGTCGGCAGGCACGCCGCAAACGAACAAAAACGTACAGACGACGTCGAAAACCGCCGACAGACGGGGGAGCAGCACGACCACGACCAGATACCGAGCGCGAACGAGACACACGCGAACCACCCCCACCGGCCAAAGGGCACCACACAACAACCCAGAGCACCACGTGTCGACACCAGAGCAACCCGCCGCTCACGCGACATGGCTGGCACCGAAGGGCAACCGCCCGCAACTGCGCTTTCCGCGCCGGCCCGGATGCACGTCGTGCTACAACAACACCACTACCGTACACAGCCGCTGTTCACAACATCACTATCATGCGCGCCCGCGGCTCGCCGCCGTCGCAGTCGCAGCCCCAACGCCAGCACTTTTGCACCACCATTCACACGCACCGCAACACAGCTCGCCGACACAGCCGAACAAAACAAACACCACACAACAACAGCAACAACGCCGCCGCCTCTACTTGTGCCGGCGACCCACCCCGCCGATGGCGCACCTTTCGCCAGCCGGCAATCGACACACACGCACCCACCCACCCCCCGGGGCCCAGTGCAAAAAAAAAACACACAAAAACAAAAAAACCAAACAAAAACAAAACGACACGGGAAGCGCACACCGCCACTTCGCGCGCACGCCACCAACCAGTCGTCGTCTCAAAATAACAAACACAAAAAAAAAATAAACTAACAACTAGGGCAACACGAAACAAAAAACGCCTCGCACGAACCGCCCACAAAAAGGACAAGCACACGCACAACCTCTGCTGACGACCACGACGCAGCGGCACGCTGCTCCTGTCCCGCGCCCCGCGCCCCACTCGAGTCACAACTCACGCGACACCGTCAACGACGGGCTCGCTTCCCGCAACCTACCACCTTTCCGCCACGACGCACAGCCCCAGCCCCACCCGACGACGCGCCCGTGGCAACGACTGCACTTTCACCACCGCCTCCCCCTTCCCCCCCAAAACACACACACACACACACACACACACACACACACACACACACAGCCAGCCAAAAACGCACTCGCGACCCACACATGCACACGCCAACCAGTCAACGTCGACAACCACACGCAAGGCTCGAAACGAAACCGGCGTCCTTCCACGTTGCCATCAAGCTACGCGACACAAGACACAAGGAACCAACACAACAGCCGGCCCCACTAATTCCCCACTCTCACGCCGCAAAAAGCACACCGAAACCGCCAAACGCACGCACATTCCCCTTCGCACTGACACCGACCGGCTCGCTACCACACACCTCTCGGCAGCCGTTTCACGCCAATTCGCCACACCGCCCACACAGTCGACAAGCGCCCGCCCTGTACGGCACACGCAACGACGCAGCGCAGCAAAGGGCGCCCGCAACACATACCTCTCCTCCCCCTCTCTCTCTCTCTCCGCCGCCCGACGCGCCAACCGCCACACCACACCGCCAGCCACTCGCAAATTGTGCACTGCCACCAGCCACACGTCCAACACGCCGCGCCGCCTCCGGCCACCCGCCAGGGGGCGCTCACGTCCGCGACAACAGCGCGGCCCGCCGGGCCGGGCCGGGCCGGGCCGAACCGAACCGAGCCGCCGCTGCTCTGCACTCGGCACGGCCACACCCTGCTGCAGACCGGGCTCGTCTCTCTGTACGCGTCTGCCTGCGCATCAACACAACACGACCTTTTTTTTTTCCTCTCTCTACCGCCATCCCTTCTTCTCGCGTTTTACTCGTTGTTGCAGCAGCGGCGCACACCTACACATCCACAGCCCCAGCCGAGCCGAGCCGGCCTCACCTCAGGGCCCGCCGCCAGCGTCTCCTCCTCGGGCACAGGTGCGGTGCTGTGGCCGCCCATCCAACCGCATTGCTGGCCGTCCAGCCGCCAGGCGTTCCCACTGCCGCGAGCCACGCCGCGCACCGACCCTGCTGCAGAAAACGAAGCATAGCCAGAGACCGACCGATACACAAAGCAAGCCGTCGCCTCGCCTCTTGTCCTTCCTGCCTTCCTTCCGCCCCCGCCCTTCTCACACCACCGCCTCTCCACTTTCGCCCCCCCCTCCTCCTTTTTTTTTTTTTTTTGTTTTCTTCTTTCTTTCTTTCTTTCTTTCTTTCTTTGGCCCTCTCTCCTTCCCGCCATGGCGGTTACGGCACCGCCTGCAGCGGCAGATTTTGTGCGCCCACACGCCTACTCCTACCACCATTAACCTCGCCCTGCCCTGCCCATCAACGTCGCAGTCGAACCGACGCTTGCCAACACACTGCCGACGTTCCTTTCTCTTTTCGGCCTACGCCCATTACGCGCCGCCGCCACAGCACCTTCCCTTCCCACAACACACCGACGTCATCACACGCACCCAAAACAGGGGCCACGACCGTGTTCCTCGCCCACTCCCGTCCCGCACGGTACGCACATTCCCAACTATTACCGCGCACCCTCCCTTTCCAATCTGTGTGTCTCTGTGTCTGTGTCCTGTCCGCGCGTGACGCCTCTCAACATCCGCCGTCCCCCGTCCCGTTTTCGCCCCCATGCCGTCGTCGCGCCGCCTCCTCCCCGTCCACCGCCGCCCCTGTCCGCCCCGCACCACACCATACACCGCTGCTTGTCCCGGCCGTTGCCACCAAAGGCGCCGACCGCAAACGCGCCACGCCGCAGCCCCCGTGCGTCTCGCGCTCGCTTGCATCTCCGTGCCGACGCTGCCTCTCTTCCCGCTCGCACTCGACCTCGACAACACAGTCTTTGGCTCCGCCACTGCGTGTTCCGGTGGTACGCACGCTGCAACACGTATGTATTCATTACCAGAGCGATGGCGAGGCATGACAGCATCTCTGTCTGACCAGAGAGTTATTTATCGTTGCTAGTCGGCGCTTGGACCGCGCCAGACGACAGTAGTGGCACGCACCGGGTCGCCAGGAACAGTTGTTATATATATTGTAGCGCGAGTCGGGAGAGGTAGTAGTCGGTCGACAGTAGTAGCGGGTGGACGGTTGTACTGAGCGGGCGTCGGCGGCGTGCTCTGCTCGTCTCGCGACTCTGGTCACGGTTCGGGACGATGTATAGTATATTGTGTTATAATCAAAAGGTAGTGTGAAGCTGCATTTTGCGCAAATCTGATAACGTATGTTCATTGTACTTATTTTGTTCAACGACAAAAAGCCCCACTATTACTTTTTTCTAAAGTAACTTTTGTCTTTTAACGAAAAACATTCACTTTTTAAAGACTACTTCCTATGGCATTTCCCTCCAAGGAGTGCAATTAATTACCAGCCAGCACTCATTCATTGCACACAGCTGTGTAAGGGGTATCTACAATTGAGGAGCGGATACAAATGCAATTTTTTGTTTTGTTTTTTTTTTTTTTGTGCGTTGTAACCTCCCCGCAAAATTTAAAATAATGGACAATGTTATTTACGGATGCTAATGGACATTGCGCTAATTGTAACCTCGCCCACAATGAGAGGTATTGAAAATGGCAACAAAAATGTTAAATTCGCAATCTGACTCAAATATAAATTCTTCACAACATTTAAAAGTCCGTTCAGTGACAAGAAACTTCAATTAAACCGAAATATCGGTCTTTGGCCCTGTGCAAAACAATCAGAATTAAAGTCTTACCTCAGAATAAATGGATGTCACATTTCTGCTCTTGTTTGTTGCGCAGCGCTTGGAGGAACTGCATTGCAAATAATAATATTCTCTTTTTTTTTTGTGATTTTAGTGAAATTTTTCTTCAAAGAAGTGGAATGAAATGTGAAGTGCAACGAACTCTTCAGTTCAATAAAAAATTAAATGTTTGAAAAATGCTTTTGAAATAAAAATTATTATTGGGGAACTTGTTGGAGAATAATTACAATAAATAAAATTGTTCATTATCTAATGATTATATTAATTAACAGTATACCTTATTCACCATCTTGACCAGTGTTGCCGACCGCCTACATCACACAACCGCACTCGGCTGCTACTACTGACCGACCGCTCTGCATGACGACTATTAGCGTACTGCACGCGACGACTACTGACAGAGTACAGCCCTCAACTAGACAGACCTACAGACTCGCAACGACCGACCGACTGACTGACTGACTGACTGAGAACCGCTCGCAACACTCGCGCGGTCCAGCGCAAACTCTCTGGTCACAGATGCTACAATGTCTCGCCATCGCTGCTATGTTACATACGTGTTTCAGTGTCTTTTTCATTGGGGTGACGATCTTTGGCTCTTTTTATTCTGAATACAGGGCCAAAGGTCAACGCTGCTGCCCTTATACAATTTATCAGGTTTCATTATGTCTGTTGCAATGTTACATACGGTTCATTCTTTCATTAATATTATCGTTGGGTTTGTTTTGTAGGGACGTTAACATTCTGGCACATTTCTATTATCATCGGACTCTCTGCTATTTGTGCAGGGAGGTTATACCTGGGTCCATTTCCATTTCCATTTACATTCTAATATTGATAGACTTTTTGTTTTCTTTTTTGTTTCTTGTTGTTTTTCCTTCTTTTTTTTGTTGTTTTTTTTTTTTGTTTGTTTTGTTTTTCCCGCTCTCACCACCACCGCCGCATCACGCCTCCCGTTTTCTTGGTTTCTTTTCTGTTCTTCAACTGCTTCAACATCACCGCGCCCCATTTCCACACCACAGCCATCAGCCTCCAAGACGGGCAGGCGCAGTGTGCCATTTCCGGCGCACAAGCACACCCGTACGGTACTCTCCTCGCCCCCACGCCACCAACAACACAGCGACCACGCGGCTGTCAGGCACGGCACGGCACGGCACGGCACCGGCGAAATGCGCCGCCCCCGCCCCTCCGCGCATCCGTCCGTCTCGCCACGTTCACTGACAGCCGCGTCTGCGGCTACACCACGACAACCACAACACAACACCGCTCCCCTCCCTGGCAACTCATTGTTTTTCTCCTCCTCTTTTGCACAAACCACAACGCCGAGCACAGGCGCAAGCCACCCACACCGCGCCCCTCCCCGTCCCGCCTTTCTTTGGCCGCCGCTCCTCGTTTGCCCCCTCCCATCTCCCGAAATGCCATGCCAGCAGCGTTACGCATGCCCCTCCCCTGTCCACACAACACTACCGCCAAACGAACAGCCTTCCGGGCCACATGCAGGGCACGCCCACCTCCAAACACTGCCAATTCACGGACGCACACACACACACACACACTTTCTCGACACCTTTCTGTACGGAGGGTGCGTCATCTCGACCGTGACAGAGTGACGCCAACTATCGACGATCCATTTCCCCCCACTGGTGAAACATGTCCACTAACACCTACATACATCATTCAAGTACACAGACAATAGCATACACACAATGGGAGGGCACACGAACATGGACGGCACGGCACTGTCATACACTCTTCCTCACAACCATATCAACAAACGTTACGTACATCCGGGAAAGCGAAAGCGAAAGCGAAAGCGAAAGCAAAAGCAAAAGCAAAAGCAAAGCCCAATGCAGCCGTCAAAGGTAACGTTCACCACGGCAGACACTTGCAGCCGCGCCGCCGTTAAACGCATTTCAGTGCGGCTCCAATACGCCTCCGACACGGGAACGTTCCGTTGCTCTACGAATGCGTTTCTCCCCTTTTTCCCTTCCTCTCTCTTTTGCCCCCCCTCCTTGCACTCTTGCCTCATTCCTCACGTTCTGCCCAGACATTCGACCGATCAAAGTCAACCTTTCGTCACCGTTCTCAGCGCGACGGTGTACAACAGTATGACGGGTGTGCCCAAGACTTCGGTTCAGTTGCGTGACGCCGGTCTATCGCGCCGATCGACAGTTACTCAGGGGGCGACGGATCGGACCACGTCACCGACACACAAAACACTTTCAAACAAACACATACATACCGGATGGACACAGACAAACACGTGTACAGACATTCGCCAAACAAACGACGACCGCCGCCGCCGCCGCCGCCGCCGCCGCCGCCGTCTAGCGTCGCGCTTACTGTACTGCACTGGACACGCGTGCATCTTGAATGACGACATCGGTGTGCGTGCGTCGTACGCAATCAGTCAGACACGGCTATCAAAAATCAGAGTCGAATGGTACATCATCGTGCGTGTCGCCGTACACGTACAGTACAATACAACAACAATGCGTCTTAATGGCACGTTCAATTTCAACGTCACTCACACACCTCCACGCTGCAGTTACGTCGCACCATTGTCAAACTCGGCGTACAGCAAAGGGAATAGTGGGCGGCAAAAAAAAACCAAACAAAAACATTTCACATTTCACCCTCGCCATGTATGATGTGCAAAAAACAAACCCGCAAACGGCCGTCGTTACGGTGACACAAAAGTCGCCGATCGCACTGTCCCCCCTCGCAGACAGGTAACACACACACACCACCACCAATGGGTCAAAACCACTCCAACGAGGCGTGCCACCATTCCACGCCACGGCGACCAACCTCGTGGCCGTCCCCCGCAACACGCTTTGACGCGCCCCCCCCCCCACCCACAATCAAAATGCACACATACATCACAGCCGTCCACACAAACAACAACAACAACAATTCCGCCCTTCCCGCAAAAGGCAAGTTGGTGGCCCTGAAAAGGGCCGTTTTGCCGCTCTCGCAACGGAGGAGCCTTCTCCATCCTTCCTTCCACTCCAGAGCCACCTCCTTACTTGGAGCTCGTGTACTTGGTCACCGCCTTCGTGCCCTCGCTCACGGCGTGCTTGGCCAGCTCGCCAGGCAGCAACAGCCGCACAGCGGTCTGGATCTCGCGGGACGTGATGGTCGAGCGCTTGTTGTAGTGCGCCAGGCGAGAAGCCTCGGCCGCAATGCGCTCGAAAATGTCGTTCACGAAGCTGTTCATGATGCTCATCGCCTTCGACGAGATGCCCGTGTCAGGGTGCACCTGCTTCAGCACCTTGTAGATGTAGATGGCATAGCTCTCCTTCCTCTTGCGCTTCTTCTTCTTGTCGCCCTTCGAAATGTTCTTCTGCGCCTTGCCAGCCTTCTTGGCGGCCTTCCCGCTAGTCTTGGGCGGCATCTCGAACGAACGTACGGCAGCAGCAACACCAGTAGCAAGCGCTCCGCTCTAGTCAGCGTCTCCCCACACAGTGGCACCCGCCGCCAGCCGCCGCCGCACCTTTACCAGCTCGCCCTGTTGCGGCCGCCGACCAATGGGGCGCGCGCGCAACCGGCCGCCGCACCCGAGCCCATAAAGCACCCCCACCCCGGCTGCGCCGGCACGCACTCCGCTGCTCGACTCGCTGCCGCTCGCACCGGTCGTTTTCGTTTCCGTTTCGTGTGCACCGTCGCTAGCCCATCGCCATGTCCGGACGCGGAAAGGGAGGCAAAGTCAAGGGCAAGTCAAAGTCCCGCTCAAGCAGGGCTGGGCTCCAGTTCCCGGTCGGCAGAATCCACCGCCTCCTGCGCAAGGGAAACTACGCAGAGCGCGTCGGCGCCGGGGCGCCCGTCTACCTCGCCGCCGTCATGGAGTACCTCGCGGCTGAGGTGCTCGAGCTGGCCGGAAACGCGGCCCGCGACAACAAGAAGACGCGCATCATCCCGCGCCACCTGCAGCTTGCCATCCGCAACGACGAGGAGCTCAACAAGCTCCTGTCGGGCGTCACCATCGCACAGGGTGGTGTCCTGCCCAACATCCAGGCCGTCCTGCTGCCAAAGAAGACCGAGAAGAAGGCCTAAAGGAGGCCAAGGCAATCGCAGCGCCGCGTGCTCCCCTGCACGCAACGCGCTTTGCCGGCTCGGCTCGGCCCGGCCCACAACAATCGGCCCTTTTCAGGGCCACCACACAAACCTACGTCCAAAGCAAAATTTCAGTCGTCCTCGCCGCACCTTGTTTTGTTTTAACTTTGCACTTTCACAGCACAGCCGCCGCCGGCGCACGTCCGCCATCTTGTCGTCCACACAGCCCGTGTGGCCCAACAAACACACACACACACATTCATTTTGCACGGTCGCAGTCGCCTTCCAAACGACAACGGCAGCAATAATGACCATTGTTACAGGGAGGCGTGTCGACACACCGCCCTCCACTCCCGCGCGCAACGGCCGTCGACACGAACGAAACAGCTGATCCGGCCGCCTGTGCCCACACGCCTTGCCTCGGAAACCCCAACGCCGCCGCAAACACACAGAGCCAAACCACGCAAGCAAATAATCACCGCCTCTCGCACAACAACACACAGCCCGCCATCTCCGTCGCGATCGATACAACGACACACAATAACAAACACAAACGAAGCAGCTCCCACACACAGCCAGCCACATGACACGTTTCCTTTCCTTCTCCCCTCCCAGTCACATCACGTCGCTCAAACGGAAAGAAAGAAACAAACAAACAACACAGACTCTTTCGCACTTTTCAACTTCCGAACAGTGTGGTGGCCCTGAAAAGGGCCGTTTTCTAGTCTCTCCCACCCACAAGCACGGCCGCGGGAAGGCCAGCGCCCGCTGCGACGCAGCCTAACCGCCGAAACCGTACAGGGTGCGCCCCTGCCTCTTCAGGGCGTACACCACGTCCATGGCCGTCACAGTCTTGCGCTTGGCGTGCTCAGTGTACGTCACCGCGTCGCGGATCACGTTCTCCAGGAACACCTTCAGCACCCCGCGGGTCTCCTCGTAGATCAGACCAGAGATGCGCTTCACGCCGCCCCTGCGAGCCAGGCGGCGGATGGCGGGCTTCGTGATGCCCTGGATGTTGTCGCGCAACACCTTGCGGTGCCGCTTGGCGCCACCCTTGCCGAGCCCCTTTCCTCCCTTGCCGCGGCCTGTCATCCTTCCTTCCTCGGGCAAAGCAAAACGTGCACAAACAGCAGCTGCAGCGGCTGGCGAGTCGGCTACGGTCTGCGCCCAGCGCGCCCGCCGCCCCCCTATATAGACTCTGGCCCGCCCTCCCCCCACCACGCGCAACCGAGGGCATATAAGCGCAGCACGGAGGCGCGCGGGCCCGTTGTCAAGGCAGCACCGGACGCCGCGCCGCACCTAACCTCCACGCACGCCGCTCCGCTACCGCTATGGCCCGCACAAAGCAAACGGCCCGCAAGTCCACCGGCGGAAAGGCGCCGCGCAAACAGCTCGCCACCAAGGCGGCGAGGAAGAGCGCGCCCGCCACCGGAGGCGTCAAGAAGCCCCACCGCTACAGGCCGGGCACCGTCGCCCTGCGAGAAATCAGGCGCTACCAGAAGAGCACAGAGCTGCTCATCCGCAAGCTGCCATTCCAGCGCCTAGTGCGCGAGATCGCCCAGGACTTCAAGACCGACCTGCGCTTCCAGAGCTCCGCAGTCATGGCCCTGCAGGAGGCCAGCGAGGCCTACCTCGTCGGCCTCTTCGAAGACACCAACCTGTGCGCAATCCACGCCAAGCGCGTCACCATCATGCCCAAGGACATCCAGCTCGCGCGCCGCATCCGCGGCGAGCGCGCCTAAACCGCGCCGCGGCACCGCACCGCACAAACAAAAACGGCCCTTTTCAGGGCCACTAACATCTCTCCGTCGCGAGCAAACTTTGTCGGTCGCCTGCCTCTCGCCCCGCAACCCAAAAACAACAACCACCACTTCCCGTCCGTCCGCCACACCCGCTCACTCTGCCTGCCTGCTTAGCAGCGCGCAACAATCACACATCATCCCTCCCCGGCGCTCAAAGCGCACAATACCCAACGGCCGACGTCACACCGCACGGGTGGCTGGCCGGCCGGCCGCCGCTTTCGTTTCGAAAACACAAAAACAAACCCGCACTCCACTCCGACGGCCAACGGCCAGGCAGGCGCGCTCGCTCGCTCTACACGCCACCGAAATCCCCGCCGACTCCTTCCACATCTCAACGTGCCCCCCGTTGCAAAACATAACACACACACACACACACACAAAGGAACAAAACAACAAAGACCAGACACGACTAGACAAGACAGACATCCGAGAAGAACGAACGCAGGCAAGCCAACCAACGTATTCAAACAAAACAACGTGACAGAAAACCAACCGTCGGCCGCCGCCACAAACACGGCGACAATCAACAACAACACCGCTTACCGCTACCGCCGCCCACACCCGCCACCGACCCCCGCAATCCAACCACCACGGCACGCAAACAGCATCCCCACGGGCATACAGAAACGCCAGACAGACAGACACCCACACCAAACGCAACACGACAATCAAAACCTTCCCCGACGTGCTTTGATGGCCCTGAGAAGGGCCGTTTTGGGCCGCGCGTCTCTTGCGCGCCACTAGACGACGACGGGGGGTGGGGACGACGGAGTCAAGCGCCAAACCCTTCCTTTCTCCCATCTCTTTCTCCTCTACTCTACTTCTTCTTCTTGGGCGAAGCCTTCGCCTTAGACGGCGTCGTCGCCTTCTTCGGGCGCGGCGCCTTCGGCTTCTTCGTCGGAACCTTGGCGGCCTTCTTCGCCTTCGACGGCGACTTGGCCTTGGCCGGCTTGGCCGCAGCCGCCTTCTTCGCACCCGCGGGAGCGGCCGACGCCGCAGACGCCTTCTTGGCGGCGCCCGCCTTCCGACCGGTCGCCGCCTTCACGCCACCAGCCTTCTTTGCGCCGGCCGCACGGGCGCCCTTCTTCTCCTTGCTGGCCGGAGCGGCGCGCTTCTTCTTGGCACCGCCAGCACGAGCCTTGCCGCCCTCGGCCGCCCCCCCGCCGCCGGCGCCGGCAAGCTTGAACGAGCCGGACGCGCCCTTCCCCTTCGTCTGCACCAGCTCGCCCGCCACGACGGCCGACTTGAGGTACTTCTTGATAAACGGCGCCAGCTTCTCCGCGTCCAGCTTGTAGTGCGCGGCAATGTACTTCTTGATCGCCTGCAGCGACGACCCGCCGCGCTCCTTCAGACTCTTGATGGCGGCCGTCACCATCTCAGAGGTGCGCGGGTGCGCAGGCTTGGCGCGCGGCTTCTTCGCAGACGACGCAGACTTGGCCTTCTTCGTAGTGCCGGTGGCGGCGGGTGCCGCAGCAGTCTCGTTCGTAGCCGCCTGATCTGCCATTTCGACGACGCGCGTAACACACAGCGAGAGCGAGAGCGAGAGCGAGCGGGACGGCAGGCAGGCACGCAAGCACAGCACAGCAGCAGAGCAGAGAATCATTTTTTTTTTTTTTTTTTTTTTTTTTTTTTTTTTTTTTTTTTTTTTTTTTTTTTTGTGTCACGTGGTGTTCTACAGTTCCTTCGGCTTTGCCGAATCTACGTGTATTTGTATGGTTTGGTTTGTTGTTCTCTGTGATTAAATTTTTATTTACAAAAACAAAATCGTAGGCATTGGAGGGCATGGTCGGTAACAATAAGGCCTTGCGGCCCCCGACCATCCTCGATTTTTGAGGCGTGGGTTCTGTGCAGTGGGTGCAGCGGGTGCTGCTTCCCACTGCTTTCCTTTTGTGAAGTTTTGCCAGTCGGCCGCTCGGCGAGATGAGGTCGTCGTTCCGTGGCGGCCGCTGTGCCCGTTGTTCCGCCGCTTGCCCACTGGGTACGGCGTCGTACATTTGAGGATCTGCGTCTTACTTTAACATTAATTTTAATTTTTTACAACATTTGTCAAGTGGTTAACTCTAGTTTATTCTATATAGCTAAGGGTGGTCGTGCAGCCGACAGAGAGTGGGGGAGGGGCTTGGTGATTACTTCTTAGACTTAGTTCTGGTCCTACGCTAATAATCAGCAAGAAAATTTAAAACTAACAATTAATGCACAAATAATAGACATGTTCCTATTTCCTATTGGTTCCTACCACGGGAGCATGGATTTTTAAGGACAATTACAGTGTATTATGTTAAGCTAAAAACGACATCTTATTAACTATTGTGTTTTTACTATTGCTTACTACTTCCTTACTAGTCTACGGGGGCTTCTATGATTCGGCGTGGCACTCTCTGCCTGTGCCACGTTCGGGGTATCACAGTACCTGTGCCCCTGAGTTGTCTGCAGTTTTCTCTGGTTTGTTCAAGTTTGTCAAACAGTGTCGTTACCAGTCTTTGCACTGTGTCTTGTATCCTCTCGACTTCCACTGTTTCATGGAGTTCTTGTACGGGTGTCCACGGTGGGGCGTCCAGAATCCACCTTAGCACCTTATTTTGCACCCTTTGCAATTTTTTGTGGTTTGTCTGGCAAGTGATTCCCCACGCAGAACACCCGTACGTTAGTGCTGGGAGGACTGTTGTTTTGTACAGTGTTCGTTTAGTTTCCATCCACATCTCCCTGCTGAGGAAGAAGGGCAGGAGGGCTTTTGCGAGGTTTATACCTCTCTCTCGCTTTTCCCCGATGTGAAGGTGAAACAACATCTTTTTGTCTAATGTTACGCCCAGGTATTTCACGGAGTCTCTCCACGGTAGTTCCTGGGCGTTTAGGGACAGCTGGTTTCTGAGTACCGGCCGCTTCCTTGTGAAGTAGACAGCTGTAGTTTTGTCTGCGTTTAATGTCATTTTGTTTCCCCTACACCAGTCTTCTACCATGTCTAGCTCCCTTTGGAGGCGTGCTATGTTTGAGTGATGCTGCCTGCCACTCGTGTAGAAGGCTGTGTCATCCGCGAATTGGGCTATCCTGGCATGCGGTGACAGGGGGATGTCGTTTGCGTATATGTTGAAAAGTGTAGGTGATAGCACCGACCCCTGGGGTATGCCGGCCCTCAGGGTCTTTCTTGAGGAGCGTTTTCCGTCTACCTCAACAAGGAACGTCCGGTCTGTCAGAAAGCTGTCTATTAGTTTTGTGTACACATCGGGGATCGTCGTGTTGTGGTGTATCTTATAGGTTAAGTTGTCATGCCAAACCTTGTCGTAAGCCTTTTCCCAATCGAGGAATACTGCTGCTGTTGAATTTGTGTAGTTGAAATTGTGTGTGATATGTTCTGTTAGTCGAAGGACTTGTAGCTCTGCAGAGACCTTTTTCTGGAACCCAAATTGTTCCGGTCTGATGGTTTCATCGTCTATGAGACATTTGTTGATCCTGTCCAATACTACCCTTTCAAGTGTTTTCCCCATTGTGGAGAGTAAACTGATTGGGCGGTGGTTCGCCGGTAGTTTTGGGTCTTTCCCTGCCTTTGGGATTGTAATGACTTTTGCTGCCTTCCAGGCCGCAGGGAATTTTTGTAGCAGCATGCAGCTATTTATTATGCGTGTTAGCAGGACTAGTGGTTTCCTAGAGAGGTTCTTTAGATGCAAATTTGAAATTTTGTCTAGTCCTGGTGCGGATCTGCCCTTTCTGCAGGCTATTATTTTCTTTATGTGTGTCGGTGTTGTGAGTTCTGGTGCTGTTTGTGTCGGTGTGTCTCGGAGATTTTGAACTGTTTGTGTGACATTCTCTTCCTCAAGTTGTTCTGCAGCTGTGAGGTCGATCTGTGGTGTTGTGTTTTGCTCCTCGTACGTGTCCGCAAACAGTTCGGCTTTCGACAAGGCATCAAACACGGTTCCCTGGGGTCCTAGCATAGCCCTTTTAGCTGGTCGCTGCTGTCGAATAGAATCACAAGGCCCAGCCAGTGTCGCGGGCGGGCGCGGACGGCCGAGAGAGCGGCCGCCACTCTGCGCGCCGCCGCGCCGCGCCTCCCGCGCTTGCTACCGCCCAACGTCCGACAGCCTGTGCGGAGCAGCCCCAAACCTGCGCCACAACCGCCCGCGCCTTTCAAACCACCGAGGATGGGGCTACACACAGCCACACCACAGTCGCCAACCAGTCGCCACGGCAGCGCCGCAAACCACGGCCAAACTGCAGCTACCGCGCGCTACAGCCTGGGTCGGCCCGCCGAGAATCGCCGCCCCCGCCCAAATGCCGCCCCCACAGCCCCAGCCGACGACCCGCCACAATGGCCAAACCTTCGGCAAAACTCCCACACCGTCGCCGCGGCAGCCCGGCCAGCGCGGCCGGCGCCACAGCCACACAAGCCGAGGCGTGCGGCGATGACGGCCGTGCAAACGCGCCTCCGCCGCCCCATCGCCTTCCGTCGCCCTCCCGCCGTTTCCCGATCGGCCCGCAGCCGTCGGGCCACATCGCGCGCCGTCCTCCTCCTCTCGCCCGCCAACATTCACAGCCGTTTATCAACAATTGCCCGCCGCAAACGGACGCCGCCTGCGCAACAGGCGCCGCCGCCCCTCGCCGCTTCCGACCCAACCCCTCGACCGAGGCAAACCGCAATCCGAATCTACAGACCAACCCAATCTGCCGTCAGCACACACGACAGCCGACCTTACACGTTACGCGTTACACATTACGTTTACACGTCTAGGTTAGGTTAGGGTTAGGTGGACGTGGGTTAGGTTAAGGGGACTTGGGTTAGGTTAAGCGTCAAACTTAGGTTAAGCATTCAAACACGTCAGGCGTCAGAGGTTAGGTTAGGTTACACGTTAGGTTAAGGGGTCAGTGCTAGGTTAAAAAAAAGCGTTCAAACGTGAGGCGTCAGCCGGACAGCTTACCTTACGTAGACGTTAGGGGCTCACAGGCTGAGCTCACCTCGCCACACCACAGGTTAGGTTCGGTTCGCTCGGCTCAGCGTAAAGCGCCGAGGTCAGGGTTACGTTCGTTCACCTTCGGGCGCCACACTTTCGGTTGAAAGGTCGCGACGGGACGACGTCGGCAGGCACGCCGCAAACGAACAAAAACGTACAGACGACGTCGAAAACCGCCGACAGACGGGGGAGCAGCACGACCACGACCAGATACCGAGCGCGAACGAGACACACGCGAACCACCCCCACCGGCCAAAGGGCACCACACAACAACCCAGAGCACCACGTGTCGACACCAGAGCAACCCGCCGCTCACGCGACATGGCTGGCACCGAAGGGCAACCGCCCGCAACTGCGCTTTCCGCGCCGGCCCGGATGCACGTCGTGCTACAACAACACCACTACCGTACACAGCCGCTGTTCACAACATCACTATCATGCGCGCCCGCGGCTCGCCGCCGTCGCAGTCGCAGCCCCAACGCCAGCACTTTTGCACCACCATTCACACGCACCGCAACACAGCTCGCCGACACAGCCGAACAAAACAAACACCACACAACAACAGCAACAACGCCGCCGCCTCTACTTGTGCCGGCGACCCACCCCGCCGATGGCGCACCTTTCGCCAGCCGGCAATCGACACACACGCACCCACCCACCCCCCGGGGCCCAGTGCAAAAAAAAAACACACAAAAACAAAAAAACCAAACAAAAACAAAACGACACGGGAAGCGCACACCGCCACTTCGCGCGCACGCCACCAACCAGTCGTCGTCTCAAAATAACAAACACAAAAAAAAAATAAACTAACAACTAGGGCAACACGAAACAAAAAACGCCTCGCACGAACCGCCCACAAAAAGGACAAGCACACGCACAGCCTCTGCTGACGACCACGACGCAGCGGCACGCTGCTCCTGTCCCGCGCCCCGCGCCCCACTCGAGTCACAACTCACGCGACACCGTCAACGACGGGCTCGCTTCCCGCAACCTACCACCTTTCCGCCACGACGCACAGCCCCAGCCCCACCCGACGACGCGCCCGTGGCAACGACTGCACTTTCACCACCGCCTCCCCCTTCCCCCCCAAAACACACACACACACACACACACACACACACACACACACACACAGCCAGCCAAAAACGCACTCGCGACCCACACATGCACACGCCAACCAGTCAACGTCGACAACCACACGCAAGGCTCGAAACGAAACCGGCGTCCTTCCACGTTGCCATCAAGCTACGCGACACAAGACACAAGGAACCAACACAACAGCCGGCCCCACTAATTCCCCACTCTCACGCCGCAAAAAGCACACCGAAACCGCCAAACGCACGCACATTCCCCTTCGCACTGACACCGACCGGCTCGCTACCACACACCTCTCGGCAGCCGTTTCACGCCAATTCGCCACACCGCCCACACAGTCGACAAGCGCCCGCCCTGTACGGCACACGCAACGACGCAGCGCAGCAAAGGGCGCCCGCAACACATACCTCTCCTCCCCCTCTCTCTCTCTCTCCGCCGCCCGACGCGCCAACCGCCACACCACACCGCCAGCCACTCGCAAATTGTGCACTGCCACCAGCCACACGTCCAACACGCCGCGCCGCCTCCGGCCACCCGCCAGGGGGCGCTCACGTCCGCGACAACAGCGCGGCCCGCCGGGCCGGGCCGGGCCGGGCCGAACCGAACCGAGCCGCCGCTGCTCTGCACTCGGCACGGCCACACCCTGCTGCAGACCGGGCTCGTCTCTCTGTACGCGTCTGCCTGCGCATCAACACAACACGACCTTTTTTTTTTCCTCTCTCTACCGCCATCCCTTCTTCTCGCGTTTTACTCGTTGTTGCAGCAGCGGCGCACACCTACACATCCACAGCCCCAGCCGAGCCGAGCCGGCCTCACCTCAGGGCCCGCCGCCAGCGTCTCCTCCTCGGGCACAGGTGCGGTGCTGTGGCCGCCCATCCAACCGCATTGCTGGCCGTCCAGCCGCCAGGCGTTCCCACTGCCGCGAGCCACGCCGCGCACCGACCCTGCTGCAGAAAACGAAGCATAGCCAGAGACCGACCGATACACAAAGCAAGCCGTCGCCTCGCCTCTTGTCCTTCCTGCCTTCCTTCCGCCCCCGCCCTTCTCACACCACCGCCTCTCCACTTTCGCCCCCCCCTCCTCCTTTTTTTTTTTTTTTTTTGTTTTCTTCTTTCTTTCTTTCTTTCTTTCTTTCTTTGGCCCTCTCTCCTTCCCGCCATGGCGGTTACGGCACCGCCTGCAGCGGCAGATTTTGTGCGCCCACACGCCTACTCCTACCACCATTAACCTCGCCCTGCCCTGCCCATCAACGTCGCAGTCGAACCGACGCTTGCCAACACACTGCCGACGTTCCTTTCTCTTTTCGGCCTACGCCCATTACGCGCCGCCGCCACAGCACCTTCCCTTCCCACAACACACCGACGTCATCACACGCACCCAAAACAGGGGCCACGACCGTGTTCCTCGCCCACTCCCGTCCCGCACGGTACGCACATTCCCAACTATTACCGCGCACCCTCCCTTTCCAATCTGTGTGTCTCTGTGTCTGTGTCCTGTCCGCGCGTGACGCCTCTCAACATCCGCCGTCCCCCGTCCCGTTTTCGCCCCCATGCCGTCGTCGCGCCGCCTCCTCCCCGTCCACCGCCGCCCCTGTCCGCCCCGCACCACACCATACACCGCTGCTTGTCCCGGCCGTTGCCACCAAAGGCGCCGACCGCAAACGCGCCACGCCGCAGCCCCCGTGCGTCTCGCGCTCGCTTGCATCTCCGTGCCGACGCTGCCTCTCTTCCCGCTCGCACTCGACCTCGACAACACAGTCTTTGGCTCCGCCACTGCGTGTTCCGGTGGTACGCACGCTGCAACACGTATGTATTCATTACCAGAGCGATGGCGAGGCATGACAGCATCTCTGTCTGACCAGAGAGTTATTTATCGTTGCTAGTCGGCGCTTGGACCGCGCCAGACGACAGTAGTGGCACGCACCGGGTCGCCAGGAACAGTTGTTATATATATTGTAGCGCGAGTCGGGAGAGGTAGTAGTCGGTCGACAGTAGTAGCGGGTGGACGGTTGTACTGAGCGGGCGTCGGCGGCGTGCTCTGCTCGTCTCGCGACTCTGGTCACGGTTCGGGACGATGTATAGTATATTGTGTTATAATCAAAAGGTAGTGTGAAGCTGCATTTTGCGCAAATCTGATAACGTATGTTCATTGTACTTATTTTGTTCAACGACAAAAAGCCCCACTATTACTTTTTTCTAAAGTAACTTTTGTCTTTTAACGAAAAACATTCACTTTTTAAAGACTACTTCCTATGGCATTTCCCTCCAAGGAGTGCAATTAATTACCAGCCAGCACTCATTCATTGCACACAGCTGTGTAAGGGGTATCTACAATTGAGGAGCGGATACAAATGCAATTTTTTGTTTTGTTTTTTTTTTTTTTGTGCGTTGTAACCTCCCCGCAAAATTTAAAATAATGGACAATGTTATTTACGGATGCTAATGGACATTGCGCTAATTGTAACCTCGCCCACAATGAGAGGTATTGAAAATGGCAACAAAAATGTTAAATTCGCAATCTGACTCAAATATAAATTCTTCACAACATTTAAAAGTCCGTTCAGTGACAAGAAACTTCAATTAAACCGAAATATCGGTCTTTGGCCCTGTGCAAAACAATCAGAATTAAAGTCTTACCTCAGAATAAATGGATGTCACATTTCTGCTCTTGTTTGTTGCGCAGCGCTTGGAGGAACTGCATTGCAAATAATAATATTCTCTTTTTTTTTGTGATTTTAGTGAAATTTTTCTTCAAAGAAGTGGAATGAAATGTGAAGTGCAACGAACTCTTCAGTTCAATAAAAAATTAAATGTTTGAAAAATGCTTTTGAAATAAAAATTATTATTGGGGAACTTGTTGGAGAATAATTACAATAAATAAAATTGTTCATTATCTAATGATTATATTAATTAACAGTATACCTTATTCACCATCTTGACCAGTGTTGCCGACCGCCTACATCACACAACCGCACTCGGCTGCTACTACTGACCGACCGCTCTGCATGACGACTATTAGCGTACTGCACGCGACGACTACTGACAGAGTACAGCCCTCAACTAGACAGACCTACAGACTCGCAACGACCGACCGACTGACTGACTGACTGACTGAGAACCGCTCGCAACACTCGCGCGGTCCAGCGCAAACTCTCTGGTCACAGATGCTACAATGTCTCGCCATCGCTGCTATGTTACATACGTGTTTCAGTGTCTTTTTCATTGGGGTGACGATCTTTGGCTCTTTTTATTCTGAATACAGGGCCAAAGGTCAACGCTGCTGCCCTTATACAATTTATCAGGTTTCATTATGTCTGTTGCAATGTTACATACGGTTCATTCTTTCATTAATATTATCGTTGGGTTTGTTTTGTAGGGACGTTAACATTCTGGCACATTTCTATTATCATCGGACTCTCTGCTATTTGTGCAGGGAGGTTATACCTGGGTCCATTTCCATTTCCATTTACATTCTAATATTGATAGACTTTTTGTTTTCTTTTTTGTTTCTTGTTGTTTTTCCTTCTTTTTTTTGTTGTTTTTTTTTTTGTTTGTTTTGTTTTTCCCGCTCTCACCACCACCGCCGCATCACGCCTCCCGTTTTCTTGGTTTCTTTTCTGTTCTTCAACTGCTTCAACATCACCGCGCCCCATTTCCACACCACAGCCATCAGCCTCCAAGACGGGCAGGCGCAGTGTGCCATTTCCGGCGCACAAGCACACCCGTACGGTACTCTCCTCGCCCCCACGCCACCAACAACACAGCGACCACGCGGCTGTCAGGCACGGCACGGCACGGCACGGCACCGGCGAAATGCGCCGCCCCCGCCCCTCCGCGCATCCGTCCGTCTCGCCACGTTCACTGACAGCCGCGTCTGCGGCTACACCACGACAACCACAACACAACACCGCTCCCCTCCCTGGCAACTCATTGTTTTTCTCCTCCTCTTTTGCACAAACCACAACGCCGAGCACAGGCGCAAGCCACCCACACCGCGCCCCTCCCCGTCCCGCCTTTCTTTGGCCGCCGCTCCTCGTTTGCCCCCTCCCATCTCCCGAAATGCCATGCCAGCAGCGTTACGCATGCCCCTCCCCTGTCCACACAACACTACCGCCAAACGAACAGCCTTCCGGGCCACATGCAGGGCACGCCCACCTCCAAACACTGCCAATTCACGGACGCACACACACACACACACACTTTCTCGACACCTTTCTGTACGGAGGGTGCGTCATCTCGACCGTGACAGAGTGACGCCAACTATCGACGATCCATTTCCCCCCACTGGTGAAACATGTCCACTAACACCTACATACATCATTCAAGTACACAGACAATAGCATACACACAATGGGAGGGCACACGAACATGGACGGCACGGCACTGTCATACACTCTTCCTCACAACCATATCAACAAACGTTACGTACATCCGGGAAAGCGAAAGCGAAAGCGAAAGCGAAAGCAAAAGCAAAAGCAAAAGCAAAGCCCAATGCAGCCGTCAAAGGTAACGTTCACCACGGCAGACACTTGCAGCCGCGCCGCCGTTAAACGCATTTCAGTGCGGCTCCAATACGCCTCCGACACGGGAACGTTCCGTTGCTCTACGAATGCGTTTCTCCCCTTTTTCCCTTCCTCTCTCTTTTGCCCCCCCTCCTTGCACTCTTGCCTCATTCCTCACGTTCTGCCCAGACATTCGACCGATCAAAGTCAACCTTTCGTCACCGTTCTCAGCGCGACGGTGTACAACAGTATGACGGGTGTGCCCAAGACTTCGGTTCAGTTGCGTGACGCCGGTCTATCGCGCCGATCGACAGTTACTCAGGGGGCGACGGATCGGACCACGTCACCGACACACAAAACACTTTCAAACAAACACATACATACCGGATGGACACAGACAAACACGTGTACAGACATTCGCCAAACAAACGACGACCGCCGCCGCCGCCGCCGCCGCCGCCGCCGCCGTCTAGCGTCGCGCTTACTGTACTGCACTGGACACGCGTGCATCTTGAATGACGACATCGGTGTGCGTGCGTCGTACGCAATCAGTCAGACACGGCTATCAAAAATCAGAGTCGAATGGTACATCATCGTGCGTGTCGCCGTACACGTACAGTACAATACAACAACAATGCGTCTTAATGGCACGTTCAATTTCAACGTCACTCACACACCTCCACGCTGCAGTTACGTCGCACCATTGTCAAACTCGGCGTACAGCAAAGGGAATAGTGGGCGGCAAAAAAAAACCAAACAAAAACATTTCACATTTCACCCTCGCCATGTATGATGTGCAAAAAACAAACCCGCAAACGGCCGTCGTTACGGTGACACAAAAGTCGCCGATCGCACTGTCCCCCCTCGCAGACAGGTAACACACACACACCACCACCAATGGGTCAAAACCACTCCAACGAGGCGTGCCACCATTCCACGCCACGGCGACCAACCTCGTGGCCGTCCCCCGCAACACGCTTTGACGCGCCCCCCCCCCACCCACAATCAAAATGCACACATACATCACAGCCGTCCACACAAACAACAACAACAACAATTCCGCCCTTCCCGCAAAAGGCAAGTTGGTGGCCCTGAAAAGGGCCGTTTTGCCGCTCTCGCAACGGAGGAGCCTTCTCCATCCTTCCTTCCACTCCAGAGCCACCTCCTTACTTGGAGCTCGTGTACTTGGTCACCGCCTTCGTGCCCTCGCTCACGGCGTGCTTGGCCAGCTCGCCAGGCAGCAACAGCCGCACAGCGGTCTGGATCTCGCGGGACGTGATGGTCGAGCGCTTGTTGTAGTGCGCCAGGCGAGAAGCCTCGGCCGCAATGCGCTCGAAAATGTCGTTCACGAAGCTGTTCATGATGCTCATCGCCTTCGACGAGATGCCCGTGTCAGGGTGCACCTGCTTCAGCACCTTGTAGATGTAGATGGCATAGCTCTCCTTCCTCTTGCGCTTCTTCTTCTTGTCGCCCTTCGAAATGTTCTTCTGCGCCTTGCCAGCCTTCTTGGCGGCCTTCCCGCTAGTCTTGGGCGGCATCTCGAACGAACGTACGGCAGCAGCAACACCAGTAGCAAGCGCTCCGCTCTAGTCAGCGTCTCCCCACACAGTGGCACCCGCCGCCAGCCGCCGCCGCACCTTTACCAGCTCGCCCTGTTGCGGCCGCCGACCAATGGGGCGCGCGCGCAACCGGCCGCCGCACCCGAGCCCATAAAGCACCCCCACCCCGGCTGCGCCGCCTCCAACAGCAGACACTGTCGAGCAAACGCTGGAAGACCTCACGAAAGCGATCCTGCAAGCAGCTGAGGAAGCCACGCCTGTGCCAGCGGGTCCCCCCCGCCCCAGGCAACTTCCCCAGCACCTGCTTGCACAAATAAGACACAAAAACAGGATCGCCAAAGAGTGGAAACTCACAGGCAACAGAAACACAAGGAGGCTGCTCAACAGACTACAAAGAGAGTTGAAAGTTGCGCTCACTGAGCACCGCAACCAGCAATGGTCCGAAAGACTATCAACTCTCAACTTAGAAGACCACAGTCTATGGCAAGCCACAAAACAGTTCACGAAAAGACGCGCTAGAATGCCGCCTCTGCACGGCGAACGTGGACTGCAGTTCAGCGCCGTAGACAAAGCAAACGCGCTAGCCGACGTGTTCGAGAAGCAATTCACGCCAGCAGAGGCACAGGACAGGGAACACGTCGAAACAGTTCGCAGACAACTGGCCACCTTTTTAGCAGCAGAAGACGAAGATGAATACACGCCACTCTTCAGCCCTGAAGACGTGGCAGGAGCCATCAAGTCACTGCCAATAAAAAAGGCACCAGGCCACGACCAGCTCACCAACGAACTCCTAAAACATATCCCGCCACTGGCAATAACCCACTTAGCTGATATCTTCAATGAAATTACGCGATCACAAAAATTCCCGACCCAGTGGAAACATGCAGAAGTAGTCGCGATCGCAAAACCAGGGAAAGACCCGGTGTTCCCGCAGCACTACAGACCAATTAGTCTCCTGCCCACCCTCAGCAAACTGTACGAGCGCCTCCTCTTAACTCCGATTCAAGATCACATCAGAAGAGAGCAAATTATGCCAAAATTTCAATTCGGTTTCCAGCAACAACACTCCGCCCCCCAACAAATAATGAGGGTAGTTGAAGCAGCTACAGAAAGCTTCAACCGAAAGGGCTACTGCGGGATCGTCTTATTAGACGTCGCCAAGGCTTTTGATTCAGTCTGGCACACCGGAATCTTGCACAAAATGTACACCCAAGGCTTCCCAGGGACGATAGTAAAACTTATACAGAGCTATCTAACCAGTAGGACATTCTCCGTTAAGATCGATCGATCACAGTCGAGCAGGAGAAGAATACGCGCTGGAGTGCCCCAAGGGTCCGTACTGGGTCCTACCCTGTACAACCTTTACACAGCCGACATCCCTGTAACGCAGCACGTCCAAACAGCACAATATGCAGACGACACCGCCTTCTTCTCCTGCTCCACGAACAGGAACCTGGTAACGAGAAGACTACAAACGGCACTAAACAGGACTGACTCATGGGCCAAGAAATGGCGCATCTCATTGAATACTGAAAAGACCCAGGCACTTATGATAACAAGACGCATCGGGAAACGCCGCCCCCTAAGAAGACCCATCCAACTGCTGCAGCTACAAGGGCAAAATCTCCCCTGGAGAAACACGGCGAGATACCTCGGTGTGACACTGGACAAGCGACTAACTTGGAAGTGCCACATCGAGGAACTCCGCAAGAAAGCCCTTGGAAGGATGCAAGTCCTCTACCCTATATTGAATGAACGCAGTTCACTAGACCCCAGCACCGGAGTAGCGGTCTATAGAAGCCTTATTAGGCCGATACTGGAATACGCATGCCCCGTATGGGGCTATGCAGCCAGATCGACAATAGGCCGCCTACAAAAAATTCAAAACAGAGCTCTCCGGAGAGCCTTACACTTACCTCCACGATTCCCCACAGCAGATCTACATGCTGCGGCGGATATCGATACATTACAAACACGGTTCCGAAACCTGGCAGAACAGTTCTATGCCACAGCCGGTACCGCACATAATGAACTCATCAACACACTTGGCCAATACGACCAAACAAATGATAAATACAAGCGACCCAAATCAATACTCTTCTGAGTAAAACAACAGAACCACACACCTCTTACGAGTAAAACAACAGAACCACACACCTCTCACCACAACAGATAAAAACAAAAGAACAGTACATCCAAAACACACAGCCACAGTGAAGGAAATGTCCCCAAGGGACAATAACCTTCCCAGCAACACCTTCCAATAAGAGGAAGAAATTAGAGAGGAGCGCGCGCTGCGCCGGCACGCACTCCGCTGCTCGACTCGCTGCCGCTCGCACCGGTCGTTTTCGTTTCCGTTTCGTGTGCACCGTCGCTAGCCCATCGCCATGTCCGGACGCGGAAAGGGAGGCAAAGTCAAGGGCAAGTCAAAGTCCCGCTCAAGCAGGGCTGGGCTCCAGTTCCCGGTCGGCAGAATCCACCGCCTCCTGCGCAAGGGAAACTACGCAGAGCGCGTCGGCGCCGGGGCGCCCGTCTACCTCGCCGCCGTCATGGAGTACCTCGCGGCTGAGGTGCTCGAGCTGGCCGGAAACGCGGCCCGCGACAACAAGAAGACGCGCATCATCCCGCGCCACCTGCAGCTTGCCATCCGCAACGACGAGGAGCTCAACAAGCTCCTGTCGGGCGTCACCATCGCACAGGGTGGTGTCCTGCCCAACATCCAGGCCGTCCTGCTGCCAAAGAAGACCGAGAAGAAGGCCTAAAGGAGGCCAAGGCAATCGCAGCGCCGCGTGCTCCCCTGCACGCAACGCGCTTTGCCGGCTCGGCTCGGCCCGGCCCACAACAATCGGCCCTTTTCAGGGCCACCACACAAACCTACGTCCAAAGCAAAATTTCAGTCGTCCTCGCCGCACCTTGTTTTGTTTTAACTTTGCACTTTCACAGCACAGCCGCCGCCGGCGCACGTCCGCCATCTTGTCGTCCACACAGCCCGTGTGGCCCAACAAACACACACACACACATTCATTTTGCACGGTCGCAGTCGCCTTCCAAACGACAACGGCAGCAATAATGACCATTGTTACAGGGAGGCGTGTCGACACACCGCCCTCCACTCCCGCGCGCAACGGCCGTCGACACGAACGAAACAGCTGATCCGGCCGCCTGTGCCCACACGCCTTGCCTCGGAAACCCCAACGCCGCCGCAAACACACAGAGCCAAACCACGCAAGCAAATAATCACCGCCTCTCGCACAACAACACACAGCCCGCCATCTCCGTCGCGATCGATACAACGACACACAATAACAAACACAAACGAAGCAGCTCCCACACACAGCCAGCCACATGACACGTTTCCTTTCCTTCTCCCCTCCCAGTCACATCACGTCGCTCAAACGGAAAGAAAGAAACAAACAAACAACACAGACTCTTTCGCACTTTTCAACTTCCGAACAGTGTGGTGGCCCTGAAAAGGGCCGTTTTCTAGTCTCTCCCACCCACAAGCACGGCCGCGGGAAGGCCAGCGCCCGCTGCGACGCAGCCTAACCGCCGAAACCGTACAGGGTGCGCCCCTGCCTCTTCAGGGCGTACACCACGTCCATGGCCGTCACAGTCTTGCGCTTGGCGTGCTCAGTGTACGTCACCGCGTCGCGGATCACGTTCTCCAGGAACACCTTCAGCACCCCGCGGGTCTCCTCGTAGATCAGACCAGAGATGCGCTTCACGCCGCCCCTGCGAGCCAGGCGGCGGATGGCGGGCTTCGTGATGCCCTGGATGTTGTCGCGCAACACCTTGCGGTGCCGCTTGGCGCCACCCTTGCCGAGCCCCTTTCCTCCCTTGCCGCGGCCTGTCATCCTTCCTTCCTCGGGCAAAGCAAAACGTGCACAAACAGCAGCTGCAGCGGCTGGCGAGTCGGCTACGGTCTGCGCCCAGCGCGCCCGCCGCCCCCCTATATAGACTCTGGCCCGCCCTCCCCCCACCACGCGCAACCGAGGGCATATAAGCGCAGCACGGAGGCGCGCGGGCCCGTTGTCAAGGCAGCACCGGACGCCGCGCCGCACCTAACCTCCACGCACGCCGCTCCGCTACCGCTATGGCCCGCACAAAGCAAACGGCCCGCAAGTCCACCGGCGGAAAGGCGCCGCGCAAACAGCTCGCCACCAAGGCGGCGAGGAAGAGCGCGCCCGCCACCGGAGGCGTCAAGAAGCCCCACCGCTACAGGCCGGGCACCGTCGCCCTGCGAGAAATCAGGCGCTACCAGAAGAGCACAGAGCTGCTCATCCGCAAGCTGCCATTCCAGCGCCTAGTGCGCGAGATCGCCCAGGACTTCAAGACCGACCTGCGCTTCCAGAGCTCCGCAGTCATGGCCCTGCAGGAGGCCAGCGAGGCCTACCTCGTCGGCCTCTTCGAAGACACCAACCTGTGCGCAATCCACGCCAAGCGCGTCACCATCATGCCCAAGGACATCCAGCTCGCGCGCCGCATCCGCGGCGAGCGCGCCTAAACCGCGCCGCGGCACCGCACCGCACAAACAAAAACGGCCCTTTTCAGGGCCACTAACATCTCTCCGTCGCGAGCAAACTTTGTCGGTCGCCTGCCTCTCGCCCCGCAACCCAAAAACAACAACCACCACTTCCCGTCCGTCCGCCACACCCGCTCACTCTGCCTGCCTGCTTAGCAGCGCGCAACAATCACACATCATCCCTCCCCGGCGCTCAAAGCGCACAATACCCAACGGCCGACGTCACACCGCATGGGTGGCTGGCCGGCCGGCCGCCGCTTTCGTTTCGAAAACACAAAAACAAACCCGCACTCCACTCCGACGGCCAACGGCCAGGCAGGCGCGCTCGCTCGCTCTACACGCCACCGAAATCCCCGCCGACTCCTTCCACATCTCAACGTGCCCCCCGTTGCAAAACATAACACACACACACACACACACAAAGGAACAAAACAACAAAGACCAGACACGACTAGACAAGACAGACATCCGAGAAGAACGAACGCAGGCAAGCCAACCAACGTATTCAAACAAAACAACGTGACAGAAAACCAACCGTCGGCCGCCGCCACAAACACGGCGACAATCAACAACAACACCGCTTACCGCTACCGCCGCCCACACCCGCCACCGACCCCCGCAATCCAACCACCACGGCACGCAAACAGCATCCCCACGGGCATACAGAAACGCCAGACAGACAGACACCCACACCAAACGCAACACGACAATCAAAACCTTCCCCGACGTGCTTTGATGGCCCTGAGAAGGGCCGTTTTGGGCCGCGCGTCTCTTGCGCGCCACTAGACGACGACGGGGGGTGGGGACGACGGAGTCAAGCGCCAAACCCTTCCTTTCTCCCATCTCTTTCTCCTCTACTCTACTTCTTCTTCTTGGGCGAAGCCTTCGCCTTAGACGGCGTCGTCGCCTTCTTCGGGCGCGGCGCCTTCGGCTTCTTCGTCGGAACCTTGGCGGCCTTCTTCGCCTTCGACGGCGACTTGGCCTTGGCCGGCTTGGCCGCAGCCGCCTTCTTCGCACCCGCGGGAGCGGCCGACGCCGCAGACGCCTTCTTGGCGGCGCCCGCCTTCCGACCGGTCGCCGCCTTCACGCCACCAGCCTTCTTTGCGCCGGCCGCACGGGCGCCCTTCTTCTCCTTGCTGGCCGGAGCGGCGCGCTTCTTCTTGGCACCGCCAGCACGAGCCTTGCCGCCCTCGGCCGCCCCCCCGCCGCCGGCGCCGGCAAGCTTGAACGAGCCGGACGCGCCCTTCCCCTTCGTCTGCACCAGCTCGCCCGCCACGACGGCCGACTTGAGGTACTTCTTGATAAACGGCGCCAGCTTCTCCGCGTCCAGCTTGTAGTGCGCGGCAATGTACTTCTTGATCGCCTGCAGCGACGACCCGCCGCGCTCCTTCAGACTCTTGATGGCGGCCGTCACCATCTCAGAGGTGCGCGGGTGCGCAGGCTTGGCGCGCGGCTTCTTCGCAGACGACGCAGACTTGGCCTTCTTCGTAGTGCCGGTGGCGGCGGGTGCCGCAGCAGTCTCGTTCGTAGCCGCCTGATCTGCCATTTCGACGACGCGCGTAACACACAGCGAGAGCGAGAGCGAGAGCGAGCGGGACGGCAGGCAGGCACGCAAGCACAGCACAGCAGCAGAGCAGAGAATCACAAGGCCCAGCCAGTGTCGCGGGCGGGCGCGGACGGCCGAGAGAGCGGCCGCCACTCTGCGCGCCGCCGCGCCGCGCCTCCCGCGCTTGCTACCGCCCAACGTCCGACAGCCTGTGCGGAGCAGCCCCAAACCTGCGCCACAACCGCCCGCGCCTTTCAAACCACCGAGGATGGGGCTACACACAGCCACACCACAGTCGCCAACCAGTCGCCACGGCAGCGCCGCAAACCACGGCCAAACTGCAGCTACCGCGCGCTACAGCCTGGGTCGGCCCGCCGAGAATCGCCGCCCCCGCCCAAATGCCGCCCCCACAGCCCCAGCCGACGACCCGCCACAATGGCCAAACCTTCGGCAAAACTCCCACACCGTCGCCGCGGCAGCCCGGCCAGCGCGGCCGGCGCCACAGCCACACAAGCCGAGGCGTGCGGCGATGACGGCCGTGCAAACGCGCCTCCGCCGCCCCATCGCCTTCCGTCGCCCTCCCGCCGTTTCCCGATCGGCCCGCAGCCGTCGGGCCACATCGCGCGCCGTCCTCCTCCTCTCGCCCGCCAACATTCACAGCCGTTTATCAACAATTGCCCGCCGCAAACGGACGCCGCCTGCGCAACAGGCGCCGCCGCCCCTCGCCGCTTCCGACCCAACCCCTCGACCGAGGCAAACCGCAATCCGAATCTACAGACCAACCCAATCTGCCGTCAGCACACACGACAGCC
Organism: Schistocerca piceifrons; assembly: GCF_021461385.2. Classification (NCBI taxonomy): domain Eukaryota; kingdom Metazoa; phylum Arthropoda; class Insecta; order Orthoptera; family Acrididae; genus Schistocerca; species Schistocerca piceifrons. The sequence continues at coordinate 142,089 of NW_025728652.1, forward strand.
GACCTTACACGTTACGCGTTACACATTACGTTTACACGTCTAGGTTAGGTTAGGGTTAGGTGGACGTGGGTTAGGTTAAGGGGACTTGGGTTAGGTTAAGCGTCAAACTTAGGTTAAGCATTCAAACACGTCAGGCGTCAGAGGTTAGGTTAGGTTACACGTTAGGTTAAGGGGTCAGTGCTAGGTTAAAAAAAAGCGTTCAAACGTGAGGCGTCAGCCGGACAGCTTACCTTACGTAGACGTTAGGGGCTCACAGGCTGAGCTCACCTCGCCACACCACAGGTTAGGTTCGGTTCGCTCGGCTCAGCGTAAAGCGCCGAGGTCAGGGTTACGTTCGTTCACCTTCGGGCGCCACACTTTCGGTTGAAAGGTCGCGACGGGACGACGTCGGCAGGCACGCCGCAAACGAACAAAAACGTACAGACGACGTCGAAAACCGCCGACAGACGGGGGAGCAGCACGACCACGACCAGATACCGAGCGCGAACGAGACACACGCGAACCACCCCCACCGGCCAAAGGGCACCACACAACAACCCAGAGCACCACGTGTCGACACCAGAGCAACCCGCCGCTCACGCGACATGGCTGGCACCGAAGGGCAACCGCCCGCAACTGCGCTTTCCGCGCCGGCCCGGATGCACGTCGTGCTACAACAACACCACTACCGTACACAGCCGCTGTTCACAACATCACTATCATGCGCGCCCGCGGCTCGCCGCCGTCGCAGTCGCAGCCCCAACGCCAGCACTTTTGCACCACCATTCACACGCACCGCAACACAGCTCGCCGACACAGCCGAACAAAACAAACACCACACAACAACAGCAACAACGCCGCCGCCTCTACTTGTGCCGGCGACCCACCCCGCCGATGGCGCACCTTTCGCCAGCCGGCAATCGACACACACGCACCCACCCACCCCCCGGGGCCCAGTGCAAAAAAAAACACACAAAAACAAAAAAACCAAACAAAAACAAAACGACACGGGAAGCGCACACCGCCACTTCGCGCGCACGCCACCAACCAGTCGTCGTCTCAAAATAACAAACACAAAAAAAAAAATAAACTAACAACTAGGGCAACACGAAACAAAAAACGCCTCGCACGAACCGCCCACAAAAAGGACAAGCACACGCACAGCCTCTGCTGACGACCACGACGCAGCGGCACGCTGCTCCTGTCCCGCGCCCCGCGCCCCACTCGAGTCACAACTCACGCGACACCGTCAACGACGGGCTCGCTTCCCGCAACCTACCACCTTTCCGCCACGACGCACAGCCCCAGCCCCACCCGACGACGCGCCCGTGGCAACGACTGCACTTTCACCACCGCCTCCCCCTTCCCCCCCAAAACACACACACACACACACACACACACACACACACACACACACACACAGCCAGCCAAAAACGCACTCGCGACCCACACATGCACACGCCAACCAGTCAACGTCGACAACCACACGCAAGGCTCGAAACGAAACCGGCGTCCTTCCACGTTGCCATCAAGCTACGCGACACAAGACACAAGGAACCAACACAACAGCCGGCCCCACTAATTCCCCACTCTCACGCCGCAAAAAGCACACCGAAACCGCCAAACGCACGCACATTCCCCTTCGCACTGACACCGACCGGCTCGCTACCACACACCTCTCGGCAGCCGTTTCACGCCAATTCGCCACACCGCCCACACAGTCGACAAGCGCCCGCCCTGTACGGCACACGCAACGACGCAGCGCAGCAAAGGGCGCCCGCAACACATACCTCTCCTCCCCCTCTCTCTCTCTCTCCGCCGCCCGACGCGCCAACCGCCACACCACACCGCCAGCCACTCGCAAATTGTGCACTGCCACCAGCCACACGTCCAACACGCCGCGCCGCCTCCGGCCACCCGCCAGGGGGCGCTCACGTCCGCGACAACAGCGCGGCCCGCCGGGCCGGGCCGGGCCGGGCCGAACCGAACCGAGCCGCCGCTGCTCTGCACTCGGCACGGCCACACCCTGCTGCAGACCGGGCTCGTCTCTCTGTACGCGTCTGCCTGCGCATCAACACAACACGACCTTTTTTTTTTCCTCTCTCTACCGCCATCCCTTCTTCTCGCGTTTTACTCGTTGTTGCAGCAGCGGCGCACACCTACACATCCACAGCCCCAGCCGAGCCGAGCCGGCCTCACCTCAGGGCCCGCCGCCAGCGTCTCCTCCTCGGGCACAGGTGCGGTGCTGTGGCCGCCCATCCAACCGCATTGCTGGCCGTCCAGCCGCCAGGCGTTCCCACTGCCGCGAGCCACGCCGCGCACCGACCCTGCTGCAGAAAACGAAGCATAGCCAGAGACCGACCGATACACAAAGCAAGCCGTCGCCTCGCCTCTTGTCCTTCCTGCCTTCCTTCCGCCCCCGCCCTTCTCACACCACCGCCTCTCCACTTTCGCCCCCCCCTCCTCCTTTTTTTTTTTTTTTTTTTGTTTTCTTCTTTCTTTCTTTCTTTCTTTCTTTCTTTGGCCCTCTCTCCTTCCCGCCATGGCGGTTACGGCACCGCCTGCAGCGGCAGATTTTGTGCGCCCACACGCCTACTCCTACCACCATTAACCTCGCCCTGCCCTGCCCATCAACGTCGCAGTCGAACCGACGCTTGCCAACACACTGCCGACGTTCCTTTCTCTTTTCGGCCTACGCCCATTACGCGCCGCCGCCACAGCACCTTCCCTTCCCACAACACACCGACGTCATCACACGCACCCAAAACAGGGGCCACGACCGTGTTCCTCGCCCACTCCCGTCCCGCACGGTACGCACATTCCCAACTATTACCGCGCACCCTCCCTTTCCAATCTGTGTGTCTCTGTGTCTGTGTCCTGTCCGCGCGTGACGCCTCTCAACATCCGCCGTCCCCCGTCCCGTTTTCGCCCCCATGCCGTCGTCGCGCCGCCTCCTCCCCGTCCACCGCCGCCCCTGTCCGCCCCGCACCACACCATACACCGCTGCTTGTCCCGGCCGTTGCCACCAAAGGCGCCGACCGCAAACGCGCCACGCCGCAGCCCCCGTGCGTCTCGCGCTCGCTTGCATCTCCGTGCCGACGCTGCCTCTCTTCCCGCTCGCACTCGACCTCGACAACACAGTCTTTGGCTCCGCCACTGCGTGTTCCGGTGGTACGCACGCTGCAACACGTATGTATTCATTACCAGAGCGATGGCGAGGCATGACAGCATCTCTGTCTGACCAGAGAGTTATTTATCGTTGCTAGTCGGCGCTTGGACCGCGCCAGACGACAGTAGTGGCACGCACCGGGTCGCCAGGAACAGTTGTTATATATATTGTAGCGCGAGTCGGGAGAGGTAGTAGTCGGTCGACAGTAGTAGCGGGTGGACGGTTGTACTGAGCGGGCGTCGGCGGCGTGCTCTGCTCGTCTCGCGACTCTGGTCACGGTTCGGGACGATGTATAGTATATTGTGTTATAATCAAAAGGTAGTGTGAAGCTGCATTTTGCGCAAATCTGATAACGTATGTTCATTGTACTTATTTTGTTCAACGACAAAAAGCCCCACTATTACTTTTTTCTAAAGTAACTTTTGTCTTTTAACGAAAAACATTCACTTTTTAAAGACTAATTCCTATGGCATTTCCCTCCAAGGAGTGCAATTAATTACCAGCCAGCACTCATTCATTGCACACAGCTGTGTAAGGGGTATCTACAATTGAGGAGCGGATACAAATGCAATTTTTTGTTTTGTTTTTTTTTTTTTTTTGTGCGTTGTAACCTCCCCGCAAAATTTAAAATAATGGACAATGTTATTTACGGATGCTAATGGACATTGCGCTAATTGTAACCTCGCCCACAATGAGAGGTATTGAAAATGGCAACAAAAATGTTAAATTCGCAATCTGACTCAAATATAAATTCTTCACAACATTTAAAAGTCCGTTCAGTGACAAGAAACTTCAATTAAACCGAAATATCGGTCTTTGGCCCTGTGCAAAACAATCAGAATTAAAGTCTTACCTCAGAATAAATGGATGTCACATTTCTGCTCTTGTTTGTTGCGCAGCGCTTGGAGGAACTGCATTGCAAATAATAATATTCTCTTTTTTTTTTGTGATTTTAGTGAAATTTTTCTTCAAAGAAGTGGAATGAAATGTGAAGTGCAACGAACTCTTCAGTTCAATAAAAAATTAAATGTTTGAAAAATGCTTTTGAAATAAAAATTATTATTGGGGAACTTGTTGGAGAATAATTACAATAAATAAAATTGTTCATTATCTAATGATTATATTAATTAACAGTATACCTTATTCACCATCTTGACCAGTGTTGCCGACCGCCTACATCACACAACCGCACTCGGCTGCTACTACTGACCGACCGCTCTGCATGACGACTATTAGCGTACTGCACGCGACGACTACTGACAGAGTACAGCCCTCAACTAGACAGACCTACAGACTCGCAACGACCGACCGACTGACTGACTGACTGACTGAGAACCGCTCGCAACACTCGCGCGGTCCAGCGCAAACTCTCTGGTCACAGATGCTACAATGTCTCGCCATCGCTGCTATGTTACATACGTGTTTCAGTGTCTTTTTCATTGGGGTGACGATCTTTGGCTCTTTTTATTCTGAATACAGGGCCAAAGGTCAACGCTGCTGCCCTTATACAATTTATCAGGTTTCATTATGTCTGTTGCAATGTTACATACGGTTCATTCTTTCATTAATATTATCGTTGGGTTTGTTTTGTAGGGACGTTAACATTCTGGCACATTTCTATTATCATCGGACTCTCTGCTATTTGTGCAGGGAGGTTATACCTGGGTCCATTTCCATTTCCATTTACATTCTAATATTGATAGACTTTTTGTTTTCTTTTTTGTTTCTTGTTGTTTTTCCTTCTTTTTTTTGTTGTTTTTTTTTTTGTTTGTTTTGTTTTTCCCGCTCTCACCACCACCGCCGCATCACGCCTCCCGTTTTCTTGGTTTCTTTTCTGTTCTTCAACTGCTTCAACATCACCGCGCCCCATTTCCACACCACAGCCATCAGCCTCCAAGACGGGCAGGCGCAGTGTGCCATTTCCGGCGCACAAGCACACCCGTACGGTACTCTCCTCGCCCCCACGCCACCAACAACACAGCGACCACGCGGCTGTCAGGCACGGCACGGCACGGCACGGCACCGGCGAAATGCGCCGCCCCCGCCCCTCCGCGCATCCGTCCGTCTCGCCACGTTCACTGACAGCCGCGTCTGCGGCTACACCACGACAACCACAACACAACACCGCTCCCCTCCCTGGCAACTCATTGTTTTTCTCCTCCTCTTTTGCACAAACCACAACGCCGAGCACAGGCGCAAGCCACCCACACCGCGCCCCTCCCCGTCCCGCCTTTCTTTGGCCGCCGCTCCTCGTTTGCCCCCTCCCATCTCCCGAAATGCCATGCCAGCAGCGTTACGCATGCCCCTCCCCTGTCCACACAACACTACCGCCAAACGAACAGCCTTCCGGGCCACATGCAGGGCACGCCCACCTCCAAACACTGCCAATTCACGGACGCACACACACACACACACACTTTCTCGACACCTTTCTGTACGGAGGGTGCGTCATCTCGACCGTGACAGAGTGACGCCAACTATCGACGATCCATTTCCCCCCACTGGTGAAACATGTCCACTAACACCTACATACATCATTCAAGTACACAGACAATAGCATACACACAATGGGAGGGCACACGAACATGGACGGCACGGCACTGTCATACACTCTTCCTCACAACCATATCAACAAACGTTACGTACATCCGGGAAAGCGAAAGCGAAAGCGAAAGCGAAAGCAAAAGCAAAAGCAAAAGCAAAGCCCAATGCAGCCGTCAAAGGTAACGTTCACCACGGCAGACACTTGCAGCCGCGCCGCCGTTAAACGCATTTCAGTGCGGCTCCAATACGCCTCCGACACGGGAACGTTCCGTTGCTCTACGAATGCGTTTCTCCCCTTTTTCCCTTCCTCTCTCTTTTGCCCCCCCTCCTTGCACTCTTGCCTCATTCCTCACGTTCTGCCCAGACATTCGACCGATCAAAGTCAACCTTTCGTCACCGTTCTCAGCGCGACGGTGTACAACAGTATGACGGGTGTGCCCAAGACTTCGGTTCAGTTGCGTGACGCCGGTCTATCGCGCCGATCGACAGTTACTCAGGGGGCGACGGATCGGACCACGTCACCGACACACAAAACACTTTCAAACAAACACATACATACCGGATGGACACAGACAAACACGTGTACAGACATTCGCCAAACAAACGACGACCGCCGCCGCCGCCGCCGCCGCCGTCTAGCGTCGCGCTTACTGTACTGCACTGGACACGCGTGCATCTTGAATGACGACATCGGTGTGCGTGCGTCGTACGCAATCAGTCAGACACGGCTATCAAAAATCAGAGTCGAATGGTACATCATCGTGCGTGTCGCCGTACACGTACAGTACAATACAACAACAATGCGTCTTAATGGCACGTTCAATTTCAACGTCACTCACACACCTCCACGCTGCAGTTACGTCGCACCATTGTCAAACTCGGCGTACAGCAAAGGGAATAGTGGGCGGCAAAAAAAAACCAAACAAAAACATTTCACATTTCACCCTCGCCATGTATGATGTGCAAAAAACAAACCCGCAAACGGCCGTCGTTACGGTGACACAAAAGTCGCCGATCGCACTGTCCCCCCTCGCAGACAGGTAACACACACACACCACCACCAATGGGTCAAAACCACTCCAACGAGGCGTGCCACCATTCCACGCCACGGCGACCAACCTCGTGGCCGTCCCCCGCAACACGCTTTGACGCGCCCCCCCCCCACCCACAATCAAAATGCACACATACATCACAGCCGTCCACACAAACAACAACAACAACAATTCCGCCCTTCCCGCAAAAGGCAAGTTGGTGGCCCTGAAAAGGGCCGTTTTGCCGCTCTCGCAACGGAGGAGCCTTCTCCATCCTTCCTTCCACTCCAGAGCCACCTCCTTACTTGGAGCTCGTGTACTTGGTCACCGCCTTCGTGCCCTCGCTCACGGCGTGCTTGGCCAGCTCGCCAGGCAGCAACAGCCGCACAGCGGTCTGGATCTCGCGGGACGTGATGGTCGAGCGCTTGTTGTAGTGCGCCAGGCGAGAAGCCTCGGCCGCAATGCGCTCGAAAATGTCGTTCACGAAGCTGTTCATGATGCTCATCGCCTTCGACGAGATGCCCGTGTCAGGGTGCACCTGCTTCAGCACCTTGTAGATGTAGATGGCATAGCTCTCCTTCCTCTTGCGCTTCTTCTTCTTGTCGCCCTTCGAAATGTTCTTCTGCGCCTTGCCAGCCTTCTTGGCGGCCTTCCCGCTAGTCTTGGGCGGCATCTCGAACGAACGTACGGCAGCAGCAACACCAGTAGCAAGCGCTCCGCTCTAGTCAGCGTCTCCCCACACAGTGGCACCCGCCGCGTGTGGGATGTCGGATGGGTTCTGGACCCCTTATTTGTTTCGAAGGACCGGGACTGATTGAAGCCCATACCTTCTGTCTGAGATGTGGGGATTGGAATGATGGGTTTGGAGTGCGTCATGAGTGATGTTGCATGATAAAGTGGTCGGATGATAAGGGATGCGTTTGATAATGAATTGAGTAGTGCTTCATGACTGAATGTTAGTCGGATTGTTTGATTTTTAGACGTGAAATTGGCGCGTGAGCGTCATTTTCGGGTATTTTGCTGTGGGGTTGTCGGGAATGATTCCTAAGTTTCTGATGGTTGGATGATTAGAAATGGAGGCTGAGGCAAAGAATTTTTCGGATTTTGTTTTGATGAGTTGCGAGATTGGCTCGATGTTTGCCAAGAGGTACAGGTGTCTGTTTGGCAAATAGCGGGACGCATTTAGTGCCAAGCGCAAGAATCTATTCTGCACTGCTTGAACTTTTTTGATGTTCTTGTTTGAAGCCAGTGACCAGAGTTCTGAACCGTATAGTATGGATGGTAGCACTACTGATTTGTATAGTTTTAACTTGGTATTTACTGATAGTCCTTCTCCTTTGAGGAGGGGGTATAATGTACATATGTGCTGTGACCCTCTGTTACAGATTTGGGTGACATGTTCGCTGAATGTCAGTCTTTTGTCAAATGTTATGCCTAAGTATTTTACATGATCATTCCATTCTAAGTTTACGTTGTTAAATCTAATGGCTATGTTTGGGCTCATTCTCCTGTGGGTGAACATAATAGCCTGTGTTTTGGCACTATTTATGGTTATCTTCCACAGGTTAGCCCAGTTCTGGATTAATTGTAAGTGATCCTGGAGTTTCCTGGCTATGAACAGTAAGTTTTTACTGCTCCTGTACACCGCAGTGTCGTCAGCAAACAGTGACAGGTGGCCCCCTGGTTGCTTTGGTACGTCATTTGTATAGTGAGAGTAGAGAGCTGGGCCCAATACTGAACCTTGGGGCACTCCAGCTTCTATTTGTCTGATGTTACTTTGGGCACCTGATAGTCTTACATAAAAAGTTCTGTTCCTAAGGAAGGATGCCAGGATTTGAATGATGTGTTTGGGACAGCCTTGTAGGTTGAGCTTGTAGATAAGGCCCTGGTGCCAGACCTTATCAAAGGCCTTCTCTATGTCAAGGAAGACTGCCCCTGTGCTGTGCCTGATACTTCGAGCTCTGCATAGTTCGTCAGTCAGTCTCATCGATTGGTGAATGGTGCTGTGTTCACCCCTGAAGCCGAACTGTTCCTGTATGATGATGTTGTTTTCTGTGCTGAATTTCTGGAGCTCCTTGTAGATGAACCTTTCTAGGACTTTCCCCAAGAAACTCAGTAAGGAAATTGGTCTGTGGTTCTGGGGGAAAAGGTGGTCCTTATTTGGCTTTGGTATGGTTATCACCTTAGCTTGTTTCCAAGCCATGGGAAAATACTGCAAGGTTAGGCAAGCGTTGTAGATTGCTGTTAGAAACTCTAGTGCGTTTTGAGGTAGATGTTTCAGTTGAAGAGGTAGGATGTTGTCTGGTCCAGGCGCCTTTTTGTTTCCTATGTTTCTGAAGCATGTTCTGACTGTTTCAGAGTCCACTGGTGGAAATGTGGTGTCGCTTGGGGTTCTGAGTATTCTGTTGACATGTCTTATGACGTGTTCCTCGTGATCATCACTCTCGTCATCCACAGCTGCTGGCGTGGTGAATTGTAGTTCGAGAGTGTCGGCCATTGTTTCAGCCTTATCCTCCGGTTCGTAAACGATTCCGTTCCTGCCGTGGAGTGGCTTATTGTCAACTGGTTTCCCCTTTCTGGTTTTGACAAGTTTCCAGAACTTTTCGGTGTTGTTGTCTGCATCGCGTAGAACATCTCCCCAGGTGGTTTCTCTAAAGGCCTGAAGTTCTCGTCTGACTCGTCTGGCGAGTCTGTCGGTTCTGGCTCGGTCTGCTGGGTCCCTAAGGGTTTGCCATCTCTGGCGGTGGTATTTCTTTTCTTGCAGTAAGTCTTGGATGTGCTGAGGGAGAGCATTTCTGGAGGTGGTGTGGATTATAGCAGTAGTGGCTTTCTTCCCGCTTTCTACTATGATTTTGCTGATATTTTCTACTGCTGTGTTGATTGCTCTCCTAGTGTGGAGCTGAGGAATCTCCGGTGTTTTTCCCTGAACAATGTTGTTGAACGTTTCCCAGTTTGTGTGAAACGATTTAATAGTTCTGGTGTCGAACTGCCTTGCCGGGTTGTCATCTAATGTCATTAAAACTGGATTATGATCTGAGTCCAGATCATTTACCACGGTAATGGTGGCCTGGTGTCTCAGGTTTTTGCATATAAATATGTCCAGTATGTCTGGTCTGTGTGTCGAGTAGTAAGGGAAGTGAGTAGGGGTGTCTGGCGCTAGGACTGTTAGGCTCCTGTGGTTGTCCAGGTATTTCCGTAGTATTCTTCCATTGGTGTTGGTGGCCCTGCAGTTCCATGTGCCATGTTTGGAATTTAAGTCCCCACCTATAATGATATATTCGGCCATGTTTGTCAGGTCAGTTAGGTCTTCAGGTTGTATATTTGGTTTACATGGAGGGTTGTACACAGCGATTAGGGTGGCTGTTTTCCCCTCTATTGTCGTTTCTACTGCTGTGGCTTCTGCTCGTCTGAGTCTTGGCGTGTTTAGTCTTCTGTGCGGCAATCTGTTTTTGACTAACACGGCTGTACCGCCCCCTTGCCGGTTTGGCCTGTCAGTTCTGTACATTGTGTAGTTCCGTACTTTAAATTTATCATCTGGTGTTAGGTGCGTTTCTGTAATTAGTGCCACACCAACGTTGTATGAGTCAAGGAATTCTTGGAGGGTATTCCTTTGAAATAGAATGCCATTGGCATTCCAAGTCATGATTGTGCTTCTTTGATTAAGGCCCGAGAAGACTGACAACTGCATGGCATATAATCGTGAATTTTGAGATCGGATCAGCAGCTTGCCTTAGCTGGGCTGCTGTGTTCTGAATTGTTCCCAGTATTTTTGGGACGTTGAACTGATTGATGAGGCCGAGAATTTCTTTTACATCTGTTCCCAGGCTTGCGATTCCAGGGAAGGGGGTGTTGGCTCCTCCGTCTTGCGCGGTTGGTGCCTCGTTCTGGGCCGCTGAAGTCGGTGCGTTTGCCGGATTTTGATTTGTCATGGTTTGTCGGCGCCATAGATTTGGCCAGCTTTTCCCGGTCATCGCAGGTACTGGTGGTTGTTTAGTTTGATTCGTGGCTGTGGTGGAGGCGTTTTTCCTCTCCTCCCTTTTCTTGAGAATTTCTAGGTAAACTGGGCATTTTTTGAAATTTGCAGTATGCTCTCCCTGACAGTTGTAGCATTTTGGTTTTTCTACCCGTTTCTTGGTGCAGGTAGCGGTCGCGTGCTGTTTGCCGCATTTTACGCAGTTTGGTTTTAGATGGCAGTTCCTGGCGCCATGATTGAAACCTTGGCAGTTGTGACATTGAGTTGGACCTTTGGGGGCCCTGTATGACTCTACAGTCACTCCGAGGTGAAGGAGTGACTTAAGTTTGTATACTTTTCTGCCTTCATCTGAGTTTTCCAGTTCTACTATGAAGTTTGGTCGTAACCTCCTCTCCGTGGCGCCTGCGTCCAGGATGGACATTTGTGTGACCTTTTGTACTGGGAATCCAAGAAGGGAGAGCTCTTCATGTACTAGTTGTGGTTCCATGGTGACTAATAGTTTCTTTATCACCACCTTTAGGGGTCGTTTCTGGTTTATTTCGTGAGTGTAGAACGGTATGTTTTCGTTCTTTAGTAGCGTGCATAGGGCATTGAAGTCCTTCGCTTCGCTGAATTGATATGTTATTCTTCCTCCCCTGGAGTGAGACTTCAGCGTTCCACTGAGGGTCGGTTTGATCACCTGAAGGATTTTGGTGTAGCTTTTCGTGTCAAAGACTACTATTGGTGGCACATTGAACTTTGTCCTTTCCTTGTTTGGAGGGACTGCATTGTGGCCTGGGTCATTGTCAGGAAGTTCGCTAAAGCGGTTTTGAGTTGGTACTTGTGGTTGTACCGATTCCGCTTCCATGGTTTCGTCTACATTGGGGGCCTGTTCAGAGTCAGAAGCCTCGATCTTCCGCTTTGAGTCAGATGAACCCTCTGCCTGGCTTGTGTCGCTCTTGCGCTTAATTTTTTTCTTGGGTTTTTGATCGTTCCCCGCCATATTGCCTAGTGAAGGTGATGCATTGTCTGTATGTAAGTCAGTGTGGTTTGTGTGTGTAGTCGGATGATTTTCGGCCGCGGGAGCCCCAGGGGGGACCACGGCGGGCTGGGGTGGGTGATAGGATGATTCTAGAATCTCAGACAGTCGGATATGATGCTTTGAAATCTGCCTTTGCCTCTGTGAGCGCGGGCTGGTCCCACGTGAAGGGGGCCCTGACTCACAATTTCCCTCACTAACCAGCCTAGAGTCCAGCTAGCCTGGAATCACGACGAGCATCATGAACAGAAAATAAAACAACGACAAGATTGCTACTGCACGCTCGTAAACGAGCCTGCAGTCGACGGAGCTACCAAGGACGGCGACAGGCGCACGAGTCCCAAGCAGCGAGGAGGCCACTCCGTGGCGGGAGCGGCAGTCGGAAATCCCCAGCCGTGACAACACAAAGGCGGCGGAGCGCAGTAAGAACGGCGTCCGCACGCTTCGGAAGCACAGCTCGGAATCGGCCTGGCTGCACCCGCCGCCAGCCGCCGCCGCACCTTTACCAGCTCGCCCTGTTGCGGCCGCCGACCAATGGGGCGCGCGCGCAACCGGCCGCCGCACCCGAGCCCATAAAGCACCCCCACCCCGGCTGCGCCGGCACGCACTCCGCTGCTCGACTCGCTGCCGCTCGCACCGGTCGTTTTCGTTTCCGTTTCGTGTGCACCGTCGCTAGCCCATCGCCATGTCCGGACGCGGAAAGGGAGGCAAAGTCAAGGGCAAGTCAAAGTCCCGCTCAAGCAGGGCTGGGCTCCAGTTCCCGGTCGGCAGAATCCACCGCCTCCTGCGCAAGGGAAACTACGCAGAGCGCGTCGGCGCCGGGGCGCCCGTCTACCTCGCCGCCGTCATGGAGTACCTCGCGGCTGAGGTGCTCGAGCTGGCCGGAAACGCGGCCCGCGACAACAAGAAGACGCGCATCATCCCGCGCCACCTGCAGCTTGCCATCCGCAACGACGAGGAGCTCAACAAGCTCCTGTCGGGCGTCACCATCGCACAGGGTGGTGTCCTGCCCAACATCCAGGCCGTCCTGCTGCCAAAGAAGACCGAGAAGAAGGCCTAAAGGAGGCCAAGGCAATCGCAGCGCCGCGTGCTCCCCTGCACGCAACGCGCTTTGCCGGCTCGGCTCGGCCCGGCCCACAACAATCGGCCCTTTTCAGGGCCACCACACAAACCTACGTCCAAAGCAAAATTTCAGTCGTCCTCGCCGCACCTTGTTTTGTTTTAACTTTGCACTTTCACAGCACAGCCGCCGCCGGCGCACGTCCGCCATCTTGTCGTCCACACAGCCCGTGTGGCCCAACAAACACACACACACACATTCATTTTGCACGGTCGCAGTCGCCTTCCAAACGACAACGGCAGCAATAATGACCATTGTTACAGGGAGGCGTGTCGACACACCGCCCTCCACTCCCGCGCGCAACGGCCGTCGACACGAACGAAACAGCTGATCCGGCCGCCTGTGCCCACACGCCTTGCCTCGGAAACCCCAACGCCGCCGCAAACACACAGAGCCAAACCACGCAAGCAAATAATCACCGCCTCTCGCACAACAACACACAGCCCGCCATCTCCGTCGCGATCGATACAACGACACACAATAACAAACACAAACGAAGCAGCTCCCACACACAGCCAGCCACATGACACGTTTCCTTTCCTTCTCCCCTCCCAGTCACATCACGTCGCTCAAACGGAAAGAAAGAAACAAACAAACAACACAGACTCTTTCGCACTTTTCAACTTCCGAACAGTGTGGTGGCCCTGAAAAGGGCCGTTTTCTAGTCTCTCCCACCCACAAGCACGGCCGCGGGAAGGCCAGCGCCCGCTGCGACGCAGCCTAACCGCCGAAACCGTACAGGGTGCGCCCCTGCCTCTTCAGGGCGTACACCACGTCCATGGCCGTCACAGTCTTGCGCTTGGCGTGCTCAGTGTACGTCACCGCGTCGCGGATCACGTTCTCCAGGAACACCTTCAGCACCCCGCGGGTCTCCTCGTAGATCAGACCAGAGATGCGCTTCACGCCGCCCCTGCGAGCCAGGCGGCGGATGGCGGGCTTCGTGATGCCCTGGATGTTGTCGCGCAACACCTTGCGGTGCCGCTTGGCGCCACCCTTGCCGAGCCCCTTTCCTCCCTTGCCGCGGCCTGTCATCCTTCCTTCCTCGGGCAAAGCAAAACGTGCACAAACAGCAGCTGCAGCGGCTGGCGAGTCGGCTACGGTCTGCGCCCAGCGCGCCCGCCGCCCCCCTATATAGACTCTGGCCCGCCCTCCCCCCACCACGCGCAACCGAGGGCATATAAGCGCAGCACGGAGGGCGACACGGGGTACCGACGTCACACGGAGTACTGATCAAATCGTACCTGGACGCAAGGACCTTCCACGTCAGGCTAGACGATGGAAAGTCTACTCGACGTAAAATCCGAGCAGGAGTACCGCAGGGTTCAGTTTTAGGCCCCCTATTGTACACAGCCTACACAGCAGACGCCCCGCAGACAGCGCGAGTTAAGATGGCACTATACGCCGACGATACCGCGCTGTTCGTGCGGAGTATGAACGCAGCGGAGACCAGGAGGCAACTCCAGATAGGCTGTGACGTCCTGGGCGCATGGTCGACAAAGTGGCGGCTCAAGTACAATGCAGCAAAGAGCCAGGCAGTGATCTTCACGAGAAGAGCACTGCCGCCCGATCTCCAACCGGTCAGCATTATGGGAGGCCCCATCCCATGGAGCAAGACCGGAAAATACCTCGGGGTCACCCTCGATCAAAGGCTCACTTGGCGACCACACGTCCAGGAAGTCCGAGACAGAGCTATAGGACGACTAAGAGTCCTGTACCCTCTGTTAAATCCCACATCGACCCTTCCCCCACACCATGGCATTACACTCTACCTCGTACTTATAAGACCAGTGCTGGAGTACGCGGCAGTGGTGTGGGGAAATGCAGCAGATGTACACATAGGTGCACTACAGAGGGTGCAGAATCGAGCGCTGAAACTCGCTCTGCGCCTACCTAGGCGGTACTCCACGGCTCAACTACACGAGCAAACAGGCATTCCGCTCCTTAGAAATAGATTCCAACAGTCAGCCAGGCTGTTCTATGCGAAGGCCGAAACCTCGCAAAACCGGCTCATAAAGGACCTGGGCCAACAAACACACCGCAGGCCAACAACACGTTGGCCTGACCTGTTACGTGAGTAATACACAGGAACATGCGCAGGACGCCAAGAGCGTCCAGCACGGACAGACCATTAAGACAGGCGTAAAAATCCCTAACCCAAAGTACTAGCAGGAGTAGCACCAAGTGCTTAGCCTGCATCCTCAACGAACCAGGGCAGGTTCGTTAGGTAAAGAGCGAGCGCGCGGGCCCGTTGTCAAGGCAGCACCGGACGCCGCGCCGCACCTAACCTCCACGCACGCCGCTCCGCTACCGCTATGGCCCGCACAAAGCAAACGGCCCGCAAGTCCACCGGCGGAAAGGCGCCGCGCAAACAGCTCGCCACCAAGGCGGCGAGGAAGAGCGCGCCCGCCACCGGAGGCGTCAAGAAGCCCCACCGCTACAGGCCGGGCACCGTCGCCCTGCGAGAAATCAGGCGCTACCAGAAGAGCACAGAGCTGCTCATCCGCAAGCTGCCATTCCAGCGCCTAGTGCGCGAGATCGCCCAGGACTTCAAGACCGACCTGCGCTTCCAGAGCTCCGCAGTCATGGCCCTGCAGGAGGCCAGCGAGGCCTACCTCGTCGGCCTCTTCGAAGACACCAACCTGTGCGCAATCCACGCCAAGCGCGTCACCATCATGCCCAAGGACATCCAGCTCGCGCGCCGCATCCGCGGCGAGCGCGCCTAAACCGCGCCGCGGCACCGCACCGCACAAACAAAAACGGCCCTTTTCAGGGCCACTAACATCTCTCCGTCGCGAGCAAACTTTGTCGGTCGCCTGCCTCTCGCCCCGCAACCCAAAAACAACAACCACCACTTCCCGTCCGTCCGCCACACCCGCTCACTCTGCCTGCCTGCTTAGCAGCGCGCAACAATCACACATCATCCCTCCCCGGCGCTCAAAGCGCACAATACCCAACGGCCGACGTCACACCGCACGGGTGGCTGGCCGGCCGGCCGCCGCTTTCGTTTCGAAAACACAAAAACAAACCCGCACTCCACTCCGACGGCCAACGGCCAGGCAGGCGCGCTCGCTCGCTCTACACGCCACCGAAATCCCCGCCGACTCCTTCCACATCTCAACGTGCCCCCCGTTGCAAAACATAACACACACACACACACACACAAAGGAACAAAACAACAAAGACCAGACACGACTAGACAAGACAGACATCCGAGAAGAACGAACGCAGGCAAGCCAACCAACGTATTCAAACAAAACAACGTGACAGAAAACCAACCGTCGGCCGCCGCCACAAACACGGCGACAATCAACAACAACACCGCTTACCGCTACCGCCGCCCACACCCGCCACCGACCCCCGCAATCCAACCACCACGGCACGCAAACAGCATCCCCACGGGCATACAGAAACGCCAGACAGACAGACACCCACACCAAACGCAACACGACAATCAAAACCTTCCCCGACGTGCTTTGATGGCCCTGAGAAGGGCCGTTTTGGGCCGCGCGTCTCTTGCGCGCCACTAGACGACGACGGGGGGTGGGGACGACGGAGTCAAGCGCCAAACCCTTCCTTTCTCCCATCTCTTTCTCCTCTACTCTACTTCTTCTTCTTGGGCGAAGCCTTCGCCTTAGACGGCGTCGTCGCCTTCTTCGGGCGCGGCGCCTTCGGCTTCTTCGTCGGAACCTTGGCGGCCTTCTTCGCCTTCGACGGCGACTTGGCCTTGGCCGGCTTGGCCGCAGCCGCCTTCTTCGCACCCGCGGGAGCGGCCGACGCCGCAGACGCCTTCTTGGCGGCGCCCGCCTTCCGACCGGTCGCCGCCTTCACGCCACCAGCCTTCTTTGCGCCGGCCGCACGGGCGCCCTTCTTCTCCTTGCTGGCCGGAGCGGCGCGCTTCTTCTTGGCACCGCCAGCACGAGCCTTGCCGCCCTCGGCCGCCCCCCCGCCGCCGGCGCCGGCA
Source organism: Schistocerca piceifrons (assembly GCF_021461385.2). Classification (NCBI taxonomy): domain Eukaryota; kingdom Metazoa; phylum Arthropoda; class Insecta; order Orthoptera; family Acrididae; genus Schistocerca; species Schistocerca piceifrons. The sequence continues at coordinate 158,884 of NW_025728652.1, forward strand.
AGCTTGAACGAGCCGGACGCGCCCTTCCCCTTCGTCTGCACCAGCTCGCCCGCCACGACGGCCGACTTGAGGTACTTCTTGATAAACGGCGCCAGCTTCTCCGCGTCCAGCTTGTAGTGCGCGGCAATGTACTTCTTGATCGCCTGCAGCGACGACCCGCCGCGCTCCTTCAGACTCTTGATGGCGGCCGTCACCATCTCAGAGGTGCGCGGGTGCGCAGGCTTGGCGCGCGGCTTCTTCGCAGACGACGCAGACTTGGCCTTCTTCGTAGTGCCGGTGGCGGCGGGTGCCGCAGCAGTCTCGTTCGTAGCCGCCTGATCTGCCATTTCGACGACGCGCGTAACACACAGCGAGAGCGAGAGCGAGAGCGAGCGGGACGGCAGGCAGGCACGCAAGCACAGCACAGCAGCAGAGCAGAGAATCACAAGGCCCAGCCAGTGTCGCGGGCGGGCGCGGACGGCCGAGAGAGCGGCCGCCACTCTGCGCGCCGCCGCGCCGCGCCTCCCGCGCTTGCTACCGCCCAACGTCCGACAGCCTGTGCGGAGCAGCCCCAAACCTGCGCCACAACCGCCCGCGCCTTTCAAACCACCGAGGATGGGGCTACACACAGCCACACCACAGTCGCCAACCAGTCGCCACGGCAGCGCCGCAAACCACGGCCAAACTGCAGCTACCGCGCGCTACAGCCTGGGTCGGCCCGCCGAGAATCGCCGCCCCCGCCCAAATGCCGCCCCCACAGCCCCAGCCGACGACCCGCCACAATGGCCAAACCTTCGGCAAAACTCCCACACCGTCGCCGCGGCAGCCCGGCCAGCGCGGCCGGCGCCACAGCCACACAAGCCGAGGCGTGCGGCGATGACGGCCGTGCAAACGCGCCTCCGCCGCCCCATCGCCTTCCGTCGCCCTCCCGCCGTTTCCCGATCGGCCCGCAGCCGTCGGGCCACATCGCGCGCCGTCCTCCTCCTCTCGCCCGCCAACATTCACAGCCGTTTATCAACAATTGCCCGCCGCAAACGGACGCCGCCTGCGCAACAGGCGCCGCCGCCCCTCGCCGCTTCCGACCCAACCCCTCGACCGAGGCAAACCGCAATCCGAATCTACAGACCAACCCAATCTGCCGTCAGCACACACGACAGCCGACCTTACACGTTACGCGTTACACATTACGTTTACACGTCTAGGTTAGGTTAGGGTTAGGTGGACGTGGGTTAGGTTAAGGGGACTTGGGTTAGGTTAAGCGTCAAACTTAGGTTAAGCATTCAAACACGTCAGGCGTCAGAGGTTAGGTTAGGTTACACGTTAGGTTAAGGGGTCAGTGCTAGGTTAAAAAAAAGCGTTCAAACGTGAGGCGTCAGCCGGACAGCTTACCTTACGTAGACGTTAGGGGCTCACAGGCTGAGCTCACCTCGCCACACCACAGGTTAGGTTCGGTTCGCTCGGCTCAGCGTAAAGCGCCGAGGTCAGGGTTACGTTCGTTCACCTTCGGGCGCCACACTTTCGGTTGAAAGGTCGCGACGGGACGACGTCGGCAGGCACGCCGCAAACGAACAAAAACGTACAGACGACGTCGAAAACCGCCGACAGACGGGGGAGCAGCACGACCACGACCAGATACCGAGCGCGAACGAGACACACGCGAACCACCCCCACCGGCCAAAGGGCACCACACAACAACCCAGAGCACCACGTGTCGACACCAGAGCAACCCGCCGCTCACGCGACATGGCTGGCACCGAAGGGCAACCGCCCGCAACTGCGCTTTCCGCGCCGGCCCGGATGCACGTCGTGCTACAACAACACCACTACCGTACACAGCCGCTGTTCACAACATCACTATCATGCGCGCCCGCGGCTCGCCGCCGTCGCAGTCGCAGCCCCAACGCCAGCACTTTTGCACCACCATTCACACGCACCGCAACACAGCTCGCCGACACAGCCGAACAAAACAAACACCACACAACAACAGCAACAACGCCGCCGCCTCTACTTGTGCCGGCGACCCACCCCGCCGATGGCGCACCTTTCGCCAGCCGGCAATCGACACACACGCACCCACCCACCCCCCGGGGCCCAGTGCAAAAAAAAACACACAAAAACAAAAAAACCAAACAAAAACAAAACGACACGGGAAGCGCACACCGCCACTTCGCGCGCACGCCACCAACCAGTCGTCGTCTCAAAATAACAAACACAAAAAAAAAAATAAACTAACAACTAGGGCAACACGAAACAAAAAACGCCTCGCACGAACCGCCCACAAAAAGGACAAGCACACGCACAGCCTCTGCTGACGACCACGACGCAGCGGCACGCTGCTCCTGTCCCGCGCCCCGCGCCCCACTCGAGTCACAACTCACGCGACACCGTCAACGACGGGCTCGCTTCCCGCAACCTACCACCTTTCCGCCACGACGCACAGCCCCAGCCCCACCCGACGACGCGCCCGTGGCAACGACTGCACTTTCACCACCGCCTCCCCCTTCCCCCCCAAAACACACACACACACACACACACACACACACACACACACACACACAGCCAGCCAAAAACGCACTCGCGACCCACACATGCACACGCCAACCAGTCAACGTCGACAACCACACGCAAGGCTCGAAACGAAACCGGCGTCCTTCCACGTTGCCATCAAGCTACGCGACACAAGACACAAGGAACCAACACAACAGCCGGCCCCACTAATTCCCCACTCTCACGCCGCAAAAAGCACACCGAAACCGCCAAACGCACGCACATTCCCCTTCGCACTGACACCGACCGGCTCGCTACCACACACCTCTCGGCAGCCGTTTCACGCCAATTCGCCACACCGCCCACACAGTCGACAAGCGCCCGCCCTGTACGGCACACGCAACGACGCAGCGCAGCAAAGGGCGCCCGCAACACATACCTCTCCTCCCCCTCTCTCTCTCTCTCCGCCGCCCGACGCGCCAACCGCCACACCACACCGCCAGCCACTCGCAAATTGTGCACTGCCACCAGCCACACGTCCAACACGCCGCGCCGCCTCCGGCCACCCGCCAGGGGGCGCTCACGTCCGCGACAACAGCGCGGCCCGCCGGGCCGGGCCGGGCCGGGCCGAACCGAACCGAGCCGCCGCTGCTCTGCACTCGGCACGGCCACACCCTGCTGCAGACCGGGCTCGTCTCTCTGTACGCGTCTGCCTGCGCATCAACACAACACGACCTTTTTTTTTTCCTCTCTCTACCGCCATCCCTTCTTCTCGCGTTTTACTCGTTGTTGCAGCAGCGGCGCACACCTACACATCCACAGCCCCAGCCGAGCCGAGCCGGCCTCACCTCAGGGCCCGCCGCCAGCGTCTCCTCCTCGGGCACAGGTGCGGTGCTGTGGCCGCCCATCCAACCGCATTGCTGGCCGTCCAGCCGCCAGGCGTTCCCACTGCCGCGAGCCACGCCGCGCACCGACCCTGCTGCAGAAAACGAAGCATAGCCAGAGACCGACCGATACACAAAGCAAGCCGTCGCCTCGCCTCTTGTCCTTCCTGCCTTCCTTCCGCCCCCGCCCTTCTCACACCACCGCCTCTCCACTTTCGCCCCCCCCTCCTCCTTTTTTTTTTTTTTTTTTTGTTTTCTTCTTTCTTTCTTTCTTTCTTTCTTTCTTTGGCCCTCTCTCCTTCCCGCCATGGCGGTTACGGCACCGCCTGCAGCGGCAGATTTTGTGCGCCCACACGCCTACTCCTACCACCATTAACCTCGCCCTGCCCTGCCCATCAACGTCGCAGTCGAACCGACGCTTGCCAACACACTGCCGACGTTCCTTTCTCTTTTCGGCCTACGCCCATTACGCGCCGCCGCCACAGCACCTTCCCTTCCCACAACACACCGACGTCATCACACGCACCCAAAACAGGGGCCACGACCGTGTTCCTCGCCCACTCCCGTCCCGCACGGTACGCACATTCCCAACTATTACCGCGCACCCTCCCTTTCCAATCTGTGTGTCTCTGTGTCTGTGTCCTGTCCGCGCGTGACGCCTCTCAACATCCGCCGTCCCCCGTCCCGTTTTCGCCCCCATGCCGTCGTCGCGCCGCCTCCTCCCCGTCCACCGCCGCCCCTGTCCGCCCCGCACCACACCATACACCGCTGCTTGTCCCGGCCGTTGCCACCAAAGGCGCCGACCGCAAACGCGCCACGCCGCAGCCCCCGTGCGTCTCGCGCTCGCTTGCATCTCCGTGCCGACGCTGCCTCTCTTCCCGCTCGCACTCGACCTCGACAACACAGTCTTTGGCTCCGCCACTGCGTGTTCCGGTGGTACGCACGCTGCAACACGTATGTATTCATTACCAGAGCGATGGCGAGGCATGACAGCATCTCTGTCTGACCAGAGAGTTATTTATCGTTGCTAGTCGGCGCTTGGACCGCGCCAGACGACAGTAGTGGCACGCACCGGGTCGCCAGGAACAGTTGTTATATATATTGTAGCGCGAGTCGGGAGAGGTAGTAGTCGGTCGACAGTAGTAGCGGGTGGACGGTTGTACTGAGCGGGCGTCGGCGGCGTGCTCTGCTCGTCTCGCGACTCTGGTCACGGTTCGGGACGATGTATAGTATATTGTGTTATAATCAAAAGGTAGTGTGAAGCTGCATTTTGCGCAAATCTGATAACGTATGTTCATTGTACTTATTTTGTTCAACGACAAAAAGCCCCACTATTACTTTTTTCTAAAGTAACTTTTGTCTTTTAACGAAAAACATTCACTTTTTAAAGACTAATTCCTATGGCATTTCCCTCCAAGGAGTGCAATTAATTACCAGCCAGCACTCATTCATTGCACACAGCTGTGTAAGGGGTATCTACAATTGAGGAGCGGATACAAATGCAATTTTTTGTTTTGTTTTTTTTTTTTTTTTGTGCGTTGTAACCTCCCCGCAAAATTTAAAATAATGGACAATGTTATTTACGGATGCTAATGGACATTGCGCTAATTGTAACCTCGCCCACAATGAGAGGTATTGAAAATGGCAACAAAAATGTTAAATTCGCAATCTGACTCAAATATAAATTCTTCACAACATTTAAAAGTCCGTTCAGTGACAAGAAACTTCAATTAAACCGAAATATCGGTCTTTGGCCCTGTGCAAAACAATCAGAATTAAAGTCTTACCTCAGAATAAATGGATGTCACATTTCTGCTCTTGTTTGTTGCGCAGCGCTTGGAGGAACTGCATTGCAAATAATAATATTCTCTTTTTTTTTTGTGATTTTAGTGAAATTTTTCTTCAAAGAAGTGGAATGAAATGTGAAGTGCAACGAACTCTTCAGTTCAATAAAAAATTAAATGTTTGAAAAATGCTTTTGAAATAAAAATTATTATTGGGGAACTTGTTGGAGAATAATTACAATAAATAAAATTGTTCATTATCTAATGATTATATTAATTAACAGTATACCTTATTCACCATCTTGACCAGTGTTGCCGACCGCCTACATCACACAACCGCACTCGGCTGCTACTACTGACCGACCGCTCTGCATGACGACTATTAGCGTACTGCACGCGACGACTACTGACAGAGTACAGCCCTCAACTAGACAGACCTACAGACTCGCAACGACCGACCGACTGACTGACTGACTGACTGAGAACCGCTCGCAACACTCGCGCGGTCCAGCGCAAACTCTCTGGTCACAGATGCTACAATGTCTCGCCATCGCTGCTATGTTACATACGTGTTTCAGTGTCTTTTTCATTGGGGTGACGATCTTTGGCTCTTTTTATTCTGAATACAGGGCCAAAGGTCAACGCTGCTGCCCTTATACAATTTATCAGGTTTCATTATGTCTGTTGCAATGTTACATACGGTTCATTCTTTCATTAATATTATCGTTGGGTTTGTTTTGTAGGGACGTTAACATTCTGGCACATTTCTATTATCATCGGACTCTCTGCTATTTGTGCAGGGAGGTTATACCTGGGTCCATTTCCATTTCCATTTACATTCTAATATTGATAGACTTTTTGTTTTCTTTTTTGTTTCTTGTTGTTTTTCCTTCTTTTTTTTGTTGTTTTTTTTTTTGTTTGTTTTGTTTTTCCCGCTCTCACCACCACCGCCGCATCACGCCTCCCGTTTTCTTGGTTTCTTTTCTGTTCTTCAACTGCTTCAACATCACCGCGCCCCATTTCCACACCACAGCCATCAGCCTCCAAGACGGGCAGGCGCAGTGTGCCATTTCCGGCGCACAAGCACACCCGTACGGTACTCTCCTCGCCCCCACGCCACCAACAACACAGCGACCACGCGGCTGTCAGGCACGGCACGGCACGGCACGGCACCGGCGAAATGCGCCGCCCCCGCCCCTCCGCGCATCCGTCCGTCTCGCCACGTTCACTGACAGCCGCGTCTGCGGCTACACCACGACAACCACAACACAACACCGCTCCCCTCCCTGGCAACTCATTGTTTTTCTCCTCCTCTTTTGCACAAACCACAACGCCGAGCACAGGCGCAAGCCACCCACACCGCGCCCCTCCCCGTCCCGCCTTTCTTTGGCCGCCGCTCCTCGTTTGCCCCCTCCCATCTCCCGAAATGCCATGCCAGCAGCGTTACGCATGCCCCTCCCCTGTCCACACAACACTACCGCCAAACGAACAGCCTTCCGGGCCACATGCAGGGCACGCCCACCTCCAAACACTGCCAATTCACGGACGCACACACACACACACACACTTTCTCGACACCTTTCTGTACGGAGGGTGCGTCATCTCGACCGTGACAGAGTGACGCCAACTATCGACGATCCATTTCCCCCCACTGGTGAAACATGTCCACTAACACCTACATACATCATTCAAGTACACAGACAATAGCATACACACAATGGGAGGGCACACGAACATGGACGGCACGGCACTGTCATACACTCTTCCTCACAACCATATCAACAAACGTTACGTACATCCGGGAAAGCGAAAGCGAAAGCGAAAGCAAAAGCAAAAGCAAAAGCAAAGCCCAATGCAGCCGTCAAAGGTAACGTTCACCACGGCAGACACTTGCAGCCGCGCCGCCGTTAAACGCATTTCAGTGCGGCTCCAATACGCCTCCGACACGGGAACGTTCCGTTGCTCTACGAATGCGTTTCTCCCCTTTTTCCCTTCCTCTCTCTTTTGCCCCCCCTCCTTGCACTCTTGCCTCATTCCTCACGTTCTGCCCAGACATTCGACCGATCAAAGTCAACCTTTCGTCACCGTTCTCAGCGCGACGGTGTACAACAGTATGACGGGTGTGCCCAAGACTTCGGTTCAGTTGCGTGACGCCGGTCTATCGCGCCGATCGACAGTTACTCAGGGGGCGACGGATCGGACCACGTCACCGACACACAAAACACTTTCAAACAAACACATACATACCGGATGGACACAGACAAACACGTGTACAGACATTCGCCAAACAAACGACGACCGCCGCCGCCGCCGCCGCCGCCGTCTAGCGTCGCGCTTACTGTACTGCACTGGACACGCGTGCATCTTGAATGACGACATCGGTGTGCGTGCGTCGTACGCAATCAGTCAGACACGGCTATCAAAAATCAGAGTCGAATGGTACATCATCGTGCGTGTCGCCGTACACGTACAGTACAATACAACAACAATGCGTCTTAATGGCACGTTCAATTTCAACGTCACTCACACACCTCCACGCTGCAGTTACGTCGCACCATTGTCAAACTCGGCGTACAGCAAAGGGAATAGTGGGCGGCAAAAAAAAACCAAACAAAAACATTTCACATTTCACCCTCGCCATGTATGATGTGCAAAAAACAAACCCGCAAACGGCCGTCGTTACGGTGACACAAAAGTCGCCGATCGCACTGTCCCCCCTCGCAGACAGGTAACACACACACACCACCACCAATGGGTCAAAACCACTCCAACGAGGCGTGCCACCATTCCACGCCACGGCGACCAACCTCGTGGCCGTCCCCCGCAACACGCTTTGACGCGCCCCCCCCCCACCCACAATCAAAATGCACACATACATCACAGCCGTCCACACAAACAACAACAACAACAATTCCGCCCTTCCCGCAAAAGGCAAGTTGGTGGCCCTGAAAAGGGCCGTTTTGCCGCTCTCGCAACGGAGGAGCCTTCTCCATCCTTCCTTCCACTCCAGAGCCACCTCCTTACTTGGAGCTCGTGTACTTGGTCACCGCCTTCGTGCCCTCGCTCACGGCGTGCTTGGCCAGCTCGCCAGGCAGCAACAGCCGCACAGCGGTCTGGATCTCGCGGGACGTGATGGTCGAGCGCTTGTTGTAGTGCGCCAGGCGAGAAGCCTCGGCCGCAATGCGCTCGAAAATGTCGTTCACGAAGCTGTTCATGATGCTCATCGCCTTCGACGAGATGCCCGTGTCAGGGTGCACCTGCTTCAGCACCTTGTAGATGTAGATGGCATAGCTCTCCTTCCTCTTGCGCTTCTTCTTCTTGTCGCCCTTCGAAATGTTCTTCTGCGCCTTGCCAGCCTTCTTGGCGGCCTTCCCGCTAGTCTTGGGCGGCATCTCGAACGAACGTACGGCAGCAGCAACACCAGTAGCAAGCGCTCCGCTCTAGTCAGCGTCTCCCCACACAGTGGCACCCGCCGCCAGCCGCCGCCGCACCTTTACCAGCTCGCCCTGTTGCGGCCGCCGACCAATGGGGCGCGCGCGCAACCGGCCGCCGCACCCGAGCCCATAAAGCACCCCCACCCCGGCTGCGCCGGCTGGCAGTCATCTTATACGTGGACTGGGACACCAAGTCCACCGCAGGCCAACCACGCGCTGGCCTGATCTGCTGCGGGAGTAGCTTCTCCCGCAGCAGCTATGACGCATTTAAAGCAGCGTCCGCCCTCACGCGGGCGCTCACATAGGCCAAACCAACAGTGAGGCCACACAACAGCTCTAGAGGTCCAAACAGGAACAGCAGCTTCGCTGCTTAGCCTGTCCCTCCTCCTGGTAGATGAAACCAGTGAATTGCAGTGCAGTGCAGTGCAGTGCGCCGGCACGCACTCCGCTGCTCGACTCGCTGCCGCTCGCACCGGTCGTTTTCGTTTCCGTTTCGTGTGCACCGTCGCTAGCCCATCGCCATGTCCGGACGCGGAAAGGGAGGCAAAGTCAAGGGCAAGTCAAAGTCCCGCTCAAGCAGGGCTGGGCTCCAGTTCCCGGTCGGCAGAATCCACCGCCTCCTGCGCAAGGGAAACTACGCAGAGCGCGTCGGCGCCGGGGCGCCCGTCTACCTCGCCGCCGTCATGGAGTACCTCGCGGCTGAGGTGCTCGAGCTGGCCGGAAACGCGGCCCGCGACAACAAGAAGACGCGCATCATCCCGCGCCACCTGCAGCTTGCCATCCGCAACGACGAGGAGCTCAACAAGCTCCTGTCGGGCGTCACCATCGCACAGGGTGGTGTCCTGCCCAACATCCAGGCCGTCCTGCTGCCAAAGAAGACCGAGAAGAAGGCCTAAAGGAGGCCAAGGCAATCGCAGCGCCGCGTGCTCCCCTGCACGCAACGCGCTTTGCCGGCTCGGCTCGGCCCGGCCCACAACAATCGGCCCTTTTCAGGGCCACCACACAAACCTACGTCCAAAGCAAAATTTCAGTCGTCCTCGCCGCACCTTGTTTTGTTTTAACTTTGCACTTTCACAGCACAGCCGCCGCCGGCGCACGTCCGCCATCTTGTCGTCCACACAGCCCGTGTGGCCCAACAAACACACACACACACATTCATTTTGCACGGTCGCAGTCGCCTTCCAAACGACAACGGCAGCAATAATGACCATTGTTACAGGGAGGCGTGTCGACACACCGCCCTCCACTCCCGCGCGCAACGGCCGTCGACACGAACGAAACAGCTGATCCGGCCGCCTGTGCCCACACGCCTTGCCTCGGAAACCCCAACGCCGCCGCAAACACACAGAGCCAAACCACGCAAGCAAATAATCACCGCCTCTCGCACAACAACACACAGCCCGCCATCTCCGTCGCGATCGATACAACGACACACAATAACAAACACAAACGAAGCAGCTCCCACACACAGCCAGCCACATGACACGTTTCCTTTCCTTCTCCCCTCCCAGTCACATCACGTCGCTCAAACGGAAAGAAAGAAACAAACAAACAACACAGACTCTTTCGCACTTTTCAACTTCCGAACAGTGTGGTGGCCCTGAAAAGGGCCGTTTTCTAGTCTCTCCCACCCACAAGCACGGCCGCGGGAAGGCCAGCGCCCGCTGCGACGCAGCCTAACCGCCGAAACCGTACAGGGTGCGCCCCTGCCTCTTCAGGGCGTACACCACGTCCATGGCCGTCACAGTCTTGCGCTTGGCGTGCTCAGTGTACGTCACCGCGTCGCGGATCACGTTCTCCAGGAACACCTTCAGCACCCCGCGGGTCTCCTCGTAGATCAGACCAGAGATGCGCTTCACGCCGCCCCTGCGAGCCAGGCGGCGGATGGCGGGCTTCGTGATGCCCTGGATGTTGTCGCGCAACACCTTGCGGTGCCGCTTGGCGCCACCCTTGCCGAGCCCCTTTCCTCCCTTGCCGCGGCCTGTCATCCTTCCTTCCTCGGGCAAAGCAAAACGTGCACAAACAGCAGCTGCAGCGGCTGGCGAGTCGGCTACGGTCTGCGCCCAGCGCGCCCGCCGCCCCCCTATATAGACTCTGGCCCGCCCTCCCCCCACCACGCGCAACCGAGGGCATATAAGCGCAGCACGGAGGCGCGCGGGCCCGTTGTCAAGGCAGCACCGGACGCCGCGCCGCACCTAACCTCCACGCACGCCGCTCCGCTACCGCTATGGCCCGCACAAAGCAAACGGCCCGCAAGTCCACCGGCGGAAAGGCGCCGCGCAAACAGCTCGCCACCAAGGCGGCGAGGAAGAGCGCGCCCGCCACCGGAGGCGTCAAGAAGCCCCACCGCTACAGGCCGGGCACCGTCGCCCTGCGAGAAATCAGGCGCTACCAGAAGAGCACAGAGCTGCTCATCCGCAAGCTGCCATTCCAGCGCCTAGTGCGCGAGATCGCCCAGGACTTCAAGACCGACCTGCGCTTCCAGAGCTCCGCAGTCATGGCCCTGCAGGAGGCCAGCGAGGCCTACCTCGTCGGCCTCTTCGAAGACACCAACCTGTGCGCAATCCACGCCAAGCGCGTCACCATCATGCCCAAGGACATCCAGCTCGCGCGCCGCATCCGCGGCGAGCGCGCCTAAACCGCGCCGCGGCACCGCACCGCACAAACAAAAACGGCCCTTTTCAGGGCCACTAACATCTCTCCGTCGCGAGCAAACTTTGTCGGTCGCCTGCCTCTCGCCCCGCAACCCAAAAACAACAACCACCACTTCCCGTCCGTCCGCCACACCCGCTCACTCTGCCTGCCTGCTTAGCAGCGCGCAACAATCACACATCATCCCTCCCCGGCGCTCAAAGCGCACAATACCCAACGGCCGACGTCACACCGCACGGGTGGCTGGCCGGCCGGCCGCCGCTTTCGTTTCGAAAACACAAAAACAAACCCGCACTCCACTCCGACGGCCAACGGCCAGGCAGGCGCGCTCGCTCGCTCTACACGCCACCGAAATCCCCGCCGACTCCTTCCACATCTCAACGTGCCCCCCGTTGCAAAACATAACACACACACACACACACACACAAAGGAACAAAACAACAAAGACCAGACACGACTAGACAAGACAGACATCCGAGAAGAACGAACGCAGGCAAGCCAACCAACGTATTCAAACAAAACAACGTGACAGAAAACCAACCGTCGGCCGCCGCCACAAACACGGCGACAATCAACAACAACACCGCTTACCGCTACCGCCGCCCACACCCGCCACCGACCCCCGCAATCCAACCACCACGGCACGCAAACAGCATCCCCACGGGCATACAGAAACGCCAGACAGACAGACACCCACACCAAACGCAACACGACAATCAAAACCTTCCCCGACGTGCTTTGATGGCCCTGAGAAGGGCCGTTTTGGGCCGCGCGTCTCTTGCGCGCCACTAGACGACGACGGGGGGTGGGGACGACGGAGTCAAGCGCCAAACCCTTCCTTTCTCCCATCTCTTTCTCCTCTACTCTACTTCTTCTTCTTGGGCGAAGCCTTCGCCTTAGACGGCGTCGTCGCCTTCTTCGGGCGCGGCGCCTTCGGCTTCTTCGTCGGAACCTTGGCGGCCTTCTTCGCCTTCGACGGCGACTTGGCCTTGGCCGGCTTGGCCGCAGCCGCCTTCTTCGCACCCGCGGGAGCGGCCGACGCCGCAGACGCCTTCTTGGCGGCGCCCGCCTTCCGACCGGTCGCCGCCTTCACGCCACCAGCCTTCTTTGCGCCGGCCGCACGGGCGCCCTTCTTCTCCTTGCTGGCCGGAGCGGCGCGCTTCTTCTTGGCACCGCCAGCACGAGCCTTGCCGCCCTCGGCCGCCCCCCCGCCGCCGGCGCCGGCAAGCTTGAACGAGCCGGACGCGCCCTTCCCCTTCGTCTGCACCAGCTCGCCCGCCACGACGGCCGACTTGAGGTACTTCTTGATAAACGGCGCCAGCTTCTCCGCGTCCAGCTTGTAGTGCGCGGCAATGTACTTCTTGATCGCCTGCAGCGACGACCCGCCGCGCTCCTTCAGACTCTTGATGGCGGCCGTCACCATCTCAGAGGTGCGCGGGTGCGCAGGCTTGGCGCGCGGCTTCTTCGCAGACGACGCAGACTTGGCCTTCTTCGTAGTGCCGGTGGCGGCGGGTGCCGCAGCAGTCTCGTTCGTAGCCGCCTGATCTGCCATTTCGACGACGCGCGTAACACACAGCGAGAGCGAGAGCGAGAGCGAGCGGGACGGCAGGCAGGCACGCAAGCACAGCACAGCAGCAGAGCAGAGAATCACAAGGCCCAGCCAGTGTCGCGGGCGGGCGCGGACGGCCGAGAGAGCGGCCGCCACTCTGCGCGCCGCCGCGCCGCGCCTCCCGCGCTTGCTACCGCCCAACGTCCGACAGCCTGTGCGGAGCAGCCCCAAACCTGCGCCACAACCGCCCGCGCCTTTCAAACCACCGAGGATGGGGCTACACACAGCCACACCACAGTCGCCAACCAGTCGCCACGGCAGCGCCGCAAACCACGGCCAAACTGCAGCTACCGCGCGCTACAGCCTGGGTCGGCCCGCCGAGAATCGCCGCCCCCGCCCAAATGCCGCCCCCACAGCCCCAGCCGACGACCCGCCACAATGGCCAAACCTTCGGCAAAACTCCCACACCGTCGCCGCGGCAGCCCGGCCAGCGCGGCCGGCGCCACAGCCACACAAGCCGAGGCGTGCGGCGATGACGGCCGTGCAAACGCGCCTCCGCCGCCCCATCGCCTTCCGTCGCCCTCCCGCCGTTTCCCGATCGGCCCGCAGCCGTCGGGCCACATCGCGCGCCGTCCTCCTCCTCTCGCCCGCCAACATTCACAGCCGTTTATCAACAATTGCCCGCCGCAAACGGACGCCGCCTGCGCAACAGGCGCCGCCGCCCCTCGCCGCTTCCGACCCAACCCCTCGACCGAGGCAAACCGCAATCCGAATCTACAGACCAACCCAATCTGCCGTCAGCACACACGACAGCCGACCTTACACGTTACGCGTTACACATTACGTTTACACGTCTAGGTTAGGTTAGGGTTAGGTGGACGTGGGTTAGGTTAAGGGGACTTGGGTTAGGTTAAGCGTCAAACTTAGGTTAAGCATTCAAACACGTCAGGCGTCAGAGGTTAGGTTAGGTTACACGTTAGGTTAAGGGGTCAGTGCTAGGTTAAAAAAAAGCGTTCAAACGTGAGGCGTCAGCCGGACAGCTTACCTTACGTAGACGTTAGGGGCTCACAGGCTGAGCTCACCTCGCCACACCACAGGTTAGGTTCGGTTCGCTCGGCTCAGCGTAAAGCGCCGAGGTCAGGGTTACGTTCGTTCACCTTCGGGCGCCACACTTTCGGTTGAAAGGTCGCGACGGGACGACGTCGGCAGGCACGCCGCAAACGAACAAAAACGTACAGACGACGTCGAAAACCGCCGACAGACGGGGGAGCAGCACGACCACGACCAGATACCGAGCGCGAACGAGACACACGCGAACCACCCCCACCGGCCAAAGGGCACCACACAACAACCCAGAGCACCACGTGTCGACACCAGAGCAACCCGCCGCTCACGCGACATGGCTGGCACCGAAGGGCAACCGCCCGCAACTGCGCTTTCCGCGCCGGCCCGGATGCACGTCGTGCTACAACAACACCACTACCGTACACAGCCGCTGTTCACAACATCACTATCATGCGCGCCCGCGGCTCGCCGCCGTCGCAGTCGCAGCCCCAACGCCAGCACTTTTGCACCACCATTCACACGCACCGCAACACAGCTCGCCGACACAGCCGAACAAAACAAACACCACACAACAACAGCAACAACGCCGCCGCCTCTACTTGTGCCGGCGACCCACCCCGCCGATGGCGCACCTTTCGCCAGCCGGCAATCGACACACACGCACCCACCCACCCCCCGGGGCCCAGTGCAAAAAAAAAACACACAAAAACAAAAAAACCAAACAAAAACAAAACGACACGGGAAGCGCACACCGCCACTTCGCGCGCACGCCACCAACCAGTCGTCGTCTCAAAATAACAAACACAAAAAAAAAATAAACTAACAACTAGGGCAACACGAAACAAAAAACGCCTCGCACGAACCGCCCACAAAAAGGACAAGCACACGCACAGCCTCTGCTGACGACCACGACGCAGCGGCACGCTGCTCCTGTCCCGCGCCCCGCGCCCCACTCGAGTCACAACTCACGCGACACCGTCAACGACGGGCTCGCTTCCCGCAACCTACCACCTTTCCGCCACGACGCACAGCCCCAGCCCCACCCGACGACGCGCCCGTGGCAACGACTGCACTTTCACCACCGCCTCCCCCTTCCCCCCCAAAACACACACACACACACACACACACACACACACACACACACAGCCAGCCAAAAACGCACTCGCGACCCACACATGCACACGCCAACCAGTCAACGTCGACAACCACACGCAAGGCTCGAAACGAAACCGGCGTCCTTCCACGTTGCCATCAAGCTACGCGACACAAGACACAAGGAACCAACACAACAGCCGGCCCCACTAATTCCCCACTCTCACGCCGCAAAAAGCACACCGAAACCGCCAAACGCACGCACATTCCCCTTCGCACTGACACCGACCGGCTCGCTACCACACACCTCTCGGCAGCCGTTTCACGCCAATTCGCCACACCGCCCACACAGTCGACAAGCGCCCGCCCTGTACGGCACACGCAACGACGCAGCGCAGCAAAGGGCGCCCGCAACACATACCTCTCCTCCCCCTCTCTCTCTCTCTCCGCCGCCCGACGCGCCAACCGCCACACCACACCGCCAGCCACTCGCAAATTGTGCACTGCCACCAGCCACACGTCCAACACGCCGCGCCGCCTCCGGCCACCCGCCAGGGGGCGCTCACGTCCGCGACAACAGCGCGGCCCGCCGGGCCGGGCCGGGCCGGGCCGAACCGAACCGAGCCGCCGCTGCTCTGCACTCGGCACGGCCACACCCTGCTGCAGACCGGGCTCGTCTCTCTGTACGCGTCTGCCTGCGCATCAACACAACACGACCTTTTTTTTTTCCTCTCTCTACCGCCATCCCTTCTTCTCGCGTTTTACTCGTTGTTGCAGCAGCGGCGCACACCTACACATCCACAGCCCCAGCCGAGCCGAGCCGGCCTCACCTCAGGGCCCGCCGCCAGCGTCTCCTCCTCGGGCACAGGTGCGGTGCTGTGGCCGCCCATCCAACCGCATTGCTGGCCGTCCAGCCGCCAGGCGTTCCCACTGCCGCGAGCCACGCCGCGCACCGACCCTGCTGCAGAAAACGAAGCATAGCCAGAGACCGACCGATACACAAAGCAAGCCGTCGCCTCGCCTCTTGTCCTTCCTGCCTTCCTTCCGCCCCCGCCCTTCTCACACCACCGCCTCTCCACTTTCGCCCCCCCCTCCTCCTTTTTTTTTTTTTTTTTGTTTTCTTCTTTCTTTCTTTCTTTCTTTCTTTCTTTGGCCCTCTCTCCTTCCCGCCATGGCGGTTACGGCACCGCCTGCAGCGGCAGATTTTGTGCGCCCACACGCCTACTCCTACCACCATTAACCTCGCCCTGCCCTGCCCATCAACGTCGCAGTCGAACCGACGCTTGCCAACACACTGCCGACGTTCCTTTCTCTTTTCGGCCTACGCCCATTACGCGCCGCCGCCACAGCACCTTCCCTTCCCACAACACACCGACGTCATCACACGCACCCAAAACAGGGGCCACGACCGTGTTCCTCGCCCACTCCCGTCCCGCACGGTACGCACATTCCCAACTATTACCGCGCACCCTCCCTTTCCAATCTGTGTGTCTCTGTGTCTGTGTCCTGTCCGCGCGTGACGCCTCTCAACATCCGCCGTCCCCCGTCCCGTTTTCGCCCCCATGCCGTCGTCGCGCCGCCTCCTCCCCGTCCACCGCCGCCCCTGTCCGCCCCGCACCACACCATACACCGCTGCTTGTCCCGGCCGTTGCCACCAAAGGCGCCGACCGCAAACGCGCCACGCCGCAGCCCCCGTGCGTCTCGCGCTCGCTTGCATCTCCGTGCCGACGCTGCCTCTCTTCCCGCTCGCACTCGACCTCGACAACACAGTCTTTGGCTCCGCCACTGCGTGTTCCGGTGGTACGCACGCTGCAACACGTATGTATTCATTACCAGAGCGATGGCGAGGCATGACAGCATCTCTGTCTGACCAGAGAGTTATTTATCGTTGCTAGTCGGCGCTTGGACCGCGCCAGACGACAGTAGTGGCACGCACCGGGTCGCCAGGAACAGTTGTTATATATATTGTAGCGCGAGTCGGGAGAGGTAGTAGTCGGTCGACAGTAGTAGCGGGTGGACGGTTGTACTGAGCGGGCGTCGGCGGCGTGCTCTGCTCGTCTCGCGACTCTGGTCACGGTTCGGGACGATGTATAGTATATTGTGTTATAATCAAAAGGTAGTGTGAAGCTGCATTTTGCGCAAATCTGATAACGTATGTTCATTGTACTTATTTTGTTCAACGACAAAAAGCCCCACTATTACTTTTTTCTAAAGTAACTTTTGTCTTTTAACGAAAAACATTCACTTTTTAAAGACTACTTCCTATGGCATTTCCCTCCAAGGAGTGCAATTAATTACCAGCCAGCACTCATTCATTGCACACAGCTGTGTAAGGGGTATCTACAATTGAGGAGCGGATACAAATGCAATTTTTTGTTTTGTTTTTTTTTTTTTGTGCGTTGTAACCTCCCCGCAAAATTTAAAATAATGGACAATGTTATTTACGGATGCTAATGGACATTGCGCTAATTGTAACCTCGCCCACAATGAGAGGTATTGAAAATGGCAACAAAAATGTTAAATTCGCAATCTGAATCAAATATAAATTCTTCACAACATTTAAAAGTCCGTTCAGTGACAAGAAACTTCAATTAAACCGAAATATCGGTCTTTGGCCCTGTGCAAAACAATCAGAATTAAAGTCTTACCTCAGAATAAATGGATGTCACATTTCTGCTCTTGTTTGTTGCGCAGCGCTTGGAGGAACTGCATTGCAAATAATAATATTCTCTTTTTTTTTTGTGATTTTAGTGAAATTTTTCTTCAAAGAAGTGGAATGAAATGTGAAGTGCAACGAACTCTTCAGTTCAATAAAAAATTAAATGTTTGAAAAATGCTTTTGAAATAAAAATTATTATTGGGGAACTTGTTGGAGAATAATTACAATAAATAAAATTGTTCATTATCTAATGATTATATTAATTAACAGTATACCTTATTCACCATCTTGACCAGTGTTGCCGACCGCCTACATCACACAACCGCACTCGGCTGCTACTACTGACCGACCGCTCTGCATGACGACTATTAGCGTACTGCACGCGACGACTACTGACAGAGTACAGCCCTCAACTAGACAGACCTACAGACTCGCAACGACCGACCGACTGACTGACTGACTGACTGAGAACCGCTCGCAACACTCGCGCGGTCCAGCGCAAACTCTCTGGTCACAGATGCTACAATGTCTCGCCATCGCTGCTATGTTACATACGTGTTTCAGTGTCTTTTTCATTGGGGTGACGATCTTTGGCTCTTTTTATTCTGAATACAGGGCCAAAGGTCAACGCTGCTGCCCTTATACAATTTATCAGGTTTCATTATGTCTGTTGCAATGTTACATACGGTTCATTCTTTCATTAATATTATCGTTGGGTTTGTTTTGTAGGGACGTTAACATTCTGGCACATTTCTATTATCATCGGACTCTCTGCTATTTGTGCAGGGAGGTTATACCTGGGTCCATTTCCATTTCCATTTACATTCTAATATTGATAGACTTTTTGTTTTCTTTTTTGTTTCTTGTTGTTTTTCCTTCTTTTTTTTGTTGTTTTTTTTTTTTGTTTGTTTTGTTTTTCCCGCTCTCACCACCACCGCCGCATCACGCCTCCCGTTTTCTTGGTTTCTTTTCTGTTCTTCAACTGCTTCAACATCACCGCGCCCCATTTCCACACCACAGCCATCAGCCTCCAAGACGGGCAGGCGCAGTGTGCCATTTCCGGCGCACAAGCACACCCGTACGGTACTCTCCTCGCCCCCACGCCACCAACAACACAGCGACCACGCGGCTGTCAGGCACGGCACGGCACGGCACGGCACCGGCGAAATGCGCCGCCCCCGCCCCTCCGCGCATCCGTCCGTCTCGCCACGTTCACTGACAGCCGCGTCTGCGGCTACACCACGACAACCACAACACAACACCGCTCCCCTCCCTGGCAACTCATTGTTTTTCTCCTCCTCTTTTGCACAAACCACAACGCCGAGCACAGGCGCAAGCCACCCACACCGCGCCCCTCCCCGTCCCGCCTTTCTTTGGCCGCCGCTCCTCGTTTGCCCCCTCCCATCTCCCGAAATGCCATGCCAGCAGCGTTACGCATGCCCCTCCCCTGTCCACACAACACTACCGCCAAACGAACAGCCTTCCGGGCCACATGCAGGGCACGCCCACCTCCAAACACTGCCAATTCACGGACGCACACACACACACACACACTTTCTCGACACCTTTCTGTACGGAGGGTGCGTCATCTCGACCGTGACAGAGTGACGCCAACTATCGACGATCCATTTCCCCCCACTGGTGAAACATGTCCACTAACACCTACATACATCATTCAAGTACACAGACAATAGCATACACACAATGGGAGGGCACACGAACATGGACGGCACGGCACTGTCATACACTCTTCCTCACAACCATATCAACAAACGTTACGTACATCCGGGAAAGCGAAAGCGAAAGCGAAAGCGAAAGCAAAAGCAAAAGCAAAAGCAAAGCCCAATGCAGCCGTCAAAGGTAACGTTCACCACGGCAGACACTTGCAGCCGCGCCGCCGTTAAACGCATTTCAGTGCGGCTCCAATACGCCTCCGACACGGGAACGTTCCGTTGCTCTACGAATGCGTTTCTCCCCTTTTTCCCTTCCTCTCTCTTTTGCCCCCCCTCCTTGCACTCTTGCCTCATTCCTCACGTTCTGCCCAGACATTCGACCGATCAAAGTCAACCTTTCGTCACCGTTCTCAGCGCGACGGTGTACAACAGTATGACGGGTGTGCCCAAGACTTCGGTTCAGTTGCGTGACGCCGGTCTATCGCGCCGATCGACAGTTACTCAGGGGGCGACGGATCGGACCACGTCACCGACACACAAAACACTTTCAAACAAACACATACATACCGGATGGACACAGACAAACACGTGTACAGACATTCGCCAAACAAACGACGACCGCCGCCGCCGCCGCCGCCGCCGTCTAGCGTCGCGCTTACTGTACTGCACTGGACACGCGTGCATCTTGAATGACGACATCGGTGTGCGTGCGTCGTACGCAATCAGTCAGACACGGCTATCAAAAATCAGAGTCGAATGGTACATCATCGTGCGTGTCGCCGTACACGTACAGTACAATACAACAACAATGCGTCTTAATGGCACGTTCAATTTCAACGTCACTCACACACCTCCACGCTGCAGTTACGTCGCACCATTGTCAAACTCGGCGTACAGCAAAGGGAATAGTGGGCGGCAAAAAAAAACCAAACAAAAACATTTCACATTTCACCCTCGCCATGTATGATGTGCAAAAAACAAACCCGCAAACGGCCGTCGTTACGGTGACACAAAAGTCGCCGATCGCACTGTCCCCCCTCGCAGACAGGTAACACACACACACCACCACCAATGGGTCAAAACCACTCCAACGAGGCGTGCCACCATTCCACGCCACGGCGACCAACCTCGTGGCCGTCCCCCGCAACACGCTTTGACGCGCCCCCCCCCCACCCACAATCAAAATGCACACATACATCACAGCCGTCCACACAAACAACAACAACAACAATTCCGCCCTTCCCGCAAAAGGCAAGTTGGTGGCCCTGAAAAGGGCCGTTTTGCCGCTCTCGCAACGGAGGAGCCTTCTCCATCCTTCCTTCCACTCCAGAGCCACCTCCTTACTTGGAGCTCGTGTACTTGGTCACCGCCTTCGTGCCCTCGCTCACGGCGTGCTTGGCCAGCTCGCCAGGCAGCAACAGCCGCACAGCGGTCTGGATCTCGCGGGACGTGATGGTCGAGCGCTTGTTGTAGTGCGCCAGGCGAGAAGCCTCGGCCGCAATGCGCTCGAAAATGTCGTTCACGAAGCTGTTCATGATGCTCATCGCCTTCGACGAGATGCCCGTGTCAGGGTGCACCTGCTTCAGCACCTTGTAGATGTAGATGGCATAGCTCTCCTTCCTCTTGCGCTTCTTCTTCTTGTCGCCCTTCGAAATGTTCTTCTGCGCCTTGCCAGCCTTCTTGGCGGCCTTCCCGCTAGTCTTGGGCGGCATCTCGAACGAACGTACGGCAGCAGCAACACCAGTAGCAAGCGCTCCGCTCTAGTCAGCGTCTCCCCACACAGTGGCACCCGCCGCCAGCCGCCGCCGCACCTTTACCAGCTCGCCCTGTTGCGGCCGCCGACCAATGGGGCGCGCGCGCAACCGGCCGCCGCACCCGAGCCCATAAAGCACCCCCACCCCGGCTGCGCCGGCACGCACTCCGCTGCTCGACTCGCTGCCGCTCGCACCGGTCGTTTTCGTTTCCGTTTCGTGTGCACCGTCGCTAGCCCATCGCCATGTCCGGACGCGGAAAGGGAGGCAAAGTCAAGGGCAAGTCAAAGTCCCGCTCAAGCAGGGCTGGGCTCCAGTTCCCGGTCGGCAGAATCCACCGCCTCCTGCGCAAGGGAAACTACGCAGAGCGCGTCGGCGCCGGGGCGCCCGTCTACCTCGCCGCCGTCATGGAGTACCTCGCGGCTGAGGTGCTCGAGCTGGCCGGAAACGCGGCCCGCGACAACAAGAAGACGCGCATCATCCCGCGCCACCTGCAGCTTGCCATCCGCAACGACGAGGAGCTCAACAAGCTCCTGTCGGGCGTCACCATCGCACAGGGTGGTGTCCTGCCCAACATCCAGGCCGTCCTGCTGCCAAAGAAGACCGAGAAGAAGGCCTAAAGGAGGCCAAGGCAATCGCAGCGCCGCGTGCTCCCCTGCACGCAACGCGCTTTGCCGGCTCGGCTCGGCCCGGCCCACAACAATCGGCCCTTTTCAGGGCCACCACACAAACCTACGTCCAAAGCAAAATTTCAGTCGTCCTCGCCGCACCTTGTTTTGTTTTAACTTTGCACTTTCACAGCACAGCCGCCGCCGGCGCACGTCCGCCATCTTGTCGTCCACACAGCCCGTGTGGCCCAACAAACACACACACACACATTCATTTTGCACGGTCGCAGTCGCCTTCCAAACGACAACGGCAGCAATAATGACCATTGTTACAGGGAGGCGTGTCGACACACCGCCCTCCACTCCCGCGCGCAACGGCCGTCGACACGAACGAAACAGCTGATCCGGCCGCCTGTGCCCACACGCCTTGCCTCGGAAACCCCAACGCCGCCGCAAACACACAGAGCCAAACCACGCAAGCAAATAATCACCGCCTCTCGCACAACAACACACAGCCCGCCATCTCCGTCGCGATCGATACAACGACACACAATAACAAACACAAACGAAGCAGCTCCCACACACAGCCAGCCACATGACACGTTTCCTTTCCTTCTCCCCTCCCAGTCACATCACGTCGCTCAAACGGAAAGAAAGAAACAAACAAACAACACAGACTCTTTCGCACTTTTCAACTTCCGAACAGTGTGGTGGCCCTGAAAAGGGCCGTTTTCTAGTCTCTCCCACCCACAAGCACGGCCGCGGGAAGGCCAGCGCCCGCTGCGACGCAGCCTAACCGCCGAAACCGTACAGGGTGCGCCCCTGCCTCTTCAGGGCGTACACCACGTCCATGGCCGTCACAGTCTTGCGCTTGGCGTGCTCAGTGTACGTCACCGCGTCGCGGATCACGTTCTCCAGGAACACCTTCAGCACCCCGCGGGTCTCCTCGTAGATCAGACCAGAGATGCGCTTCACGCCGCCCCTGCGAGCCAGGCGGCGGATGGCGGGCTTCGTGATGCCCTGGATGTTGTCGCGCAACACCTTGCGGTGCCGCTTGGCGCCACCCTTGCCGAGCCCCTTTCCTCCCTTGCCGCGGCCTGTCATCCTTCCTTCCTCGGGCAAAGCAAAACGTGCACAAACAGCAGCTGCAGCGGCTGGCGAGTCGGCTACGGTCTGCGCCCAGCGCGCCCGCCGCCCCCCTATATAGACTCTGGCCCGCCCTCCCCCCACCACGCGCAACCGAGGGCATATAAGCGCAGCACGGAGGCGCGCGGGCCCCCGTTGTCAAGGCAGCACCGGACGCCGCGCCGCACCTAACCTCCACGCACGCCGCTCCGCTACCGCTATGGCCCGCACAAAGCAAACGGCCCGCAAGTCCACCGGCGGAAAGGCGCCGCGCAAACAGCTCGCCACCAAGGCGGCGAGGAAGAGCGCGCCCGCCACCGGAGGCGTCAAGAAGCCCCACCGCTACAGGCCGGGCACCGTCGCCCTGCGAGAAATCAGGCGCTACCAGAAGAGCACAGAGCTGCTCATCCGCAAGCTGCCATTCCAGCGCCTAGTGCGCGAGATCGCCCAGGACTTCAAGACCGACCTGCGCTTCCAGAGCTCCGCAGTCATGGCCCTGCAGGAGGCCAGCGAGGCCTACCTCGTCGGCCTCTTCGAAGACACCAACCTGTGCGCAATCCACGCCAAGCGCGTCACCATCATGCCCAAGGACATCCAGCTCGCGCGCCGCATCCGCGGCGAGCGCGCCTAAACCGCGCCGCGGCACCGCACCGCACAAACAAAAACGGCCCTTTTCAGGGCCACTAACATCTCTCCGTCGCGAGCAAACTTTGTCGGTCGCCTGCCTCTCGCCCCGCAACCCAAAAACAACAACCACCACTTCCCGTCCGTCCGCCACACCCGCTCACTCTGCCTGCCTGCTTAGCAGCGCGCAACAATCACACATCATCCCTCCCCGGCGCTCAAAGCGCACAATACCCAACGGCCGACGTCACACCGCACGGGTGGCTGGCCGGCCGGCCGCCGCTTTCGTTTCGAAAACACAAAAACAAACCCGCACTCCACTCCGACGGCCAACGGCCAGGCAGGCGCGCTCGCTCGCTCTACACGCCACCGAAATCCCCGCCGACTCCTTCCACATCTCAACGTGCCCCCCGTTGCAAAACATAACACACACACACACACACACAAAGGAACAAAACAACAAAGACCAGACACGACTAGACAAGACAGACATCCGAGAAGAACGAACGCAGGCAAGCCAACCAACGTATTCAAACAAAACAACGTGACAGAAAACCAACCGTCGGCCGCCGCCACAAACACGGCGACAATCAACAACAACACCGCTTACCGCTACCGCCGCCCACACCCGCCACCGACCCCCGCAATCCAACCACCACGGCACGCAAACAGCATCCCCACGGGCATACAGAAACGCCAGACAGACAGACACCCACACCAAACGCAACACGACAATCAAAACCTTCCCCGACGTGCTTTGATGGCCCTGAGAAGGGCCGTTTTGGGCCGCGCGTCTCTTGCGCGCCACTAGACGACGACGGGGGGTGGGGACGACGGAGTCAAGCGCCAAACCCTTCCTTTCTCCCATCTCTTTCTCCTCTACTCTACTTCTTCTTCTTGGGCGAAGCCTTCGCCTTAGACGGCGTCGTCGCCTTCTTCGGGCGCGGCGCCTTCGGCTTCTTCGTCGGAACCTTGGCGGCCTTCTTCGCCTTCGACGGCGACTTGGCCTTGGCCGGCTTGGCCGCAGCCGCCTTCTTCGCACCCGCGGGAGCGGCCGACGCCGCAGACGCCTTCTTGGCGGCGCCCGCCTTCCGACCGGTCGCCGCCTTCACGCCACCAGCCTTCTTTGCGCCGGCCGCACGGGCGCCCTTCTTCTCCTTGCTGGCCGGAGCGGCGCGCTTCTTCTTGGCACCGCCAGCACGAGCCTTGCCGCCCTCGGCCGCCCCCCCGCCGCCGGCGCCGGCAAGCTTGAACGAGCCGGACGCGCCCTTCCCCTTCGTCTGCACCAGCTCGCCCGCCACGACGGCCGACTTGAGGTACTTCTTGATAAACGGCGCCAGCTTCTCCGCGTCCAGCTTGTAGTGCGCGGCAATGTACTTCTTGATCGCCTGCAGCGACGACCCGCCGCGCTCCTTCAGACTCTTGATGGCGGCCGTCACCATCTCAGAGGTGCGCGGGTGCGCAGGCTTGGCGCGCGGCTTCTTCGCAGACGACGCAGACTTGGCCTTCTTCGTAGTGCCGGTGGCGGCGGGTGCCGCAGCAGTCTCGTTCGTAGCCGCCTGATCTGCCATTTCGACGACGCGCGTAACACACAGCGAGAGCGAGAGCGAGAGCGAGCGGGACGGCAGGCAGGCACGCAAGCACAGCACAGCAGCAGAGCAGAGAATCACAAGGCCCAGCCAGTGTCGCGGGCGGGCGCGGACGGCCGAGAGAGCGGCCGCCACTCTGCGCGCCGCCGCGCCGCGCCTCCCGCGCTTGCTACCGCCCAACGTCCGACAGCCTGTGCGGAGCAGCCCCAAACCTGCGCCACAACCGCCCGCGCCTTTCAAACCACCGAGGATGGGGCTACACACAGCCACACCACAGTCGCCAACCAGTCGCCACGGCAGCGCCGCAAACCACGGCCAAACTGCAGCTACCGCGCGCTACAGCCTGGGTCGGCCCGCCGAGAATCGCCGCCCCCGCCCAAATGCCGCCCCCACAGCCCCAGCCGACGACCCGCCACAATGGCCAAACCTTCGGCAAAACTCCCACACCGTCGCCGCGGCAGCCCGGCCAGCGCGGCCGGCGCCACAGCCACACAAGCCGAGGCGTGCGGCGATGACGGCCGTGCAAACGCGCCTCCGCCGCCCCATCGCCTTCCGTCGCCCTCCCGCCGTTTCCCGATCGGCCCGCAGCCGTCGGGCCACATCGCGCGCCGTCCTCCTCCTCTCGCCCGCCAACATTCACAGCCGTTTATCAACAATTGCCCGCCGCAAACGGACGCCGCCTGCGCAACAGGCGCCGCCGCCCCTCGCCGCTTCCGACCCAACCCCTCGACCGAGGCAAACCGCAATCCGAATCTACAGACCAACCCAATCTGCCGTCAGCACACACGACAGCCGACCTTACACGTTACGCGTTACACATTACGTTTACACGTCTAGGTTAGGTTAGGGTTAGGTGGACGTGGGTTAGGTTAAGGGGACTTGGGTTAGGTTAAGCGTCAAACTTAGGTTAAGCATTCAAACACGTCAGGCGTCAGAGGTTAGGTTAGGTTACACGTTAGGTTAAGGGGTCAGTGCTAGGTTAAAAAAAAGCGTTCAAACGTGAGGCGTCAGCCGGACAGCTTACCTTACGTAGACGTTAGGGGCTCACAGGCTGAGCTCACCTCGCCACACCACAGGTTAGGTTCGGTTCGCTCGGCTCAGCGTAAAGCGCCGAGGTCAGGGTTACGTTCGTTCACCTTCGGGCGCCACACTTTCGGTTGAAAGGTCGCGACGGGACGACGTCGGCAGGCACGCCGCAAACGAACAAAAACGTACAGACGACGTCGAAAACCGCCGACAGACGGGGGAGCAGCACGACCACGACCAGATACCGAGCGCGAACGAGACACACGCGAACCACCCCCACCGGCCAAAGGGCACCACACAACAACCCAGAGCACCACGTGTCGACACCAGAGCAACCCGCCGCTCACGCGACATGGCTGGCACCGAAGGGCAACCGCCCGCAACTGCGCTTTCCGCGCCGGCCCGGATGCACGTCGTGCTACAACAACACCACTACCGTACACAGCCGCTGTTCACAACATCACTATCATGCGCGCCCGCGGCTCGCCGCCGTCGCAGTCGCAGCCCCAACGCCAGCACTTTTGCACCACCATTCACACGCACCGCAACACAGCTCGCCGACACAGCCGAACAAAACAAACACCACACAACAACAGCAACAACGCCGCCGCCTCTACTTGTGCCGGCGACCCACCCCGCCGATGGCGCACCTTTCGCCAGCCGGCAATCGACACACACGCACCCACCCACCCCCCGGGGCCCAGTGCAAAAAAAAAACACACAAAAACAAAAAAACCAAACAAAAACAAAACGACACGGGAAGCGCACACCGCCACTTCGCGCGCACGCCACCAACCAGTCGTCGTCTCAAAATAACAAACACAAAAAAAAAAATAAACTAACAACTAGGGCAACACGAAACAAAAAACGCCTCGCACGAACCGCCCACAAAAAGGACAAGCACACGCACAGCCTCTGCTGACGACCACGACGCAGCGGCACGCTGCTCCTGTCCCGCGCCCCGCGCCCCACTCGAGTCACAACTCACGCGACACCGTCAACGACGGGCTCGCTTCCCGCAACCTACCACCTTTCCGCCACGACGCACAGCCCCAGCCCCACCCGACGACGCGCCCGTGGCAACGACTGCACTTTCACCACCGCCTCCCCCTTCCCCCCCAAAACACACACACACACACACACACACACACACACACACACACACAGCCAGCCAAAAACGCACTCGCGACCCACACATGCACACGCCAACCAGTCAACGTCGACAACCACACGCAAGGCTCGAAACGAAACCGGCGTCCTTCCACGTTGCCATCAAGCTACGCGACACAAGACACAAGGAACCAACACAACAGCCGGCCCCACTAATTCCCCACTCTCACGCCGCAAAAAGCACACCGAAACCGCCAAACGCACGCACATTCCCCTTCGCACTGACACCGACCGGCTCGCTACCACACACCTCTCGGCAGCCGTTTCACGCCAATTCGCCACACCGCCCACACAGTCGACAAGCGCCCGCCCTGTACGGCACACGCAACGACGCAGCGCAGCAAAGGGCGCCCGCAACACATACCTCTCCTCCCCCTCTCTCTCTCTCTCCGCCGCCCGACGCGCCAACCGCCACACCACACCGCCAGCCACTCGCAAATTGTGCACTGCCACCAGCCACACGTCCAACACGCCGCGCCGCCTCCGGCCACCCGCCAGGGGGCGCTCACGTCCGCGACAACAGCGCGGCCCGCCGGGCCGGGCCGGGCCGGGCCGAACCGAACCGAGCCGCCGCTGCTCTGCACTCGGCACGGCCACACCCTGCTGCAGACCGGGCTCGTCTCTCTGTACGCGTCTGCCTGCGCATCAACACAACACGACCTTTTTTTTTTCCTCTCTCTACCGCCATCCCTTCTTCTCGCGTTTTACTCGTTGTTGCAGCAGCGGCGCACACCTACACATCCACAGCCCCAGCCGAGCCGAGCCGGCCTCACCTCAGGGCCCGCCGCCAGCGTCTCCTCCTCGGGCACAGGTGCGGTGCTGTGGCCGCCCATCCAACCGCATTGCTGGCCGTCCAGCCGCCAGGCGTTCCCACTGCCGCGAGCCACGCCGCGCACCGACCCTGCTGCAGAAAACGAAGCATAGCCAGAGACCGACCGATACACAAAGCAAGCCGTCGCCTCGCCTCTTGTCCTTCCTGCCTTCCTTCCGCCCCCGCCCTTCTCACACCACCGCCTCTCCACTTTCGCCCCCCCCTCCTCCTTTTTTTTTTTTTTTTTTGTTTTCTTCTTTCTTTCTTTCTTTCTTTCTTTCTTTGGCCCTCTCTCCTTCCCGCCATGGCGGTTACGGCACCGCCTGCAGCGGCAGATTTTGTGCGCCCACACGCCTACTCCTACCACCATTAACCTCGCCCTGCCCTGCCCATCAACGTCGCAGTCGAACCGACGCTTGCCAACACACTGCCGACGTTCCTTTCTCTTTTCGGCCTACGCCCATTACGCGCCGCCGCCACAGCACCTTCCCTTCCCACAACACACCGACGTCATCACACGCACCCAAAACAGGGGCCACGACCGTGTTCCTCGCCCACTCCCGTCCCGCACGGTACGCACATTCCCAACTATTACCGCGCACCCTCCCTTTCCAATCTGTGTGTCTCTGTGTCTGTGTCCTGTCCGCGCGTGACGCCTCTCAACATCCGCCGTCCCCCGTCCCGTTTTCGCCCCCATGCCGTCGTCGCGCCGCCTCCTCCCCGTCCACCGCCGCCCCTGTCCGCCCCGCACCACACCATACACCGCTGCTTGTCCCGGCCGTTGCCACCAAAGGCGCCGACCGCAAACGCGCCACGCCGCAGCCCCCGTGCGTCTCGCGCTCGCTTGCATCTCCGTGCCGACGCTGCCTCTCTTCCCGCTCGCACTCGACCTCGACAACACAGTCTTTGGCTCCGCCACTGCGTGTTCCGGTGGTACGCACGCTGCAACACGTATGTATTCATTACCAGAGCGATGGCGAGGCATGACAGCATCTCTGTCTGACCAGAGAGTTATTTATCGTTGCTAGTCGGCGCTTGGACCGCGCCAGACGACAGTAGTGGCACGCACCGGGTCGCCAGGAACAGTTGTTATATATATTGTAGCGCGAGTCGGGAGAGGTAGTAGTCGGTCGACAGTAGTAGCGGGTGGACGGTTGTACTGAGCGGGCGTCGGCGGCGTGCTCTGCTCGTCTCGCGACTCTGGTCACGGTTCGGGACGATGTATAGTATATTGTGTTATAATCAAAAGGTAGTGTGAAGCTGCATTTTGCGCAAATCTGATAACGTATGTTCATTGTACTTATTTTGTTCAACGACAAAAAGCCCCACTATTACTTTTTTCTAAAGTAACTTTTGTCTTTTAACGAAAAACATTCACTTTTTAAAGACTACTTCCTATGGCATTTCCCTCCAAGGAGTGCAATTAATTACCAGCCAGCACTCATTCATTGCACACAGCTGTGTAAGGGGTATCTACAATTGAGGAGCGGATACAAATGCAATTTTTTGTTTTGTTTTTTTTTTTTTGTGCGTTGTAACCTCCCCGCAAAATTTAAAATAATGGACAATGTTATTTACGGATGCTAATGGACATTGCGCTAATTGTAACCTCGCCCACAATGAGAGGTATTGAAAATGGCAACAAAAATGTTAAATTCGCAATCTGACTCAAATATAAATTCTTCACAACATTTAAAAGTCCGTTCAGTGACAAGAAACTTCAATTAAACCGAAATATCGGTCTTTGGCCCTGTGCAAAACAATCAGAATTAAAGTCTTACCTCAGAATAAATGGATGTCACATTTCTGCTCTTGTTTGTTGCGCAGCGCTTGGAGGAACTGCATTGCAAATAATAATATTCTCTTTTTTTTTTGTGATTTTAGTGAAATTTTTCTTCAAAGAAGTGGAATGAAATGTGAAGTGCAACGAACTCTTCAGTTCAATAAAAAATTAAATGTTTGAAAAATGCTTTTGAAATAAAAATTATTATTGGGGAACTTGTTGGAGAATAATTACAATAAATAAAATTGTTCATTATCTAATGATTATATTAATTAACAGTATACCTTATTCACCATCTTGACCAGTGTTGCCGACCGCCTACATCACACAACCGCACTCGGCTGCTACTACTGACCGACCGCTCTGCATGACGACTATTAGCGTACTGCACGCGACGACTACTGACAGAGTACAGCCCTCAACTAGACAGACCTACAGACTCGCAACGACCGACCGACTGACTGACTGACTGACTGAGAACCGCTCGCAACACTCGCGCGGTCCAGCGCAAACTCTCTGGTCACAGATGCTACAATGTCTCGCCATCGCTGCTATGTTACATACGTGTTTCAGTGTCTTTTTCATTGGGGTGACGATCTTTGGCTCTTTTTATTCTGAATACAGGGCCAAAGGTCAACGCTGCTGCCCTTATACAATTTATCAGGTTTCATTATGTCTGTTGCAATGTTACATACGGTTCATTCTTTCATTAATATTATCGTTGGGTTTGTTTTGTAGGGACGTTAACATTCTGGCACATTTCTATTATCATCGGACTCTCTGCTATTTGTGCAGGGAGGTTATACCTGGGTCCATTTCCATTTCCATTTACATTCTAATATTGATAGACTTTTTGTTTTCTTTTTTGTTTCTTGTTGTTTTTCCTTCTTTTTTTTGTTGTTTTTTTTTTTGTTTGTTTTGTTTTTCCCGCTCTCACCACCACCGCCGCATCACGCCTCCCGTTTTCTTGGTTTCTTTTCTGTTCTTCAACTGCTTCAACATCACCGCGCCCCATTTCCACACCACAGCCATCAGCCTCCAAGACGGGCAGGCGCAGTGTGCCATTTCCGGCGCACAAGCACACCCGTACGGTACTCTCCTCGCCCCCACGCCACCAACAACACAGCGACCACGCGGCTGTCAGGCACGGCACGGCACGGCACGGCACCGGCGAAATGCGCCGCCCCCGCCCCTCCGCGCATCCGTCCGTCTCGCCACGTTCACTGACAGCCGCGTCTGCGGCTACACCACGACAACCACAACACAACACCGCTCCCCTCCCTGGCAACTCATTGTTTTTCTCCTCCTCTTTTGCACAAACCACAACGCCGAGCACAGGCGCAAGCCACCCACACCGCGCCCCTCCCCGTCCCGCCTTTCTTTGGCCGCCGCTCCTCGTTTGCCCCCTCCCATCTCCCGAAATGCCATGCCAGCAGCGTTACGCATGCCCCTCCCCTGTCCACACAACACTACCGCCAAACGAACAGCCTTCCGGGCCACATGCAGGGCACGCCCACCTCCAAACACTGCCAATTCACGGACGCACACACACACACACACACACTTTCTCGACACCTTTCTGTACGGAGGGTGCGTCATCTCGACCGTGACAGAGTGACGCCAACTATCGACGATCCATTTCCCCCCACTGGTGAAACATGTCCACTAACACCTACATACATCATTCAAGTACACAGACAATAGCATACACACAATGGGAGGGCACACGAACATGGACGGCACGGCACTGTCATACACTCTTCCTCACAACCATATCAACAAACGTTACGTACATCCGGGAAAGCGAAAGCGAAAGCGAAAGCGAAAGCAAAAGCAAAAGCAAAAGCAAAGCCCAATGCAGCCGTCAAAGGTAACGTTCACCACGGCAGACACTTGCAGCCGCGCCGCCGTTAAACGCATTTCAGTGCGGCTCCAATACGCCTCCGACACGGGAACGTTCCGTTGCTCTACGAATGCGTTTCTCCCCTTTTTCCCTTCCTCTCTCTTTTGCCCCCCCTCCTTGCACTCTTGCCTCATTCCTCACGTTCTGCCCAGACATTCGACCGATCAAAGTCAACCTTTCGTCACCGTTCTCAGCGCGACGGTGTACAACAGTATGACGGGTGTGCCCAAGACTTCGGTTCAGTTGCGTGACGCCGGTCTATCGCGCCGATCGACAGTTACTCAGGGGGCGACGGATCGGACCACGTCACCGACACACAAAACACTTTCAAACAAACACATACATACCGGATGGACACAGACAAACACGTGTACAGACATTCGCCAAACAAACGACGACCGCCGCCGCCGCCGCCGCCGCCGCCGTCTAGCGTCGCGCTTACTGTACTGCACTGGACACGCGTGCATCTTGAATGACGACATCGGTGTGCGTGCGTCGTACGCAATCAGTCAGACACGGCTATCAAAAATCAGAGTCGAATGGTACATCATCGTGCGTGTCGCCGTACACGTACAGTACAATACAACAACAATGCGTCTTAATGGCACGTTCAATTTCAACGTCACTCACACACCTCCACGCTGCAGTTACGTCGCACCATTGTCAAACTCGGCGTACAGCAAAGGGAATAGTGGGCGGCAAAAAAAAACCAAACAAAAACATTTCACATTTCACCCTCGCCATGTATGATGTGCAAAAAACAAACCCGCAAACGGCCGTCGTTACGGTGACACAAAAGTCGCCGATCGCACTGTCCCCCCTCGCAGACAGGTAACACACACACACCACCACCAATGGGTCAAAACCACTCCAACGAGGCGTGCCACCATTCCACGCCACGGCGACCAACCTCGTGGCCGTCCCCCGCAACACGCTTTGACGCGCCCCCCCCCCCACCCACAATCAAAATGCACACATACATCACAGCCGTCCACACAAACAACAACAACAACAATTCCGCCCTTCCCGCAAAAGGCAAGTTGGTGGCCCTGAAAAGGGCCGTTTTGCCGCTCTCGCAACGGAGGAGCCTTCTCCATCCTTCCTTCCACTCCAGAGCCACCTCCTTACTTGGAGCTCGTGTACTTGGTCACCGCCTTCGTGCCCTCGCTCACGGCGTGCTTGGCCAGCTCGCCAGGCAGCAACAGCCGCACAGCGGTCTGGATCTCGCGGGACGTGATGGTCGAGCGCTTGTTGTAGTGCGCCAGGCGAGAAGCCTCGGCCGCAATGCGCTCGAAAATGTCGTTCACGAAGCTGTTCATGATGCTCATCGCCTTCGACGAGATGCCCGTGTCAGGGTGCACCTGCTTCAGCACCTTGTAGATGTAGATGGCATAGCTCTCCTTCCTCTTGCGCTTCTTCTTCTTGTCGCCCTTCGAAATGTTCTTCTGCGCCTTGCCAGCCTTCTTGGCGGCCTTCCCGCTAGTCTTGGGCGGCATCTCGAACGAACGTACGGCAGCAGCAACACCAGTAGCAAGCGCTCCGCTCTAGTCAGCGTCTCCCCACACAGTGGCACCCGCCGCCAGCCGCCGCCGCACCTTTACCAGCTCGCCCTGTTGCGGCCGCCGACCAATGGGGCGCGCGCGCAACCGGCCGCCGCACCCGAGCCCATAAAGCACCCCCACCCCGGCTGCGCCGGCACGCACTCCGCTGCTCGACTCGCTGCCGCTCGCACCGGTCGTTTTCGTTTCCGTTTCGTGTGCACCGTCGCTAGCCCATCGCCATGTCCGGACGCGGAAAGGGAGGCAAAGTCAAGGGCAAGTCAAAGTCCCGCTCAAGCAGGGCTGGGCTCCAGTTCCCGGTCGGCAGAATCCACCGCCTCCTGCGCAAGGGAAACTACGCAGAGCGCGTCGGCGCCGGGGCGCCCGTCTACCTCGCCGCCGTCATGGAGTACCTCGCGGCTGAGGTGCTCGAGCTGGCCGGAAACGCGGCCCGCGACAACAAGAAGACGCGCATCATCCCGCGCCACCTGCAGCTTGCCATCCGCAACGACGAGGAGCTCAACAAGCTCCTGTCGGGCGTCACCATCGCACAGGGTGGTGTCCTGCCCAACATCCAGGCCGTCCTGCTGCCAAAGAAGACCGAGAAGAAGGCCTAAAGGAGGCCAAGGCAATCGCAGCGCCGCGTGCTCCCCTGCACGCAACGCGCTTTGCCGGCTCGGCTCGGCCCGGCCCACAACAATCGGCCCTTTTCAGGGCCACCACACAAACCTACGTCCAAAGCAAAATTTCAGTCGTCCTCGCCGCACCTTGTTTTGTTTTAACTTTGCACTTTCACAGCACAGCCGCCGCCGGCGCACGTCCGCCATCTTGTCGTCCACACAGCCCGTGTGGCCCAACAAACACACACACACACATTCATTTTGCACGGTCGCAGTCGCCTTCCAAACGACAACGGCAGCAATAATGACCATTGTTACAGGGAGGCGTGTCGACACACCGCCCTCCACTCCCGCGCGCAACGGCCGTCGACACGAACGAAACAGCTGATCCGGCCGCCTGTGCCCACACGCCTTGCCTCGGAAACCCCAACGCCGCCGCAAACACACAGAGCCAAACCACGCAAGCAAATAATCACCGCCTCTCGCACAACAACACACAGCCCGCCATCTCCGTCGCGATCGATACAACGACACACAATAACAAACACAAACGAAGCAGCTCCCACACACAGCCAGCCACATGACACGTTTCCTTTCCTTCTCCCCTCCCAGTCACATCACGTCGCTCAAACGGAAAGAAAGAAACAAACAAACAACACAGACTCTTTCGCACTTTTCAACTTCCGAACAGTGTGGTGGCCCTGAAAAGGGCCGTTTTCTAGTCTCTCCCACCCACAAGCACGGCCGCGGGAAGGCCAGCGCCCGCTGCGACGCAGCCTAACCGCCGAAACCGTACAGGGTGCGCCCCTGCCTCTTCAGGGCGTACACCACGTCCATGGCCGTCACAGTCTTGCGCTTGGCGTGCTCAGTGTACGTCACCGCGTCGCGGATCACGTTCTCCAGGAACACCTTCAGCACCCCGCGGGTCTCCTCGTAGATCAGACCAGAGATGCGCTTCACGCCGCCCCTGCGAGCCAGGCGGCGGATGGCGGGCTTCGTGATGCCCTGGATGTTGTCGCGCAACACCTTGCGGTGCCGCTTGGCGCCACCCTTGCCGAGCCCCTTTCCTCCCTTGCCGCGGCCTGTCATCCTTCCTTCCTCGGGCAAAGCAAAACGTGCACAAACAGCAGCTGCAGCGGCTGGCGAGTCGGCTACGGTCTGCGCCCAGCGCGCCCGCCGCCCCCCTATATAGACTCTGGCCCGCCCTCCCCCCACCACGCGCAACCGAGGGCATATGAAGTTAAAACAGAACAACACCTCTTCCAAGACAAAGACACAAAGACATGGATAACACTGCCACACTCTCTCACACAAACTTCCTCTTCGTAAATGCGAGGGGGGTAGTAAACAGAAGAACTATGCTGATGCATACACTTATAAATGACCACATACATGTAGCGGGCGTGGCTGAAACCTGGCTGAAAGAGGGAAAGGATTGCAATATACCCAAATTCAACTGCTTCCGTAAAGATAGGGCTGACGGAAGGGGAGGCGTAGCTCTGTACGTCCTAAACTCAATACCCGCCACCGAAATCCCACTCCCCCCAGCGCTACAAAACCTAGAGGCGATAGTGGTTAAAATCAGGGGAACTAACAGACGTTCAATCACAGTGGCATGCCTATACAACCCCCCCAACAGTCCCCTCCCACTCCAATTCCTACAACACCTGCAAACCTTAGACAAATTCATTCTCCTATCCGACCTAAACGCCAGACACCCCCAACTCGGAGACTGGACAGATAACCAAAACGGACGCACACTCTTCGACATCCTAGCCACGCAACCAATAGACCGCCTTCCCATCTATGACTACACCTTTATAGGGCACAACGGACAGTCTGCCCCCGACCACATACTGTTTAGCCCCACACTGACGGACACCATCACCTCCCCAAAGATCGGCAATCCGATAACGAGCGACCACCTACCACTCACCTTCTCCACAGAGGCACTCAACCCTCCAGACCCCCCTCCCACTAGACGTACCATCCGCAACTATGCAAATGCTAATTGGGAACGATATTGCGAAGTCATCACAGACCAATTAAACTTCCCAGTGAGCATCACTGACGACAACGACCTACTGTTAGTTACCAGACGCCTTGAAGACGCAATTAAACAAGCCACCGACGAAGCAATACCGACGAAAATCATAAATAACTGGAGACCATCCATCCCCCGAGAGGCCCTACAGCTAATACAACAAAAGAAACGACTACACAGAGAGATAAGACGTACGAACAACCCAGATCTAAGACGACTTTGGAACAGACTAAACAACAGAGTCAGGAACATAATATCCACACATAGACAAACACAGTGGGACGACACCTGCAAACAACTAGACTACAGGAGTGGAGGCAAATTCTGGAAAAAATTCAGGACACTAACGGGACAACGAAGAACTACTGAACTCACCTTAATAACAAACAACGAACCGACAACAGACAAACGTGAACAGGCCACCATATTCAAACAGGTACTGCAGGAGGTATACTCCTTCCCCAATGACAATCTCTTTGACGAAGTACACAGACGTACAGTGGAACTACAACTAAATCGAATACTCACCACAGCAACAGTGGACACAGAGAACGAACACAACCTGACCAAGGAAATAACCAACACTGAAATAGCCGAAGCCATCCACACAGGACGTAACTCCGCTCCTGGACAAAACGAAATCCGACGACTGCACCTACAGAAAGCCCCCCCCCACATCCTCATCCCCATTCTCTCCATAATCTTCAATTATTGCCTCACCTATGAAACGTTACCGACCAACTGGAAGACGAGTAAGACAATTATGATCCTCAAGCCTGACAAACCGAAGACTGACCCCCGCTCATACAGACCAATCTCTCTGCTCGACGTTATAGGGAAAACCTACGAACGCATATTAGCGAACAGACTTAGAAAATTCACAGAAGACAAAGGACTACCCCCGACAATCCAGGCAGGCTTCAGACCCAACCACTCGACGAATGACCCCCTCTTTAAACTTACTAACAGCATTACTAAGGGATTCAACGACGGACGATGCACGCTCGCGGTATTCCTAGACATCGAGCGTGCATTCGACAAGTTGTGGCATCAAGGACTTCTCCTCAAACTAAGCCGACTAGGAATCCCCATCAAATTCATAAAAATCTTACAAGCCTATCTTAGCAACAGAGTATGCAGAATTCATGTTGGGGATCAACATTCCGATCCGTTCACGCCACAGGCAGGTGTCCCGCAAGGAGGCATCCTGTCACCGACCCTGTACGCGCTGTACACAGCAGACATCCCCACTACAACGACAACAGACGAGACAGTCGCACTATATGCAGACGACACTGCATATTGGTGCACTGCCCCAAACACCAGGACCATACAACGGAAAACGACGGACTACCTACAAAAACTTCAGACCTGGATGAAGCAGTGGCGAATCCGACCCAACCCGACCAAAACACAGACCATATTCTTCCAACACAGACACCGAACCAAGAACAGAAATCAAAACACTGGCGACTTACAACTAACACTATGGAACACGCCACTGACGCTTACTAACTCCGCGAAATACTTAGGCGTGTTCCTAGACAAGCATCTAAACTGGCAGACGCACATCAACTACCTCCTCAACAGAACAAGAAAAAGACAAGGACTCATACGACAGGTGCAGGGTCGCCTCCATGGCTGCCGCCTGGAGACGGCCCTGCATACATACAAGACCTTCGTCAGGCCGGTCATGGAGTATGCAGCTGCACCCCTGGCTGGTCTGGCGAAGAGCCAGGCGGACAGACTCTACAGAACTGAAAGAAGACTACTTCGCAGCATCACCAACCTCCCCCCCCAGACCCCGAGCAACGACGTATATGACATCACAAACATAGAACCACTACAAACTCGACTAACGAAGCTACGCGCCAACTACGGCAGACACATACTGACGAAACGACCAGATATGGAAGACTTATTGACCTCTGAAATCCGGGAAAGGAGGCGCCCTAAATACAAATACATCCATCCAGCGCGTACAGTGGCACAAAACACGACCGCCCATTTCCCCGACCTTGCTCCCACCATGACCCCACTCGTAAGCGGCACCCACACTCCCCCCCATCTCGACGCCAGGAGGTAGGCAACGGCCCTACACACACACACACACACACACGCACACACACACACACACACACACACAATCACACACAACGCACGCAACGACCACATACACAAATAAGCAATAACACGAAAATCTGAGCAGATACACTTCCCTCTTATTCACATATCGCCACCTCAAATATATGCCTACATAGAATTATTTATTTAAAAATTATATGCTTTTATATGATCTTCTAAAATTATATGTTCTCCTTAAATTTATATGTTTTTCCCAAAATTAATTGTTCTCATTATGTTCTAATTTTATTTCTAAGTTCCTACTATATGTCTTACATGATAACTGCATAAATGTCTCTTGAATGTCAAAATAATTTAAACCCAATATTGTTCAAAAATAAAAATGTAAACTCTATATCTTACCGGAATAACAATGTTTGGCACAATTGCAAGCAATTGACACTCTAAAAAGCAAAAAATTGTATCGAACACCATCGGCCGAAAAAGAGCAACAGCAAGCTCTAAAAAGGCCCGCCCTCTCCTTCAGGGAGGGAATGAAATGTGCCAAAAAAAAAAAAAAAAAAAAAAAAAAAAAAAAAAAAAAAAAAAAAACGCGCGGGCCCGTTGTCAAGGCAGCACCGGACGCCGCGCCGCACCTAACCTCCACGCACGCCGCTCCGCTACCGCTATGGCCCGCACAAAGCAAACGGCCCGCAAGTCCACCGGCGGAAAGGCGCCGCGCAAACAGCTCGCCACCAAGGCGGCGAGGAAGAGCGCGCCCGCCACCGGAGGCGTCAAGAAGCCCCACCGCTACAGGCCGGGCACCGTCGCCCTGCGAGAAATCAGGCGCTACCAGAAGAGCACAGAGCTGCTCATCCGCAAGCTGCCATTCCAGCGCCTAGTGCGCGAGATCGCCCAGGACTTCAAGACCGACCTGCGCTTCCAGAGCTCCGCAGTCATGGCCCTGCAGGAGGCCAGCGAGGCCTACCTCGTCGGCCTCTTCGAAGACACCAACCTGTGCGCAATCCACGCCAAGCGCGTCACCATCATGCCCAAGGACATCCAGCTCGCGCGCCGCATCCGCGGCGAGCGCGCCTAAACCGCGCCGCGGCACCGCACCGCACAAACAAAAACGGCCCTTTTCAGGGCCACTAACATCTCTCCGTCGCGAGCAAACTTTGTCGGTCGCCTGCCTCTCGCCCCGCAACCCAAAAACAACAACCACCACTTCCCGTCCGTCCGCCACACCCGCTCACTCTGCCTGCCTGCTTAGCAGCGCGCAACAATCACACATCATCCCTCCCCGGCGCTCAAAGCGCACAATACCCAACGGCCGACGTCACACCGCACGGGTGGCTGGCCGGCCGGCCGCCGCTTTCGTTTCGAAAACACAAAAACAAACCCGCACTCCACTCCGACGGCCAACGGCCAGGCAGGCGCGCTCGCTCGCTCTACACGCCACCGAAATCCCCGCCGACTCCTTCCACATCTCAACGTGCCCCCCGTTGCAAAACATAACACACACACACACACACACACAAAGGAACAAAACAACAAAGACCAGACACGACTAGACAAGACAGACATCCGAGAAGAACGAACGCAGGCAAGCCAACCAACGTATTCAAACAAAACAACGTGACAGAAAACCAACCGTCGGCCGCCGCCACAAACACGGCGACAATCAACAACAACACCGCTTACCGCTACCGCCGCCCACACCCGCCACCGACCCCCGCAATCCAACCACCACGGCACGCAAACAGCATCCCCACGGGCATACAGAAACGCCAGACAGACAGACACCCACACCAAACGCAACACGACAATCAAAACCTTCCCCGACGTGCTTTGATGGCCCTGAGAAGGGCCGTTTTGGGCCGCGCGTCTCTTGCGCGCCACTAGACGACGACGGGGGGTGGGGACGACGGAGTCAAGCGCCAAACCCTTCCTTTCTCCCATCTCTTTCTCCTCTACTCTACTTCTTCTTCTTGGGCGAAGCCTTCGCCTTAGACGGCGTCGTCGCCTTCTTCGGGCGCGGCGCCTTCGGCTTCTTCGTCGGAACCTTGGCGGCCTTCTTCGCCTTCGACGGCGACTTGGCCTTGGCCGGCTTGGCCGCAGCCGCCTTCTTCGCACCCGCGGGAGCGGCCGACGCCGCAGACGCCTTCTTGGCGGCGCCCGCCTTCCGACCGGTCGCCGCCTTCACGCCACCAGCCTTCTTTGCGCCGGCCGCACGGGCGCCCTTCTTCTCCTTGCTGGCCGGAGCGGCGCGCTTCTTCTTGGCACCGCCAGCACGAGCCTTGCCGCCCTCGGCCGCCCCCCCGCCGCCGGCGCCGGCAAGCTTGAACGAGCCGGACGCGCCCTTCCCCTTCGTCTGCACCAGCTCGCCCGCCACGACGGCCGACTTGAGGTACTTCTTGATAAACGGCGCCAGCTTCTCCGCGTCCAGCTTGTAGTGCGCGGCAATGTACTTCTTGATCGCCTGCAGCGACGACCCGCCGCGCTCCTTCAGACTCTTGATGGCGGCCGTCACCATCTCAGAGGTGCGCGGGTGCGCAGGCTTGGCGCGCGGCTTCTTCGCAGACGACGCAGACTTGGCCTTCTTCGTAGTGCCGGTGGCGGCGGGTGCCGCAGCAGTCTCGTTCGTAGCCGCCTGATCTGCCATTTCGACGACGCGCGTAACACACAGCGAGAGCGAGAGCGAGAGCGAGCGGGACGGCAGGCAGGCACGCAAGCACAGCACAGCAGCAGAGCAGAGAATAGATGCGCTCAGGTTGTTATAGTGTACCGAAGTGCCACTGGGCTGTGCCCGTCTGACTTCAAGTTTTGCGCTTGGGGATTTATGAAAGTGAGGTATTGCGCTATGTGCGTGTTTTTATGTAAATGTTTGTTCTGTGTGTGGGTAAGTGTTCTCTAAATGTCTCTAAATTGACGGGTGAGTGTTAGTTTTGGGCGCTTGTGTTGAAAATCGGGGTGTTCGCGACCTAAATTTTGTATGAGGTTGTGGGGCGATGTTTGTGTTTTCTCATATAGTTTGTTGGACTTCTCCTTTATGAGGGAGTATATGGTTGGGTGGCCTAAAAATTCTCTAATTTGTGTGTTTCGGACGTATCTGTCAGCGCCTGTGATGACTCGGAAGGTTTTGTTCTGGAGTCGCTGTAATCGTGCTAGCGTGGTGTCTGACGCCATCGACCATACTTCCGATCCATACAAGATGGTCGGAAGCATGAGCTGGCGCCAGAGAAGCATTTTGCAGCTTAGGGTGAGGCCGTCACCCTTTAGGAGGGGGTATAGCTGCAACAGGAGGGCGCAGCCTTTGTTGGCAGTTTTGTGGACGTGTTGTTGCCACGTAAGACGCCTGTCTATTTCGAGCCCTAAGTATGTAATACGGTTACGCCAGGCTAGGTCCCGACCACCAATGGTGAGTTGTTGGTCTGGGAGTTTCAGCCTGGTCGTAAAGTATATTGCTTGGGATTTCTCGGGGTTAATTTTGATTTTCCAAATGTTGCACCACTGAGTGATGACGTCGAGGTGTTCTTGTAGCTTGCGTCGTATGAATGCAAGGTTACGACAGCTCCTGAAGATTGCTGTATCGTCGGCGTAGAGAGCAATCCCTCCGCCGACCTGCTTGGGTATGTCGTTAGTGTAGACTGAGTATAGAAC
Source organism: Schistocerca piceifrons (assembly GCF_021461385.2). Taxonomy (NCBI): domain Eukaryota; kingdom Metazoa; phylum Arthropoda; class Insecta; order Orthoptera; family Acrididae; genus Schistocerca; species Schistocerca piceifrons. The sequence goes on from NW_025728652.1 coordinate 200,461, forward strand.
GGGACCCAAGACCGAACCTTGCGGTACTCCGGCCGCAATCGGTCGTGTCTGGCTCGATCTCGATCCACTTCTTACGAAGAATTGACGCTCCGCAAGAAATGAATCAATGATCTGTATTAGATGTCCTGGGCACCCTATTTGGTCTAGTTTATATATTAGGCCATCGTGCCAGACGCGGTCAAATGCCTTCTCTATATCCAGGAACACTGCTCCTGTAGATTCTCTCTTTGCCCTGGCCAGACAAATGTGCTCTACCAAGCGCAGGCATTGTTGGGTTGTGGAGTGTTCAGAGCGGAATCCAAACTGCTCGGGCATCAGGATGTTGTGTGCAGTAAGGAAGTGTTGAAGGGGTGAGAGGATGAGCAGCTCGAGTATTTTACTCATGCCATTTAGAAGGGAGATAGGTCTGTAGCTTTCTGGAAGGAGCAGGTTTTTATTAGGTTTGGGGAGGGTGATTACTTTCGCAGTTTTCCACACTGAGGGGAAGTAGGTGAGCTTTAGGCAAGCGTTGAAGACGCTTGCCAGAAATGTTATGGCAGGAGGTGGAAGGTGCTTTAGGAGTGGGCTGCGGATGCGGTCAGGGCCAGGAGCTTTGTGGTTTCCCTGACGCTTGATAAGTGCGCATATTGTCGGCTCGTTTACGGGCACGAATTCTGTATTTGGGCGCGTATTTCTAATCTGAGTCACTCGTCCGACGACTAATCTTTCCTGCCTTTCACTCTCGTCATCGTCGATGACGTGAGTTCGGAATTGTGACTCTAGTGATTGTGCCATTATTTCCGCCTTATCGTGATCTTCGTACACTAGACCGTTCACGCCGTGGAGTGGCCTGTTCTCTCTGGTGGGGGTTTTCCGCTGCCGGGCTATTCGCCAGATCTTGCGTTTGCTGCTCTCTGTTTCGGCGGTTTGTAATATCTCCTCCCAGCAGCGGCTCCTGTGCTCCTGCAGTCGGAGTTTCACCTGATCCTCCAGTCGCCGCAGCCGGCGGCGGTCAGCTGGGTCGCGGTGACGCTGCCACAGCTTACGCAACCTGCGTTTGGCGACTATGAGGTCCCAGATGTCAGGGGGCAGGTCCCTGGCGCCAGGCTCTGTGGTGAGCCTGACGCTTGTAGCGCGAGCACAGGCGTGGAGGGTGTCTGTGAAGTTGGTGATTGCTTCGTCTATCTCTTCTTTTGTTTCCATCTGTGGGATTTCCTCCACGTGCTCACCCACCAGGTATTTGTATCGGTCCCAATTTGTTATTACTTCTGTTTTTGCCATCCTCCCGGCTTCGTCTTCGACACTGGCTATGTCCAGAACGACCGGGTTGTGGTCAGAGTTCAGCTCGTAGTGCACAGTGACTGTCGCGTCGAGAGCAAAGTTTTTAACGACAAAAATATCCAGGATATCCGGGTTTTTTGTCGGGTCCGCAGGGATATGCGTAGGCTCGTCGGGTGCGATGACGCTGAGGGCGGCACGCCTCTCGACGAGTCTATGCAATCTCACACCACTTCTGTTCTCGGCGCGGCAGCCAAAGGCCATATGTTTCGAGTTTAGGTCCCCTCCCATAATCACACGAGCGCCAGTACCCAGCAGAGCCTGAAGGTCCTGTGTCAGTATGGTGGTGCCCGGGGGGTGATAGGTGGAGATGATGGTGTATGGTGTGTTTTGAATTTTGATTTCTATACCGGCTGCCTCGATGCTGGGTGTCTGCGGTAGGTCCACTGTGCGGAAACACCTTCTGCCTTTTACAAGGACCGCTACTCCGCCGCGCTCGCGGCCTACACGGTCTACTCTATGGATGGAGTAATTTCTCACAGAAAAGCGGTCCTTGGGCTTAAGGTGGGTTTCCGTCAGGCACACAACGTCGATCGCATACCGGTCTAGAAACTCCTCTAGGATATGTTTCTGTGTTTTTACGCCATTGGCGTTAAAAGTTAAAATGGTGAACTTCCTGGATCTAGGGGGATCCATTAAAAGCATCGAATAATGAAATTGCTCCCTCTGCGAGGGCCATGAATTTACTTAGGCCATCAGGCGCCGCCCGCACGCGCGCCATGGTGTCCCTAATTGTGAACATGATGTTTGTCAGGCTGAAGCCCGCAAACAGTTGGCGCAGCTCGTCAAAGACGCCAAGCGGCGTCCCTGGCTGCTGGCCAGCAGCCGACTGAGGCGGCGCGGCAGCTGCGGGCGCCTCAGTGCGCTGGTGACGTGGAGGGGGAGGCCAGGCGGCAGCTGCCGTCGGGGCGCGTGGTGGGGGAAGGGAGGGAAAGGCATCTCGCCCCGGCACAGTCGCTCTGCGGCTGCCGGCGGAGGCAGAGCTAGCTGCCTGCACGTTGGCCGCAGATGTTAGCGGCGGCGGCGTAGAGGCGGAAGCGCCTCGAGACAGGGCAGCACCGTTTACCGACCGAGGGGGGCGGGTGGACATCAACTGTATTCGTGTGGGGCATCGGCTGTAGTTCGCCGGGTGATCGCCCCCACATAGGGCGCATTTTGCCGGGGTTGCACGGCTCTTCTTACATGTGTTTGTCAAGTGTGGGCCGGCACACTTGACGCACTTTGGAGGATGGTGACACTGCTCTGCAGAGTGAAACAACTGCTGGCATTGGTGGCACTGGACAGGACCTTCAGGTTGGCGATACCTCTCCACCGTAACCTTGCAGTTCATGAACAGCTCGATTTTTAGGAGTTCTCTATTTCTCTCGTCGGGGTGTAATATAACTTTGAAAGAAGCTCTCTTCCTGCGCCCCTCTCCCGGGTTGCTCGGGTCAGATGCCTTGGTCTCCTGTTTGACCTCGATGACCCTGAAGTGACGCGCAAGGAGAAGCTCCTTTATCTCCGCGGGATCGGTGTCACTGGGGAGACCTTTGATCACCGCCTTGTACGCGTTTTTCTCAGTGACCGGGTAAGTGTGATAGGGTATTTTCTTCTGTGTGAAATAGGCTGTAAGAAATCTGTAGTCGGGCAGGGTAGACGGTTGAAATTTTACGGAGGACCCCCTGCATGAGGTATTTAGTCCTCCTTTTAGTTGAGGGGCTACCTCCTTTATGATTTTCATCGTACCGTTTACGATTGTGGCAAGAATTGGGGGCACCTTTTCCCGTTTCGGCCTCGATTGCGCTTGCGCGCCCGAGGTCGAGGGACGGGTAGGCATTGTTTCGGTCGTTTCCGCTCCGTCGGTGTCAATCGGAGCGAAACTATTTGATGTTGGTATGTTTGCGATAACAGCTTCACCCCCTACTTCCATGTCATCACTCACAGGTTGCTCTGTTTCCTCAGCGAGCCGGCTTGGGGCCGGACGCTTAGGCGCTGGCATTACGTCCGAGTCTTGTACGCGTGTTTTGGCTTTGGTAATGGCTGAAGTTGGTTGGCCGCGGGTACCCAGTGACTGGGTGCCGCAGCGGACTGGGGCTTTGGGCTTACCCAAGATGACTGTGTCAGCGGAACTTGAAGTCTGACATTTACTGCCCAGGGGCACTGGTTGTTCGTTCGTTGGCACCGTTAGGTATCCCCGAACAGCGCCAGCCCTACCATTGACTGCACGCGGGTTACCGGGTAGCACCACGGACCCTGGCGCAGGAATTTCCCTACTCTTGGAGGAGCAGGGAGGATGCCCTGCGGCAGTATCTGGATGATTCACGTCTGAGGCAGATCAGACGACCGGTGAACTAGAAAGCCACGGCCCTCGCCGCCACCGCGCTGCCAGTAGACCGGCAGCCGCTGCACGACAAAGGGACCACGTAAGCGTCCTACCACGACAAATTTGCGGCGCAATCGCTAAGCGTGCGCACCCACACACGACAATTTTTGCTTGCGTTGTGCACGCACAACGCACACGACAAATTTTGCTGTGCTACGGCTAGCGTAGCGCTCCCAAGGGATCTCCCAGCAGCGCGCGGCAGTATAGCGTCCGCTCACGGCCGATCCACCCCCTCGAATGAGCAGAGAATCACAAGGCCCAGCCAGTGTCGCGGGCGGGCGCGGACGGCCGAGAGAGCGGCCGCCACTCTGCGCGCCGCCGCGCCGCGCCTCCCGCGCTTGCTACCGCCCAACGTCCGACAGCCTGTGCGGAGCAGCCCCAAACCTGCGCCACAACCGCCCGCGCCTTTCAAACCACCGAGGATGGGGCTACACACAGCCACACCACAGTCGCCAACCAGTCGCCACGGCAGCGCCGCAAACCACGGCCAAACTGCAGCTACCGCGCGCTACAGCCTGGGTCGGCCCGCCGAGAATCGCCGCCCCCGCCCAAATGCCGCCCCCACAGCCCCAGCCGACGACCCGCCACAATGGCCAAACCTTCGGCAAAACTCCCACACCGTCGCCGCGGCAGCCCGGCCAGCGCGGCCGGCGCCACAGCCACACAAGCCGAGGCGTGCGGCGATGACGGCCGTGCAAACGCGCCTCCGCCGCCCCATCGCCTTCCGTCGCCCTCCCGCCGTTTCCCGATCGGCCCGCAGCCGTCGGGCCACATCGCGCGCCGTCCTCCTCCTCTCGCCCGCCAACATTCACAGCCGTTTATCAACAATTGCCCGCCGCAAACGGACGCCGCCTGCGCAACAGGCGCCGCCGCCCCTCGCCGCTTCCGACCCAACCCCTCGACCGAGGCAAACCGCAATCCGAATCTACAGACCAACCCAATCTGCCGTCAGCACACACGACAGCCGACCTTACACGTTACGCGTTACACATTACGTTTACACGTCTAGGTTAGGTTAGGGTTAGGTGGACGTGGGTTAGGTTAAGGGGACTTGGGTTAGGTTAAGCGTCAAACTTAGGTTAAGCATTCAAACACGTCAGGCGTCAGAGGTTAGGTTAGGTTACACGTTAGGTTAAGGGGTCAGTGCTAGGTTAAAAAAAAGCGTTCAAACGTGAGGCGTCAGCCGGACAGCTTACCTTACGTAGACGTTAGGGGCTCACAGGCTGAGCTCACCTCGCCACACCACAGGTTAGGTTCGGTTCGCTCGGCTCAGCGTAAAGCGCCGAGGTCAGGGTTACGTTCGTTCACCTTCGGGCGCCACACTTTCGGTTGAAAGGTCGCGACGGGACGACGTCGGCAGGCACGCCGCAAACGAACAAAAACGTACAGACGACGTCGAAAACCGCCGACAGACGGGGGAGCAGCACGACCACGACCAGATACCGAGCGCGAACGAGACACACGCGAACCACCCCCACCGGCCAAAGGGCACCACACAACAACCCAGAGCACCACGTGTCGACACCAGAGCAACCCGCCGCTCACGCGACATGGCTGGCACCGAAGGGCAACCGCCCGCAACTGCGCTTTCCGCGCCGGCCCGGATGCACGTCGTGCTACAACAACACCACTACCGTACACAGCCGCTGTTCACAACATCACTATCATGCGCGCCCGCGGCTCGCCGCCGTCGCAGTCGCAGCCCCAACGCCAGCACTTTTGCACCACCATTCACACGCACCGCAACACAGCTCGCCGACACAGCCGAACAAAACAAACACCACACAACAACAGCAACAACGCCGCCGCCTCTACTTGTGCCGGCGACCCACCCCGCCGATGGCGCACCTTTCGCCAGCCGGCAATCGACACACACGCACCCACCCACCCCCCGGGGCCCAGTGCAAAAAAAAAACACACAAAAACAAAAAAACCAAACAAAAACAAAACGACACGGGAAGCGCACACCGCCACTTCGCGCGCACGCCACCAACCAGTCGTCGTCTCAAAATAACAAACACAAAAAAAAAATAAACTAACAACTAGGGCAACACGAAACAAAAAACGCCTCGCACGAACCGCCCACAAAAAGGACAAGCACACGCACAGCCTCTGCTGACGACCACAACGCAGCGGCACGCTGCTCCTGTCCCGCGCCCCGCGCCCCACTCGAGTCACAACTCACGCGACACCGTCAACGACGGGCTCGCTTCCCGCAACCTACCACCTTTCCGCCACGACGCACAGCCCCAGCCCCACCCGACGACGCGCCCGTGGCAACGACTGCACTTTCACCACCGCCTCCCCCTTCCCCCCCAAAACACACACACACACACACACACACACACACACACACACACACACACACACACACACACACAGCCAGCCAAAAACGCACTCGCGACCCACACATGCACACGCCAACCAGTCAACGTCGACAACCACACGCAAGGCTCGAAACGAAACCGGCGTCCTTCCACGTTGCCATCAAGCTACGCGACACAAGACACAAGGAACCAACACAACAGCCGGCCCCACTAATTCCCCACTCTCACGCCGCAAAAAGCACACCGAAACCGCCAAACGCACGCACATTCCCCTTCGCACTGACACCGACCGGCTCGCTACCACACACCTCTCGGCAGCCGTTTCACGCCAATTCGCCACACCGCCCACACAGTCGACAAGCGCCCGCCCTGTACGGCACACGCAACGACGCAGCGCAGCAAAGGGCGCCCGCAACACATACCTCTCCTCCCCCTCTCTCTCTCTCTCCGCCGCCCGACGCGCCAACCGCCACACCACACCGCCAGCCACTCGCAAATTGTGCACTGCCACCAGCCACACGTCCAACACGCCGCGCCGCCTCCGGCCACCCGCCAGGGGGCGCTCACGTCCGCGACAACAGCGCGGCCCGCCGGGCCGGGCCGGGCCGGGCCGAACCGAACCGAGCCGCCGCTGCTCTGCACTCGGCACGGCCACACCCTGCTGCAGACCGGGCTCGTCTCTCTGTACGCGTCTGCCTGCGCATCAACACAACACGACCTTTTTTTTTTCCTCTCTCTACCGCCATCCCTTCTTCTCGCGTTTTACTCGTTGTTGCAGCAGCGGCGCACACCTACACATCCACAGCCCCAGCCGAGCCGAGCCGGCCTCACCTCAGGGCCCGCCGCCAGCGTCTCCTCCTCGGGCACAGGTGCGGTGCTGTGGCCGCCCATCCAACCGCATTGCTGGCCGTCCAGCCGCCAGGCGTTCCCACTGCCGCGAGCCACGCCGCGCACCGACCCTGCTGCAGAAAACGAAGCATAGCCAGAGACCGACCGATACACAAAGCAAGCCGTCGCCTCGCCTCTTGTCCTTCCTGCCTTCCTTCCGCCCCCGCCCTTCTCACACCACCGCCTCTCCACTTTCGCCCCCCCCTCCTCCTTTTTTTTTTTTTTTTTGTTTTCTTCTTTCTTTCTTTCTTTCTTTCTTTCTTTGGCCCTCTCTCCTTCCCGCCATGGCGGTTACGGCACCGCCTGCAGCGGCAGATTTTGTGCGCCCACACGCCTACTCCTACCACCATTAACCTCGCCCTGCCCTGCCCATCAACGTCGCAGTCGAACCGACGCTTGCCAACACACTGCCGACGTTCCTTTCTCTTTTCGGCCTACGCCCATTACGCGCCGCCGCCACAGCACCTTCCCTTCCCACAACACACCGACGTCATCACACGCACCCAAAACAGGGGCCACGACCGTGTTCCTCGCCCACTCCCGTCCCGCACGGTACGCACATTCCCAACTATTACCGCGCACCCTCCCTTTCCAATCTGTGTGTCTCTGTGTCTGTGTCCTGTCCGCGCGTGACGCCTCTCAACATCCGCCGTCCCCCGTCCCGTTTTCGCCCCCATGCCGTCGTCGCGCCGCCTCCTCCCCGTCCACCGCCGCCCCTGTCCGCCCCGCACCACACCATACACCGCTGCTTGTCCCGGCCGTTGCCACCAAAGGCGCCGACCGCAAACGCGCCACGCCGCAGCCCCCGTGCGTCTCGCGCTCGCTTGCATCTCCGTGCCGACGCTGCCTCTCTTCCCGCTCGCACTCGACCTCGACAACACAGTCTTTGGCTCCGCCACTGCGTGTTCCGGTGGTACGCACGCTGCAACACGTATGTATTCATTACCAGAGCGATGGCGAGGCATGACAGCATCTCTGTCTGACCAGAGAGTTATTTATCGTTGCTAGTCGGCGCTTGGACCGCGCCAGACGACAGTAGTGGCACGCACCGGGTCGCCAGGAACAGTTGTTATATATATTGTAGCGCGAGTCGGGAGAGGTAGTAGTCGGTCGACAGTAGTAGCGGGTGGACGGTTGTACTGAGCGGGCGTCGGCGGCGTGCTCTGCTCGTCTCGCGACTCTGGTCACGGTTCGGGACGATGTATAGTATATTGTGTTATAATCAAAAGGTAGTGTGAAGCTGCATTTTGCGCAAATCTGATAACGTATGTTCATTGTACTTATTTTGTTCAACGACAAAAAGCCCCACTATTACTTTTTTCTAAAGTAACTTTTGTCTTTTAACGAAAAACATTCACTTTTTAAAGACTACTTCCTATGGCATTTCCCTCCAAGGAGTGCAATTAATTACCAGCCAGCACTCATTCATTGCACACAGCTGTGTAAGGGGTATCTACAATTGAGGAGCGGATACAAATGCAATTTTTTGTTTTGTTTTTTTTTTTTTTGTGCGTTGTAACCTCCCCGCAAAATTTAAAATAATGGACAATGTTATTTACGGATGCTAATGGACATTGCGCTAATTGTAACCTCGCCCACAATGAGAGGTATTGAAAATGGCAACAAAAATGTTAAATTCGCAATCTGACTCAAATATAAATTCTTCACAACATTTAAAAGTCCGTTCAGTGACAAGAAACTTCAATTAAACCGAAATATCGGTCTTTGGCCCTGTGCAAAACAATCAGAATTAAAGTCTTACCTCAGAATAAATGGATGTCACATTTCTGCTCTTGTTTGTTGCGCAGCGCTTGGAGGAACTGCATTGCAAATAATAATATTCTCTTTTTTTTGTGATTTTAGTGAAATTTTTCTTCAAAGAAGTGGAATGAAATGTGAAGTGCAACGAACTCTTCAGTTCAATAAAAAATTAAATGTTTGAAAAATGCTTTTGAAATAAAAATTATTATTGGGGAACTTGTTGGAGAATAATTACAATAAATAAAATTGTTCATTATCTAATGATTATATTAATTAACAGTATACCTTATTCACCATCTTGACCAGTGTTGCCGACCGCCTACATCACACAACCGCACTCGGCTGCTACTACTGACCGACCGCTCTGCATGACGACTATTAGCGTACTGCACGCGACGACTACTGACAGAGTACAGCCCTCAACTAGACAGACCTACAGACTCGCAACGACCGACCGACTGACTGACTGACTGACTGAGAACCGCTCGCAACACTCGCGCGGTCCAGCGCAAACTCTCTGGTCACAGATGCTACAATGTCTCGCCATCGCTGCTATGTTACATACGTGTTTCAGTGTCTTTTTCATTGGGGTGACGATCTTTGGCTCTTTTTATTCTGAATACAGGGCCAAAGGTCAACGCTGCTGCCCTTATACAATTTATCAGGTTTCATTATGTCTGTTGCAATGTTACATACGGTTCATTCTTTCATTAATATTATCGTTGGGTTTGTTTTGTAGGGACGTTAACATTCTGGCACATTTCTATTATCATCGGACTCTCTGCTATTTGTGCAGGGAGGTTATACCTGGGTCCATTTCCATTTCCATTTACATTCTAATATTGATAGACTTTTTGTTTTCTTTTTTGTTTCTTGTTGTTTTTCCTTCTTTTTTTTTTTTGTTGTTTTTTTTTTGTTTGTTTTGTTTTTCCCGCTCTCACCACCACCGCCGCATCACGCCTCCCGTTTTCTTGGTTTCTTTTCTGTTCTTCAACTGCTTCAACATCACCGCGCCCCATTTCCACACCACAGCCATCAGCCTCCAAGACGGGCAGGCGCAGTGTGCCATTTCCGGCGCACAAGCACACCCGTACGGTACTCTCCTCGCCCCCACGCCACCAACAACACAGCGACCACGCGGCTGTCAGGCACGGCACGGCACGGCACGGCACCGGCGAAATGCGCCGCCCCCGCCCCTCCGCGCATCCGTCCGTCTCGCCACGTTCACTGACAGCCGCGTCTGCGGCTACACCACGACAACCACAACACAACACCGCTCCCCTCCCTGGCAACTCATTGTTTTTCTCCTCCTCTTTTGCACAAACCACAACGCCGAGCACAGGCGCAAGCCACCCACACCGCGCCCCTCCCCGTCCCGCCTTTCTTTGGCCGCCGCTCCTCGTTTGCCCCCTCCCATCTCCCGAAATGCCATGCCAGCAGCGTTACGCATGCCCCTCCCCTGTCCACACAACACTACCGCCAAACGAACAGCCTTCCGGGCCACATGCAGGGCACGCCCACCTCCAAACACTGCCAATTCACGGACGCACACACACACACACACACTTTCTCGACACCTTTCTGTACGGAGGGTGCGTCATCTCGACCGTGACAGAGTGACGCCAACTATCGACGATCCATTTCCCCCCACTGGTGAAACATGTCCACTAACACCTACATACATCATTCAAGTACACAGACAATAGCATACACACAATGGGAGGGCACACGAACATGGACGGCACGGCACTGTCATACACTCTTCCTCACAACCATATCAACAAACGTTACGTACATCCGGGAAAGCGAAAGCGAAAGCGAAAGCGAAAGCAAAAGCAAAAGCAAAAGCAAAGCCCAATGCAGCCGTCAAAGGTAACGTTCACCACGGCAGACACTTGCAGCCGCGCCGCCGTTAAACGCATTTCAGTGCGGCTCCAATACGCCTCCGACACGGGAACGTTCCGTTGCTCTACGAATGCGTTTCTCCCCTTTTTCCCTTCCTCTCTCTTTTGCCCCCCCTCCTTGCACTCTTGCCTCATTCCTCACGTTCTGCCCAGACATTCGACCGATCAAAGTCAACCTTTCGTCACCGTTCTCAGCGCGACGGTGTACAACAGTATGACGGGTGTGCCCAAGACTTCGGTTCAGTTGCGTGACGCCGGTCTATCGCGCCGATCGACAGTTACTCAGGGGGCGACGGATCGGACCACGTCACCGACACACAAAACACTTTCAAACAAACACATACATACCGGATGGACACAGACAAACACGTGTACAGACATTCGCCAAACAAACGACGACCGCCGCCGCCGCCGCCGCCGCCGCCGCCGCCGTCTAGCGTCGCGCTTACTGTACTGCACTGGACACGCGTGCATCTTGAATGACGACATCGGTGTGCGTGCGTCGTACGCAATCAGTCAGACACGGCTATCAAAAATCAGAGTCGAATGGTACATCATCGTGCGTGTCGCCGTACACGTACAGTACAATACAACAACAATGCGTCTTAATGGCACGTTCAATTTCAACGTCACTCACACACCTCCACGCTGCAGTTACGTCGCACCATTGTCAAACTCGGCGTACAGCAAAGGGAATAGTGGGCGGCAAAAAAAAACCAAACAAAAACATTTCACATTTCACCCTCGCCATGTATGATGTGCAAAAAACAAACCCGCAAACGGCCGTCGTTACGGTGACACAAAAGTCGCCGATCGCACTGTCCCCCCTCGCAGACAGGTAACACACACACACCACCACCAATGGGTCAAAACCACTCCAACGAGGCGTGCCACCATTCCACGCCACGGCGACCAACCTCGTGGCCGTCCCCCGCAACACGCTTTGACGCGCCCCCCCCCCACCCACAATCAAAATGCACACATACATCACAGCCGTCCACACAAACAACAACAACAACAATTCCGCCCTTCCCGCAAAAGGCAAGTTGGTGGCCCTGAAAAGGGCCGTTTTGCCGCTCTCGCAACGGAGGAGCCTTCTCCATCCTTCCTTCCACTCCAGAGCCACCTCCTTACTTGGAGCTCGTGTACTTGGTCACCGCCTTCGTGCCCTCGCTCACGGCGTGCTTGGCCAGCTCGCCAGGCAGCAACAGCCGCACAGCGGTCTGGATCTCGCGGGACGTGATGGTCGAGCGCTTGTTGTAGTGCGCCAGGCGAGAAGCCTCGGCCGCAATGCGCTCGAAAATGTCGTTCACGAAGCTGTTCATGATGCTCATCGCCTTCGACGAGATGCCCGTGTCAGGGTGCACCTGCTTCAGCACCTTGTAGATGTAGATGGCATAGCTCTCCTTCCTCTTGCGCTTCTTCTTCTTGTCGCCCTTCGAAATGTTCTTCTGCGCCTTGCCAGCCTTCTTGGCGGCCTTCCCGCTAGTCTTGGGCGGCATCTCGAACGAACGTACGGCAGCAGCAACACCAGTAGCAAGCGCTCCGCTCTAGTCAGCGTCTCCCCACACAGTGGCACCCGCCGCCAGCCGCCGCCGCACCTTTACCAGCTCGCGCTGCTGGCGGCGTCGATGTCGGCTCCTTGATGTCGCGGGCCGCTTTTCCGGGCGGTTCGGGTACTTCTGCTGCCGCAGAGCCATGCTCTGCTCCCCCGAGTGTTAGGGACTCTGCAGGTCAGGGCCTGGTCACTGGCCAGTGTCCCGCGCCTGCCAGTTTGTTAGGGCCAAGCACAGCCGCCGGAAACCTAACGGTGTCGGCAACGAAGGCGGCGTCTGGCATACCCAAGGCAGCCCTCGACCTTGCTTCCACTTCCGCCCCCAACGAGATCAATAGGGCGCCTAACGCCGTCAAACAACAAACCAGCACTACGTCTTTCATTGTCAGTATGAGCAGCGCCACTAATTCCCCAAATCCAGACGTGGACAGACTACTACTAGAAAACGCACAGAATAACCTCCTCCCTTATCTTGCGTCCCGCAGGCGTGAAAAAGGGAATCGTCTCCCAGTAAAAATTCTCCCGAAACCCTCTTCCAAAGCCCAACCCAAACCTACCCGCAAAACCACTCCCAACCTCAAATCCACCCTCCCACCGTCCCCTAAAGTTAAACTTTCCAGGACCCAGAAAAAGAACCGAGGCAGGCGTAAAAACCTCGTAAAGCGACTCAAAGCTTCCAGCCAATCTCCGGAAGCTGAGCACAAACAAAAGGAACACGATTCCGAATCAGATAGCCCTCTGGTTATCGATGAGTCCAGGCAGGAGCAGGAAAACGAGATCGGGGAAACCGCTACTAGCGGTGAAGGTGACGGCTTTCAACTAGCCAGAAAAACCATCCGCCAACCCACACCCCCGCCGGCCACGGAAGCGGCACCAACATCTAACCGTTTTTCCGCCATAGACGACGAACCCACGACCAATGATGCGCCACTCCAACCACCAGTGGGCTCGCAGAAACGAGCATACCTCCCCCCAATCGTCGCTGAATTTGACAAGGACTACAAAGAGCTCTATGATCTAGTGAAGAGCGCAGTAGGTGATAGATTCAAAGCCAAACCGGCAGGGGGTGACAAAATAAAGCTCACCCTCCACTCCATGGACGAATACATGGCGGTAAAACAACTTTTGAGTGATAAGAAAGTTCCGCACTACACTTTCCCGACCGAAAGGATCAGGAACCTAAATATAGTTATCCGCGACCTACCGCGCAAACTATCGCCCTCAGCGATAAAGGAAGACCTGATCCGCCAAAATTTCGATGTTAAGACAGTCACACAAATGAAACCACCCGGTTCAAATAACAAGTGGCCCCTCTACCTCGCCGTAATGCCAGACATACCGATAAACAAAAAGCCTATGAGGAGTGTCCTGCAGATACCCATAACCACCGAATTGTTAAAAAAGAAAAATCGGTCTCAACAATGCTTTAGGTGCCAGGGACTGGGACATGTGGCCTCACACTGCGACATGCCTGTACGATGCAGGAAGTGTGCGGAGGGACACGACTCCAGGACCTGTCAAATTAAAATAGAAGACCCAAGAATAAAGTGTGCGCTATGCGGCGAAGGGCACACCGCCAGCTACCTGGGATGCAGGGTTCATAAGAACTACGCCCAACGCTATCGAGGCACGAATGCACCCCCAAACAAACCCCAAGCTAAACCCCCAAACCGACCTGAAACCACAAGACGAGATAGGCCGCCCTACAGAGGCAAATCCCGGGAGGTGACGACCGCCGCGACGTTCGCAAATATCGCGGCCGACACTGAGGCGCGCAGTAGCGCCCCTCTGCCGGCCGAGATGGGACCGGAATCTTGCGGCCGACGTTCCCCGGAAACAACCCAGGACACTCCTCTCCTTGACCAGATCCCTGACGGCGGAGAATGCCCTAGGGAAGTCCTAACCCCTGCCCCAAAGACCAGTCTGCGGCGGGCAGGGGGCGCGGACCGTCAGACCGCTGGCAGACATCCTGTCACTCAGAGTCTGAGCGAAGCTGCGCCCTCGCCCTCCACAGACGATCCTGTGCTGGGAGTCATGTCCCAAACTCTGAATCTTCTCGCGCAGATGATGCGGGAGATTCAGCAGCAAAATGCACAGATCCTCGCCGCCCTACAAGCAGCAGTTAAGCAGTCGCATCCCTCAGCGACTTCCCAAGCAACAACAACAGCCAAACATGGATAGACGCCCCCATATCCAAGGTCTGAAAATGTGCGTCTTTAACGCAGACGGCATCTTCAACCAAGTCATGGAGTTCCGAGAGCTCATGAAGGAGCTTAATATCGACGTTTGCATGATGTCAGAAACACACCTAAAACCGGGAGTAAAAGCGGCAGTCCCAAACTATAACAGTTACAGACGAGACAGGCCAACCGCAGGAGGCGGGGTGGCCATATACGTAAAGAGAGGGATCCCCCATCACCAGATATTCCCCCCAGCTACCCGCTCGTTAGAAACGGTAGCCGTGGAAATAGCCACAGTTACAGGCCCCCTCACAGTCGTTGCAGCTTACCGCCAACCGTCCCCAACCTTAGATGAGGACGACATTCCCGCACTAGCACAAATCAGAGGCAAGCTCCTAATAGGAGGAGACCTCAATGCAAAACACGCAGACTGGCATTCTAGACTCACGACCAGAGCCGGTCGTCAACTGCAGCGACTCGCGCGAGACCACCAGTTCGACGTCTGGGGCCCAGAAGAGCCGACACACTTCCCTAAAAACGGAGGCCGGCCAGACGTCCTTGACATAGCTCTCACAAGGAGAATAACAGGCTTCGTGACTGCGAGAACAATAAATAGAATGTCCTCCGATCACAACCCAGTTATAATCGAGGTCGACGTGGGAGAAAGGGTAGCTCTCCCACAACACCAGGTGTCGTATAAGCACACGAACTGGGAGCACTTTCAGGTAAATGTCGCTTCTGAAATAGCTCGCGCCCCGCCTCCAACTGCAGATACTGCAGAACAGGCGCTTAAAGACCTCACCAACACGATCCTGCAGGCTGCTGAGGAGGCCACACCCCGGCAGCGGGAAGGCCCTCCTCCCCAAATACAACTCCCGGAGCACCTGCTTGCGCAAATTAGGCACAAAAACAGGGTCGCAAAAGAATGGAAAATAACAAGAAATCCGGCAACTAGGAGGCTGCTCAACCGTCTACAGAGAGAGTTGAAAGTAGCACTCAATGAGCACCGCAACCAGCAATGGTCTGCCCGCCTATCAGCCCTCAAAGTAGACGACAACAGCCTATGGCAAGCTACCAAGCAATTCACACGTACACGCGCGCGTATGCCACCTCTGCACGGCGAGCGTGGAAGCCTTGTCTTCAGCCCTGTCGACAAGGCCAACGCGCTCGCCGACTCGTTCGAACAACAGTTTCAACCAGCAGAGGCGCAGGACGAGGACCACGAAATCATAGTCCGTCAGCAGCTTGCAGTATTCCTTGCAGCTGAAGACGACGAGAATGAACACACTCCACTTTTCGCCCCAGAAGACGTGGCAAAAGTCATTAGGTCCCTGCCCAACAAAAAGGCCCCAGGCCACGACCGGCTCACAAACCAGTTAGTTAAGAACCTCCCGCCACTGGCAATCACACACATCGCGAACGTCTTCAACGAGATTACTCGATCCCGCGAGTTTCCAGCGTGCTGGAAACACGCGGAGGTGGTCGCGATAGCTAAACCCGGTAAGGACCCATTATTCCCACAGCACTACAGACCGATTAGTCTTCTGCCCACTCTCAGTAAAATCTACGAGCGCCTCCTAATCACACCTATTGAGCAACACATCTCCAGAGAGCAAGTTCTGCCTGATTTCCAGTTTGGATTCAGGCAGAAACACTCCGCCCCCCAACAGATCATGAGAGTTGTTGAAGCAGCCACCGAGGCCTTCAACCGCAGAAGCTACTGTGGGATAGTGCTACTTGATGTAGCCAAGGCCTTCGATTCCGTATGGCACAATGGGTTATTGTACAAACTATACACACAAGGCTTCCCCGGGACGATAGTAAAGCTGCTGAAAAGCTATCTCTCGAATAGGACATTTTCCGTCAGGGTTGACAACTCCCTGTCAACAAAAAGACGCATACGTGCAGGGGTGCCCCAGGGATCGGTGCTAGGGCCTGTCCTGTACAGCCTGTACACGGCAGACACACCCACCTCACCCCTGGTGCACACTGCACAATATGCAGATGATACAGCATTTTTCACCCGCAACCCAAACAGGGATCTGGTCACAAGACGCCTCCAAAGAGTCCTCAACGCCACAGAGGAATGGTCCAAAAGGTGGCGCATCACAATTAACAGCGGGAAAACGCAGGCAATTGTGATTACGCGCCGATTAGGACCGCGAGGACCACGCAGGCGACCACCCTTAAATCTAAGATTAAACGGCCAAGAACTCCCTTGGCGAAACACCGCAAAGTATCTAGGGGTGACCTTAGATAAGAGGCTGACATGGCAGGCGCACATCGATGACCTGCGCCGCCGAGCCAGCGCTCGTTTGAGCGTACTATACCCAGTCCTTAATACCAGTAGTGCGCTAACAGCAGACCTAGGAGTACGCGTCTACTGCACCCTCATACGCCCCATAATGGAATACGCGTGCCCAGTATGGGGCTATGCGGCCAAGACGCACGTACTCAAACTCCAAAGGGTTCAAAATAGGGCCCTCAAACGAGCCTTACACCTCCCCTCCCGATTCCCCACAGACGACCTACACGCGTCTGCGGACGTAATTCGACTACAACAGCGCTTTGCTGACCTGGCTAAAGCGTTCTACGAAACAGCCAGCAGGTCAACAAACCCCCTCATCAATTCACTGGGTCAATATGACCCCACCATCAAGCGTCACAAAACTCCCAGGTCAATATTCTTTGACTGAACACTCACTCGCCCACCATCACATCACCCTCTCTCAGCCCCCATCAACTCGCCAACATCATCACCCAAAAACCGCCATAGATCAGGCAGTACAAGTTTAAGTAGCAAAAACGCACATAAACACACAAGACATACCGCAAAAGTAAAGACACAACACAACAACCACACATTCCCAATTCGAAGTAAATGTCCAAAGACAAACACTTCACCACTAGTCACCCTGAAGGCCAGGGTACAAAAGGTGCGAGCGCGGCTGCGCCGGCACGCACTCCGCTGCTCGACTCGCTGCCGCTCGCACCGGTCGTTTTCGTTTCCGTTTCGTGTGCACCGTCGCTAGCCCATCGCCATGTCCGGACGCGGAAAGGGAGGCAAAGTCAAGGGCAAGTCAAAGTCCCGCTCAAGCAGGGCTGGGCTCCAGTTCCCGGTCGGCAGAATCCACCGCCTCCTGCGCAAGGGAAACTACGCAGAGCGCGTCGGCGCCGGGGCGCCCGTCTACCTCGCCGCCGTCATGGAGTACCTCGCGGCTGAGGTGCTCGAGCTGGCCGGAAACGCGGCCCGCGACAACAAGAAGACGCGCATCATCCCGCGCCACCTGCAGCTTGCCATCCGCAACGACGAGGAGCTCAACAAGCTCCTGTCGGGCGTCACCATCGCACAGGGTGGTGTCCTGCCCAACATCCAGGCCGTCCTGCTGCCAAAGAAGACCGAGAAGAAGGCCTAAAGGAGGCCAAGGCAATCGCAGCGCCGCGTGCTCCCCTGCACGCAACGCGCTTTGCCGGCTCGGCTCGGCCCGGCCCACAACAATCGGCCCTTTTCAGGGCCACCACACAAACCTACGTCCAAAGCAAAATTTCAGTCGTCCTCGCCGCACCTTGTTTTGTTTTAACTTTGCACTTTCACAGCACAGCCGCCGCCGGCGCACGTCCGCCATCTTGTCGTCCACACAGCCCGTGTGGCCCAACAAACACACACACACACATTCATTTTGCACGGTCGCAGTCGCCTTCCAAACGACAACGGCAGCAATAATGACCATTGTTACAGGGAGGCGTGTCGACACACCGCCCTCCACTCCCGCGCGCAACGGCCGTCGACACGAACGAAACAGCTGATCCGGCCGCCTGTGCCCACACGCCTTGCCTCGGAAACCCCAACGCCGCCGCAAACACACAGAGCCAAACCACGCAAGCAAATAATCACCGCCTCTCGCACAACAACACACAGCCCGCCATCTCCGTCGCGATCGATACAACGACACACAATAACAAACACAAACGAAGCAGCTCCCACACACAGCCAGCCACATGACACGTTTCCTTTCCTTCTCCCCTCCCAGTCACATCACGTCGCTCAAACGGAAAGAAAGAAACAAACAAACAACACAGACTCTTTCGCACTTTTCAACTTCCGAACAGTGTGGTGGCCCTGAAAAGGGCCGTTTTCTAGTCTCTCCCACCCACAAGCACGGCCGCGGGAAGGCCAGCGCCCGCTGCGACGCAGCCTAACCGCCGAAACCGTACAGGGTGCGCCCCTGCCTCTTCAGGGCGTACACCACGTCCATGGCCGTCACAGTCTTGCGCTTGGCGTGCTCAGTGTACGTCACCGCGTCGCGGATCACGTTCTCCAGGAACACCTTCAGCACCCCGCGGGTCTCCTCGTAGATCAGACCAGAGATGCGCTTCACGCCGCCCCTGCGAGCCAGGCGGCGGATGGCGGGCTTCGTGATGCCCTGGATGTTGTCGCGCAACACCTTGCGGTGCCGCTTGGCGCCACCCTTGCCGAGCCCCTTTCCTCCCTTGCCGCGGCCTGTCATCCTTCCTTCCTCGGGCAAAGCAAAACGTGCACAAACAGCAGCTGCAGCGGCTGGCGAGTCGGCTACGGTCTGCGCCCAGCGCGCCCGCCGCCCCCCTATATAGACTCTGGCCCGCCCTCCCCCCACCACGCGCAACCGAGGGCATATAAGCGCAGCACGGAGGCGCGCGGGCCCGTTGTCAAGGCAGCACCGGACGCCGCGCCGCACCTAACCTCCACGCACGCCGCTCCGCTACCGCTATGGCCCGCACAAAGCAAACGGCCCGCAAGTCCACCGGCGGAAAGGCGCCGCGCAAACAGCTCGCCACCAAGGCGGCGAGGAAGAGCGCGCCCGCCACCGGAGGCGTCAAGAAGCCCCACCGCTACAGGCCGGGCACCGTCGCCCTGCGAGAAATCAGGCGCTACCAGAAGAGCACAGAGCTGCTCATCCGCAAGCTGCCATTCCAGCGCCTAGTGCGCGAGATCGCCCAGGACTTCAAGACCGACCTGCGCTTCCAGAGCTCCGCAGTCATGGCCCTGCAGGAGGCCAGCGAGGCCTACCTCGTCGGCCTCTTCGAAGACACCAACCTGTGCGCAATCCACGCCAAGCGCGTCACCATCATGCCCAAGGACATCCAGCTCGCGCGCCGCATCCGCGGCGAGCGCGCCTAAACCGCGCCGCGGCACCGCACCGCACAAACAAAAACGGCCCTTTTCAGGGCCACTAACATCTCTCCGTCGCGAGCAAACTTTGTCGGTCGCCTGCCTCTCGCCCCGCAACCCAAAAACAACAACCACCACTTCCCGTCCGTCCGCCACACCCGCTCACTCTGCCTGCCTGCTTAGCAGCGCGCAACAATCACACATCATCCCTCCCCGGCGCTCAAAGCGCACAATACCCAACGGCCGACGTCACACCGCACGGGTGGCTGGCCGGCCGGCCGCCGCTTTCGTTTCGAAAACACAAAAACAAACCCGCACTCCACTCCGACGGCCAACGGCCAGGCAGGCGCGCTCGCTCGCTCTACACGCCACCGAAATCCCCGCCGACTCCTTCCACATCTCAACGTGCCCCCCGTTGCAAAACATAACACACACACACACACACACAAAGGAACAAAACAACAAAGACCAGACACGACTAGACAAGACAGACATCCGAGAAGAACGAACGCAGGCAAGCCAACCAACGTATTCAAACAAAACAACGTGACAGAAAACCAACCGTCGGCCGCCGCCACAAACACGGCGACAATCAACAACAACACCGCTTACCGCTACCGCCGCCCACACCCGCCACCGACCCCCGCAATCCAACCACCACGGCACGCAAACAGCATCCCCACGGGCATACAGAAACGCCAGACAGACAGACACCCACACCAAACGCAACACGACAATCAAAACCTTCCCCGACGTGCTTTGATGGCCCTGAGAAGGGCCGTTTTGGGCCGCGCGTCTCTTGCGCGCCACTAGACGACGACGGGGGGTGGGGACGACGGAGTCAAGCGCCAAACCCTTCCTTTCTCCCATCTCTTTCTCCTCTACTCTACTTCTTCTTCTTGGGCGAAGCCTTCGCCTTAGACGGCGTCGTCGCCTTCTTCGGGCGCGGCGCCTTCGGCTTCTTCGTCGGAACCTTGGCGGCCTTCTTCGCCTTCGACGGCGACTTGGCCTTGGCCGGCTTGGCCGCAGCCGCCTTCTTCGCACCCGCGGGAGCGGCCGACGCCGCAGACGCCTTCTTGGCGGCGCCCGCCTTCCGACCGGTCGCCGCCTTCACGCCACCAGCCTTCTTTGCGCCGGCCGCACGGGCGCCCTTCTTCTCCTTGCTGGCCGGAGCGGCGCGCTTCTTCTTGGCACCGCCAGCACGAGCCTTGCCGCCCTCGGCCGCCCCCCCGCCGCCGGCGCCGGCAAGCTTGAACGAGCCGGACGCGCCCTTCCCCTTCGTCTGCACCAGCTCGCCCGCCACGACGGCCGACTTGAGGTACTTCTTGATAAACGGCGCCAGCTTCTCCGCGTCCAGCTTGTAGTGCGCGGCAATGTACTTCTTGATCGCCTGCAGCGACGACCCGCCGCGCTCCTTCAGACTCTTGATGGCGGCCGTCACCATCTCAGAGGTGCGCGGGTGCGCAGGCTTGGCGCGCGGCTTCTTCGCAGACGACGCAGACTTGGCCTTCTTCGTAGTGCCGGTGGCGGCGGGTGCCGCAGCAGTCTCGTTCGTAGCCGCCTGATCTGCCATTTCGACGACGCGCGTAACACACAGCGAGAGCGAGAGCGAGAGCGAGCGGGACGGCAGGCAGGCACGCAAGCACAGCACAGCAGCAGAGCAGAGAATCACAAGGCCCAGCCAGTGTCGCGGGCGGGCGCGGACGGCCGAGAGAGCGGCCGCCACTCTGCGCGCCGCCGCGCCGCGCCTCCCGCGCTTGCTACCGCCCAACGTCCGACAGCCTGTGCGGAGCAGCCCCAAACCTGCGCCACAACCGCCCGCGCCTTTCAAACCACCGAGGATGGGGCTACACACAGCCACACCACAGTCGCCAACCAGTCGCCACGGCAGCGCCGCAAACCACGGCCAAACTGCAGCTACCACGCGCTACAGCCTGGGTCGGCCCGCCGAGAATCGCCGCCCCCGCCCAAATGCCGCCCCCACAGCCCCAGCCGACGACCCGCCACAATGGCCAAACCTTCGGCAAAACTCCCACACCGTCGCCGCGGCAGCCCGGCCAGCGCGGCCGGCGCCACAGCCACACAAGCCGAGGCGTGCGGCGATGACGGCCGTGCAAACGCGCCTCCGCCGCCCCATCGCCTTCCGTCGCCCTCCCGCCGTTTCCCGATCGGCCCGCAGCCGTCGGGCCACATCGCGCGCCGTCCTCCTCCTCTCGCCCGCCAACATTCACAGCCGTTTATCAACAATTGCCCGCCGCAAACGGACGCCGCCTGCGCAACAGGCGCCGCCGCCCCTCGCCGCTTCCGACCCAACCCCTCGACCGAGGCAAACCGCAATCCGAATCTACAGACCAACCCAATCTGCCGTCAGCACACACGACAGCCGACCTTACACGTTACGCGTTACACATTACGTTTACACGTCTAGGTTAGGTTAGGGTTAGGTGGACGTGGGTTAGGTTAAGGGGACTTGGGTTAGGTTAAGCGTCAAACTTAGGTTAAGCATTCAAACACGTCAGGCGTCAGAGGTTAGGTTAGGTTACACGTTAGGTTAAGGGGTCAGTGCTAGGTTAAAAAAAAGCGTTCAAACGTGAGGCGTCAGCCGGACAGCTTACCTTACGTAGACGTTAGGGGCTCACAGGCTGAGCTCACCTCGCCACACCACAGGTTAGGTTCGGTTCGCTCGGCTCAGCGTAAAGCGCCGAGGTCAGGGTTACGTTCGTTCACCTTCGGGCGCCACACTTTCGGTTGAAAGGTCGCGACGGGACGACGTCGGCAGGCACGCCGCAAACGAACAAAAACGTACAGACGACGTCGAAAACCGCCGACAGACGGGGGAGCAGCACGACCACGACCAGATACCGAGCGCGAACGAGACACACGCGAACCACCCCCACCGGCCAAAGGGCACCACACAACAACCCAGAGCACCACGTGTCGACACCAGAGCAACCCGCCGCTCACGCGACATGGCTGGCACCGAAGGGCAACCGCCCGCAACTGCGCTTTCCGCGCCGGCCCGGATGCACGTCGTGCTACAACAACACCACTACCGTACACAGCCGCTGTTCACAACATCACTATCATGCGCGCCCGCGGCTCGCCGCCGTCGCAGTCGCAGCCCCAACGCCAGCACTTTTGCACCACCATTCACACGCACCGCAACACAGCTCGCCGACACAGCCGAACAAAACAAACACCACACAACAACAGCAACAACGCCGCCGCCTCTACTTGTGCCGGCGACCCACCCCGCCGATGGCGCACCTTTCGCCAGCCGGCAATCGACACACACGCACCCACCCACCCCCCGGGGCCCAGTGCAAAAAAAAAACACACAAAAACAAAAAAACCAAACAAAAACAAAACGACACGGGAAGCGCACACCGCCACTTCGCGCGCACGCCACCAACCAGTCGTCGTCTCAAAATAACAAACACAAAAAAAAAATAAACTAACAACTAGGGCAACACGAAACAAAAAACGCCTCGCACGAACCGCCCACAAAAAGGACAAGCACACGCACAGCCTCTGCTGACGACCACGACGCAGCGGCACGCTGCTCCTGTCCCGCGCCCCGCGCCCCACTCGAGTCACAACTCACGCGACACCGTCAACGACGGGCTCGCTTCCCGCAACCTACCACCTTTCCGCCACGACGCACAGCCCCAGCCCCACCCGACGACGCGCCCGTGGCAACGACTGCACTTTCACCACCGCCTCCCCCTTCCCCCCCAAAACACACACACACACACACACACACACACACACACACACACACACAGCCAGCCAAAAACGCACTCGCGACCCACACATGCACACGCCAACCAGTCAACGTCGACAACCACACGCAAGGCTCGAAACGAAACCGGCGTCCTTCCACGTTGCCATCAAGCTACGCGACACAAGACACAAGGAACCAACACAACAGCCGGCCCCACTAATTCCCCACTCTCACGCCGCAAAAAGCACACCGAAACCGCCAAACGCACGCACATTCCCCTTCGCACTGACACCGACCGGCTCGCTACCACACACCTCTCGGCAGCCGTTTCACGCCAATTCGCCACACCGCCCACACAGTCGACAAGCGCCCGCCCTGTACGGCACACGCAACGACGCAGCGCAGCAAAGGGCGCCCGCAACACATACCTCTCCTCCCCCTCTCTCTCTCTCTCCGCCGCCCGACGCGCCAACCGCCACACCACACCGCCAGCCACTCGCAAATTGTGCACTGCCACCAGCCACACGTCCAACACGCCGCGCCGCCTCCGGCCACCCGCCAGGGGGCGCTCACGTCCGCGACAACAGCGCGGCCCGCCGGGCCGGGCCGGGCCGGGCCGAACCGAACCGAGCCGCCGCTGCTCTGCACTCGGCACGGCCACACCCTGCTGCAGACCGGGCTCGTCTCTCTGTACGCGTCTGCCTGCGCATCAACACAACACGACCTTTTTTTTTTCCTCTCTCTACCGCCATCCCTTCTTCTCGCGTTTTACTCGTTGTTGCAGCAGCGGCGCACACCTACACATCCACAGCCCCAGCCGAGCCGAGCCGGCCTCACCTCAGGGCCCGCCGCCAGCGTCTCCTCCTCGGGCACAGGTGCGGTGCTGTGGCCGCCCATCCAACCGCATTGCTGGCCGTCCAGCCGCCAGGCGTTCCCACTGCCGCGAGCCACGCCGCGCACCGACCCTGCTGCAGAAAACGAAGCATAGCCAGAGACCGACCGATACACAAAGCAAGCCGTCGCCTCGCCTCTTGTCCTTCCTGCCTTCCTTCCGCCCCCGCCCTTCTCACACCACCGCCTCTCCACTTTCGCCCCCCCCTCCTCCTTTTTTTTTTTTTTTTTTGTTTTCTTCTTTCTTTCTTTCTTTCTTTCTTTCTTTGGCCCTCTCTCCTTCCCGCCATGGCGGTTACGGCACCGCCTGCAGCGGCAGATTTTGTGCGCCCACACGCCTACTCCTACCACCATTAACCTCGCCCTGCCCTGCCCATCAACGTCGCAGTCGAACCGACGCTTGCCAACACACTGCCGACGTTCCTTTCTCTTTTCGGCCTACGCCCATTACGCGCCGCCGCCACAGCACCTTCCCTTCCCACAACACACCGACGTCATCACACGCACCCAAAACAGGGGCCACGACCGTGTTCCTCGCCCACTCCCGTCCCGCACGGTACGCACATTCCCAACTATTACCGCGCACCCTCCCTTTCCAATCTGTGTGTCTCTGTGTCTGTGTCCTGTCCGCGCGTGACGCCTCTCAACATCCGCCGTCCCCCGTCCCGTTTTCGCCCCCATGCCGTCGTCGCGCCGCCTCCTCCCCGTCCACCGCCGCCCCTGTCCGCCCCGCACCACACCATACACCGCTGCTTGTCCCGGCCGTTGCCACCAAAGGCGCCGACCGCAAACGCGCCACGCCGCAGCCCCCGTGCGTCTCGCGCTCGCTTGCATCTCCGTGCCGACGCTGCCTCTCTTCCCGCTCGCACTCGACCTCGACAACACAGTCTTTGGCTCCGCCACTGCGTGTTCCGGTGGTACGCACGCTGCAACACGTATGTATTCATTACCAGAGCGATGGCGAGGCATGACAGCATCTCTGTCTGACCAGAGAGTTATTTATCGTTGCTAGTCGGCGCTTGGACCGCGCCAGACGACAGTAGTGGCACGCACCGGGTCGCCAGGAACAGTTGTTATATATATTGTAGCGCGAGTCGGGAGAGGTAGTAGTCGGTCGACAGTAGTAGCGGGTGGACGGTTGTACTGAGCGGGCGTCGGCGGCGTGCTCTGCTCGTCTCGCGACTCTGGTCACGGTTCGGGACGATGTATAGTATATTGTGTTATAATCAAAAGGTAGTGTGAAGCTGCATTTTGCGCAAATCTGATAACGTATGTTCATTGTACTTATTTTGTTCAACGACAAAAAGCCCCACTATTACTTTTTTCTAAAGTAACTTTTGTCTTTTAACGAAAAACATTCACTTTTTAAAGACTACTTCCTATGGCATTTCCCTCCAAGGAGTGCAATTAATTACCAGCCAGCACTCATTCATTGCACACAGCTGTGTAAGGGGTATCTACAATTGAGGAGCGGATACAAATGCAATTTTTTGTTTTGTTTTTTTTTTTTTTTGTGCGTTGTAACCTCCCCGCAAAATTTAAAATAATGGACAATGTTATTTACGGATGCTAATGGACATTGCGCTAATTGTAACCTCGCCCACAATGAGAGGTATTGAAAATGGCAACAAAAATGTTAAATTCGCAATCTGACTCAAATATAAATTCTTCACAACATTTAAAAGTCCGTTCAGTGACAAGAAACTTCAATTAAACCGAAATATCGGTCTTTGGCCCTGTGCAAAACAATCAGAATTAAAGTCTTACCTCAGAATAAATGGATGTCACATTTCTGCTCTTGTTTGTTGCGCAGCGCTTGGAGGAACTGCATTGCAAATAATAATATTCTCTTTTTTTTTTGTGATTTTAGTGAAATTTTTCTTCAAAGAAGTGGAATGAAATGTGAAGTGCAACGAACTCTTCAGTTCAATAAAAAATTAAATGTTTGAAAAATGCTTTTGAAATAAAAATTATTATTGGGGAACTTGTTGGAGAATAATTACAATAAATAAAATTGTTCATTATCTAATGATTATATTAATTAACAGTATACCTTATTCACCATCTTGACCAGTGTTGCCGACCGCCTACATCACACAACCGCACTCGGCTGCTACTACTGACCGACCGCTCTGCATGACGACTATTAGCGTACTGCACGCGACGACTACTGACAGAGTACAGCCCTCAACTAGACAGACCTACAGACTCGCAACGACCGACCGACTGACTGACTGACTGACTGAGAACCGCTCGCAACACTCGCGCGGTCCAGCGCAAACTCTCTGGTCACAGATGCTACAATGTCTCGCCATCGCTGCTATGTTACATACGTGTTTCAGTGTCTTTTTCATTGGGGTGACGATCTTTGGCTCTTTTTATTCTGAATACAGGGCCAAAGGTCAACGCTGCTGCCCTTATACAATTTATCAGGTTTCATTATGTCTGTTGCAATGTTACATACGGTTCATTCTTTCATTAATATTATCGTTGGGTTTGTTTTGTAGGGACGTTAACATTCTGGCACATTTCTATTATCATCGGACTCTCTGCTATTTGTGCAGGGAGGTTATACCTGGGTCCATTTCCATTTCCATTTACATTCTAATATTGATAGACTTTTTGTTTTCTTTTTTGTTTCTTGTTGTTTTTCCTTCTTTTTTTTGTTGTTTTTTTTTTTGTTTGTTTTGTTTTTCCCGCTCTCACCACCACCGCCGCATCACGCCTCCCGTTTTCTTGGTTTCTTTTCTGTTCTTCAACTGCTTCAACATCACCGCGCCCCATTTCCACACCACAGCCATCAGCCTCCAAGACGGGCAGGCGCAGTGTGCCATTTCCGGCGCACAAGCACACCCGTACGGTACTCTCCTCGCCCCCACGCCACCAACAACACAGCGACCACGCGGCTGTCAGGCACGGCACGGCACGGCACGGCACCGGCGAAATGCGCCGCCCCCGCCCCTCCGCGCATCCGTCCGTCTCGCCACGTTCACTGACAGCCGCGTCTGCGGCTACACCACGACAACCACAACACAACACCGCTCCCCTCCCTGGCAACTCATTGTTTTTCTCCTCCTCTTTTGCACAAACCACAACGCCGAGCACAGGCGCAAGCCACCCACACCGCGCCCCTCCCCGTCCCGCCTTTCTTTGGCCGCCGCTCCTCGTTTGCCCCCTCCCATCTCCCGAAATGCCATGCCAGCAGCGTTACGCATGCCCCTCCCCTGTCCACACAACACTACCGCCAAACGAACAGCCTTCCGGGCCACATGCAGGGCACGCCCACCTCCAAACACTGCCAATTCACGGACGCACACACACACACACACACTTTCTCGACACCTTTCTGTACGGAGGGTGCGTCATCTCGACCGTGACAGAGTGACGCCAACTATCGACGATCCATTTCCCCCCACTGGTGAAACATGTCCACTAACACCTACATACATCATTCAAGTACACAGACAATAGCATACACACAATGGGAGGGCACACGAACATGGACGGCACGGCACTGTCATACACTCTTCCTCACAACCATATCAACAAACGTTACGTACATCCGGGAAAGCGAAAGCGAAAGCGAAAGCGAAAGCAAAAGCAAAAGCAAAAGCAAAGCCCAATGCAGCCGTCAAAGGTAACGTTCACCACGGCAGACACTTGCAGCCGCGCCGCCGTTAAACGCATTTCAGTGCGGCTCCAATACGCCTCCGACACGGGAACGTTCCGTTGCTCTACGAATGCGTTTCTCCCCTTTTTCCCTTCCTCTCTCTTTTGCCCCCCCTCCTTGCACTCTTGCCTCATTCCTCACGTTCTGCCCAGACATTCGACCGATCAAAGTCAACCTTTCGTCACCGTTCTCAGCGCGACGGTGTACAA
Organism: Schistocerca piceifrons; assembly: GCF_021461385.2. NCBI lineage: Eukaryota > Metazoa > Arthropoda > Insecta > Orthoptera > Acrididae > Schistocerca > Schistocerca piceifrons. Next base: position 228,398 of record NW_025728652.1, read on the forward strand.
CAGTATGACGGGTGTGCCCAAGACTTCGGTTCAGTTGCGTGACGCCGGTCTATCGCGCCGATCGACAGTTACTCAGGGGGCGACGGATCGGACCACGTCACCGACACACAAAACACTTTCAAACAAACACATACATACCGGATGGACACAGACAAACACGTGTACAGACATTCGCCAAACAAACGACGACCGCCGCCGCCGCCGCCGCCGCCGCCGCCGCCGTCTAGCGTCGCGCTTACTGTACTGCACTGGACACGCGTGCATCTTGAATGACGACATCGGTGTGCGTGCGTCGTACGCAATCAGTCAGACACGGCTATCAAAAATCAGAGTCGAATGGTACATCATCGTGCGTGTCGCCGTACACGTACAGTACAATACAACAACAATGCGTCTTAATGGCACGTTCAATTTCAACGTCACTCACACACCTCCACGCTGCAGTTACGTCGCACCATTGTCAAACTCGGCGTACAGCAAAGGGAATAGTGGGCGGCAAAAAAAAACCAAACAAAAACATTTCACATTTCACCCTCGCCATGTATGATGTGCAAAAAACAAACCCGCAAACGGCCGTCGTTACGGTGACACAAAAGTCGCCGATCGCACTGTCCCCCCTCGCAGACAGGTAACACACACACACCACCACCAATGGGTCAAAACCACTCCAACGAGGCGTGCCACCATTCCACGCCACGGCGACCAACCTCGTGGCCGTCCCCCGCAACACGCTTTGACGCGCCCCCCCCCCACCCACAATCAAAATGCACACATACATCACAGCCGTCCACACAAACAACAACAACAACAATTCCGCCCTTCCCGCAAAAGGCAAGTTGGTGGCCCTGAAAAGGGCCGTTTTGCCGCTCTCGCAACGGAGGAGCCTTCTCCATCCTTCCTTCCACTCCAGAGCCACCTCCTTACTTGGAGCTCGTGTACTTGGTCACCGCCTTCGTGCCCTCGCTCACGGCGTGCTTGGCCAGCTCGCCAGGCAGCAACAGCCGCACAGCGGTCTGGATCTCGCGGGACGTGATGGTCGAGCGCTTGTTGTAGTGCGCCAGGCGAGAAGCCTCGGCCGCAATGCGCTCGAAAATGTCGTTCACGAAGCTGTTCATGATGCTCATCGCCTTCGACGAGATGCCCGTGTCAGGGTGCACCTGCTTCAGCACCTTGTAGATGTAGATGGCATAGCTCTCCTTCCTCTTGCGCTTCTTCTTCTTGTCGCCCTTCGAAATGTTCTTCTGCGCCTTGCCAGCCTTCTTGGCGGCCTTCCCGCTAGTCTTGGGCGGCATCTCGAACGAACGTACGGCAGCAGCAACACCAGTAGCAAGCGCTCCGCTCTAGTCAGCGTCTCCCCACACAGTGGCACCCGCCGCCAGCCGCCGCCGCACCTTTACCAGCTCGCCCTGTTGCGGCCGCCGACCAATGGGGCGCGCGCGCAACCGGCCGCCGCACCCGAGCCCATAAAGCACCCCCACCCCGGCTGCGCCGGCACGCACTCCGCTGCTCGACTCGCTGCCGCTCGCACCGGTCGTTTTCGTTTCCGTTTCGTGTGCACCGTCGCTAGCCCATCGCCATGTCCGGACGCGGAAAGGGAGGCAAAGTCAAGGGCAAGTCAAAGTCCCGCTCAAGCAGGGCTGGGCTCCAGTTCCCGGTCGGCAGAATCCACCGCCTCCTGCGCAAGGGAAACTACGCAGAGCGCGTCGGCGCCGGGGCGCCCGTCTACCTCGCCGCCGTCATGGAGTACCTCGCGGCTGAGGTGCTCGAGCTGGCCGGAAACGCGGCCCGCGACAACAAGAAGACGCGCATCATCCCGCGCCACCTGCAGCTTGCCATCCGCAACGACGAGGAGCTCAACAAGCTCCTGTCGGGCGTCACCATCGCACAGGGTGGTGTCCTGCCCAACATCCAGGCCGTCCTGCTGCCAAAGAAGACCGAGAAGAAGGCCTAAAGGAGGCCAAGGCAATCGCAGCGCCGCGTGCTCCCCTGCACGCAACGCGCTTTGCCGGCTCGGCTCGGCCCGGCCCACAACAATCGGCCCTTTTCAGGGCCACCACACAAACCTACGTCCAAAGCAAAATTTCAGTCGTCCTCGCCGCACCTTGTTTTGTTTTAACTTTGCACTTTCACAGCACAGCCGCCGCCGGCGCACGTCCGCCATCTTGTCGTCCACACAGCCCGTGTGGCCCAACAAACACACACACACACATTCATTTTGCACGGTCGCAGTCGCCTTCCAAACGACAACGGCAGCAATAATGACCATTGTTACAGGGAGGCGTGTCGACACACCGCCCTCCACTCCCGCGCGCAACGGCCGTCGACACGAACGAAACAGCTGATCCGGCCGCCTGTGCCCACACGCCTTGCCTCGGAAACCCCAACGCCGCCGCAAACACACAGAGCCAAACCACGCAAGCAAATAATCACCGCCTCTCGCACAACAACACACAGCCCGCCATCTCCGTCGCGATCGATACAACGACACACAATAACAAACACAAACGAAGCAGCTCCCACACACAGCCAGCCACATGACACGTTTCCTTTCCTTCTCCCCTCCCAGTCACATCACGTCGCTCAAACGGAAAGAAAGAAACAAACAAACAACACAGACTCTTTCGCACTTTTCAACTTCCGAACAGTGTGGTGGCCCTGAAAAGGGCCGTTTTCTAGTCTCTCCCACCCACAAGCACGGCCGCGGGAAGGCCAGCGCCCGCTGCGACGCAGCCTAACCGCCGAAACCGTACAGGGTGCGCCCCTGCCTCTTCAGGGCGTACACCACGTCCATGGCCGTCACAGTCTTGCGCTTGGCGTGCTCAGTGTACGTCACCGCGTCGCGGATCACGTTCTCCAGGAACACCTTCAGCACCCCGCGGGTCTCCTCGTAGATCAGACCAGAGATGCGCTTCACGCCGCCCCTGCGAGCCAGGCGGCGGATGGCGGGCTTCGTGATGCCCTGGATGTTGTCGCGCAACACCTTGCGGTGCCGCTTGGCGCCACCCTTGCCGAGCCCCTTTCCTCCCTTGCCGCGGCCTGTCATCCTTCCTTCCTCGGGCAAAGCAAAACGTGCACAAACAGCAGCTGCAGCGGCTGGCGAGTCGGCTACGGTCTGCGCCCAGCGCGCCCGCCGCCCCCCTATATAGACTCTGGCCCGCCCTCCCCCCACCACGCGCAACCGAGGGCATATAAGCGCAGCACGGAGGCGCGCGGGCCCGTCCCGTGTGAGTCCGTTCCGTGTGGTTGTCCGTTGTTGTAGTTCGAGTTGTGAGTCCGCACAGTGAAGACGTGCAGTCGACCAGTCTCCGGATTGGACGACATCTCCAACTCGACCGAAGCCAGGACGCTCCCTAGGACGTCCGCGCCCGAGCACCTCGCGCTCCGAAGACGACGCCGTAGTTCCGCCGCCCGCCGCTAGGAGCGCCACCAGCGCGCCGCAGCGGAAGGTATAAAGGTCCGCAGCATCCCTGCCAGCGTCAGAAGCCGGCGGGACACCGCCCTTCTCACCTCTATCCCAGGGGTCGCTCCCCCGAGGACGCTTGCGTCGCAAATAGAGCTAGCTATGGGAAAAAGGTAGAGTAGCAAGCGGAGCAGCAGCCAGCCTTCTCGATACCAGCCAGGGGAAGAAGAAGCAGCTCCGAGATTCCGGAAGAAGAGGGAAGAGCCTTCCCACCCGCAGACTTCGTCACAGAAGAAAAGAAGAAACAATTCTCGTTCTGGGACCTCGGTCCACAGAAAAGAGAAAAAGCAAACTTGTCGTGTCGCCAACTAAGTTGGCACCCATTCTAGCGTGCACCTGCATGCAAACTCTCTTCGGTTGGTATTTGCGTTCTTCAGGAAGAAGGCAAAACCACCTAGGGCAGATAGAGTAGGGAAAGAAGTGGTCCAGGGCCCCCTTCACGTGGGACCAGCCCGCGGCCACCAGGCAAAGGCTAGCACTATCATCTTTGTCCACACTTCTACACGCCCCGAAAAATGGTCAGGTACACAGAGAGTAGGGAAGACCTCGAACTCCCGCCCCCGTCGCCATCCCCAAGCGACCACCTGGAAGATCAGCAGGAACTGCTGATTGCCCTCCACGACGCTGCAGATGCAGCCACCACCCCCAACAGTTCCAGGTACGAGCAGGGGCTATACCCCAACCTCGACGCCGGAGGGGAAGAAGAAGACGCCCTGGACGCAGCACCCGCAGCAGCAGAACCAGAGCCCATGGACCAAGAGGCGATCTCCCGCAAAAGGAAGACGCAGGATGTCGCCAGCACAGAAGAAGAAGAAGAATCCGCTGACAAGAGGGTCTGCGACGCACGCAGCCCCACCGACGACGGGTTCATCTTCCCCAAGAAGACAGCGCCGGCAGCCCACATCAACCAGGCGGCCCCCGCCCCAGTAGCCACAACAAACAGCTTCTCAACGCTGGGAGAAGCACAACCAGACCCTGTAGAAGCTGCTGCGAAAAGCGCACAGGCAACAAGCAACTCGAAGATCGCCCCCATCATAGCGACGTACAGTGGCTCTTACATGGAGCTGTACGAAAGCTTGAAGGAAGCGACAACGCACGTCTTCCGTGTAAAATCAGCAGGAGGGGACACCCTCAAAATCACGACAAAAAACGCGGAAGACTACGTGAAAATCCTGCGGGAATTAAAACGCAGGAGCATCCCGTTCCACACCCACTCGTCAGGGAATGACAAACCACTGAGAGTGGTAATAAGAGGTATGCCACACTCTTTCACTGCAGAAAATATGAAAAAGGCACTGACAGACCTGGGGTTCACAACAAGATCGGTGACCAAGATGAAGTCCCCAAGGACGCGAAGACCAATGCCATTGTTCGAAGTAGTTGCCACGAACAATGCCCAAAATAGGGCGATATGGAACGTCAAAACCATAGCCGCCTGCGACACCACAGTAGAAGACCCAAGGGCCAAGAAGAAGCAGGCACAATGCTACAGGTGCCTCCAACCCGGGCATGTGGCTCGCTACTGCGACAGACCGCAGAAGTGCGTCAGGTGCGCGGGAGACCACCGCAGCGACGAGTGCCCTGTCCCACGTGAAGAACCGGCCAAATGCTTCAACTGCGGGGAAGCGCACCCAGCGAGCTATGGCGGGTGCAAGACCCTGCTTGATGCACGGGCCAGACAAGAGGCATCACACAGAAAGCCGGGAACGAGCTACGCCGACACAGTGAAGAGCCGCCGCCGCCGCCAGCCGAGGGACACTCCCAGCACTGGCCCAGCAGCCCACCAGCGCAGCAGGAACCCGGAAACAGAAGCACCAAGAAACCAGGCGGAGCCCACACAAGCACCGCGACCGCTGCCCCGCCGCCACCTACAGAAGAGGCCGAGGATGGAAGAAGAGCAGCAAAGCCCCGACCACCACGAGCAGCAGGGTACCACAACAGGCGCAGAAGAACAAAAAAAAGTCAACGCCAGAGAAGACGCGGCCCCAAACGCACCCACAGCCGCAGACATCGCCTCCCTCATGACAGTCATGATGGAAGCCATCGTCACGCTCAAGAGCGTGACAGAGAAGATAGCCACATACATGGCAAACACAATCCCAGCCCCAAGAAACCAAAATGGCAAATAGACCCGCGCAGGGATTGAGAGTCGCCGTGTGGAATGCCAATGGAATAACACACCAGGCAGGCGAATTTCGTCAGTTCTTATACGACGAAGCCGTGGACATATGTCTCATATGTGAAACTTTCCTGAAACCGGGAGTCAGGGTAGGAGTACCCAACTATGACTGCCATAGGAAGGACAGACCGACGCACAAGGGAGGGACGGCCATCTACGTAAGAAGATCGCTCCGGCACCACCCTATAGAACTCCCGCGCCTCAGCACACTGGAAGCAAACGGAGTAGCAGTGGACACGACATTCGGGAAAATCAACTTCATCGCCGTCTACAGGCAGCCCCGAAGAAACGGAGCTCTCGACCCAGCGGACATTGAAGCACTACTCTCCATCCCAGGGAACGTCTTCGCGGGAGGAGACTACAATGCAAAGAACCACGCATGGAACTCGAGAGTCAACAACAACAGCGGAAGAAGACTACTGAACGCCGCTGAAAGAAGACAAGCAACCATAATCGGACCCAACAGTCCGACGTACTACCCGAGGCAACACAACCCAGACATACTGGATGTAGCCCTAGTAAAAGGGCTCCCCCTGGCCATCCACGCCAGCACCCGAGATGTACTGGCCTCAGACCACATACCAGTAGTCTACGACATCGCCCTGGAAGGACTCGCCCCACAAAAGGAAGGGCTCGACCTGAAAGGCACCCGATGGCAGAACTACAGAGAACTGCTAGCTGAAGACCTAGCCACCCCACCCGACCCAGAAGAAGCCGGAGCAGAAGAAACCATAAGATACGTGACGGAGAAAGCCATAGACGCAGCAGTAGCCGCCACACCAGTAAGAAGAGAAGAAGAACAAGACTCCACACCACACCACCTCCCACCGCAAATAAGAGCATCAATAGCCGACAAGAACAGGCTCTTCCGGGAGTGGACCAGAACAAGGAACCCTGCAACCAAGAGGCAAGTTAATAGGTTGCAGAGGGAAATAAAAGCTGCATTGGAGGCCCACAGGATACAAACATGGGCAGCCAGAATATCAGCACTCCGAATCGAAGATGGGACGGCCTGGAAAACCACAAAGAACCTCCTGAGCCACTACCAGAGAATACCACCACTCACAGTGGCGAACGACAAGGTGTGTGAACCCAACAGCAAAGCGGACGCACTCGCAGATGTATTCGCACAAAATTTCACCCCGATAGAAGACCCCAGTGACCCGGAACACATCGAACTGGTGACCAGCCGTCTCCCCAGATTCCTGGAAGCCCAGGACGAAGATGACCAAATACAGGAAATCACCACAGAGGAAGTAAAAATACAGCTCAGATACCTAAACCCAAGAAAAGCGGGAGGTATAGACCTGTTCACAAACAAGATGCTAAAAGAGATGCCAGAAGAAGCAGCTGCAGTGTTAGCTAGATCCTTCAACACCATACTGCGGACAAAGAAGTTCCCCAGAACATGGAAACATGCAATAGTAGTACCAATACCCAAACCGGGAAAAGACGCCACCCAACCAGCAAGCTACAGGCCCATAAGCCTCCTACCGGCGATCTCGAAAGTATTCGAGCGCCTATATCTGGCTAGGCTACTACGGCACGTAAATGAGGACCAGATACTACCCAACACGCAGTTCGGCTTCCGAGCAGGACACTCGACTACGCAGCAGCTCCTCAGAGTGACAGAAGAGGCCATGGAAGCGATGGAGCGGAGGGAATTCTTCGGTGCAGTATTCCTAGATGTCTCCAGAGCATTTGACTCGGTATGGCATGAAGGCCTGCTGTTCAAATTGCTAGACAGAGGAGTCCCAGTGTCCCACGTGACGCTACTAAAGTCCTACCTAGAAGGAAGAACGTTCCATGTAAGAGTCCCGAATGGAGAATCGTCCAGAAGAAACATCCTAGCTGGAGTACCGCAAGGGAGTGTACTAGGCCCAGTGCTATACACTCTCTACACCAGCGACATCCCACAAGCACCCAACGTCCACACAGCTCTCTATGCGGACGACACCGCGCTCTACGCACGCAACAGAAGCGCCAGGGTTCTCAGGCACAGACTTCAAAGAGCCACAGACAACCTCTGCGACTGGGCGAAGAAGTGGCGCCTGGCGTTCAATGGGACGAAGACCCAAGCAATACCCATCTGCAGAAGGAAGTTTCCAATGAATCTACCACCAATAGAAGTCCGAGGAACAGCCGTCCCCTGGAGCAGAACAGCTCTGTATCTAGGAGTCACGCTGGACAGACGTCTTACATGGAAGGACCACGTCAAGAATATCAAAGACAAAGCAATGGGACGACTACGGATGCTGTACCCGATACTCAATCCCACCTCCGCACTACCGCAGGAGCTGGGCATCAAACTATACCTCGCACTAGTGCGGCCACTCCTAGAGTACGCCGCAGTAGTGTGGGGTAACGCAGCAGAACAACACATCGGAAGTCTGCAACGCGTACAGAACAGGGCGCTGAAGAGAGCCCTGCACCTACCATGGGACTTCCCAACCGAGGAGCTCCACGAACTGACCGGGGTCCCCCGCCTACGCGAGAGGTTCCGACAAGCAGCACACACCTTCTACGAGAGGACGGCAGCAGCAGAGAACCCCCTCATCTCTGCCCTTGGACACCGAGAGCATCGCAACATCCACACCAGATGGCCGGACCTGCTGCTGGGATAAACCAAGAGACGACAACACCCATCCTGTTAACCCCATCCCGATTATTGTAAATCACCCACCCCAAAAGAACGCAAATATTGTAAATATTCCCCCTAACTAGAATAGTATCGCCACCAACAGGGGGTGAGTAGTTAAAGTATGAATGATAGGATGAATGTGACCAGAGATCACCTTAAGTGGTGAGTATGAATGTGTGTGTGAACGGAAAAAAAAAAAAAAAAAAAAAAAAAAAAAAAAAAAAAAAAAAAAAAAAAAAAAAAAAATCGCTACCTAGCATAGAAGAAAATAGCATAGCACCAAAAAAGTGTAAATCAAAGAAGCCACCCAAATTATGTATGTACCCCATATACCTGTATCTCAGATTTGTCCGCAGGAATAGCTCAACAGCTCACACTGCAAGACGCCGGGGAAGAGAGAAGAACCTTCCTCACATGAAGAAAGGTGCGAGCGCGCGCGGGCCCGTTGTCAAGGCAGCACCGGACGCCGCGCCGCACCTAACCTCCACGCACGCCGCTCCGCTACCGCTATGGCCCGCACAAAGCAAACGGCCCGCAAGTCCACCGGCGGAAAGGCGCCGCGCAAACAGCTCGCCACCAAGGCGGCGAGGAAGAGCGCGCCCGCCACCGGAGGCGTCAAGAAGCCCCACCGCTACAGGCCGGGCACCGTCGCCCTGCGAGAAATCAGGCGCTACCAGAAGAGCACAGAGCTGCTCATCCGCAAGCTGCCATTCCAGCGCCTAGTGCGCGAGATCGCCCAGGACTTCAAGACCGACCTGCGCTTCCAGAGCTCCGCAGTCATGGCCCTGCAGGAGGCCAGCGAGGCCTACCTCGTCGGCCTCTTCGAAGACACCAACCTGTGCGCAATCCACGCCAAGCGCGTCACCATCATGCCCAAGGACATCCAGCTCGCGCGCCGCATCCGCGGCGAGCGCGCCTAAACCGCGCCGCGGCACCGCACCGCACAAACAAAAACGGCCCTTTTCAGGGCCACTAACATCTCTCCGTCGCGAGCAAACTTTGTCGGTCGCCTGCCTCTCGCCCCGCAACCCAAAAACAACAACCACCACTTCCCGTCCGTCCGCCACACCCGCTCACTCTGCCTGCCTGCTTAGCAGCGCGCAACAATCACACATCATCCCTCCCCGGCGCTCAAAGCGCACAATACCCAACGGCCGACGTCACACCGCACGGGTGGCTGGCCGGCCGGCCGCCGCTTTCGTTTCGAAAACACAAAAACAAACCCGCACTCCACTCCGACGGCCAACGGCCAGGCAGGCGCGCTCGCTCGCTCTACACGCCACCGAAATCCCCGCCGACTCCTTCCACATCTCAACGTGCCCCCCGTTGCAAAACATAACACACACACACACACACACACAAAGGAACAAAACAACAAAGACCAGACACGACTAGACAAGACAGACATCCGAGAAGAACGAACGCAGGCAAGCCAACCAACGTATTCAAACAAAACAACGTGACAGAAAACCAACCGTCGGCCGCCGCCACAAACACGGCGACAATCAACAACAACACCGCTTACCGCTACCGCCGCCCACACCCGCCACCGACCCCCGCAATCCAACCACCACGGCACGCAAACAGCATCCCCACGGGCATACAGAAACGCCAGACAGACAGACACCCACACCAAACGCAACACGACAATCAAAACCTTCCCCGACGTGCTTTGATGGCCCTGAGAAGGGCCGTTTTGGGCCGCGCGTCTCTTGCGCGCCACTAGACGACGACGGGGGGTGGGGACGACGGAGTCAAGCGCCAAACCCTTCCTTTCTCCCATCTCTTTCTCCTCTACTCTACTTCTTCTTCTTGGGCGAAGCCTTCGCCTTAGACGGCGTCGTCGCCTTCTTCGGGCGCGGCGCCTTCGGCTTCTTCGTCGGAACCTTGGCGGCCTTCTTCGCCTTCGACGGCGACTTGGCCTTGGCCGGCTTGGCCGCAGCCGCCTTCTTCGCACCCGCGGGAGCGGCCGACGCCGCAGACGCCTTCTTGGCGGCGCCCGCCTTCCGACCGGTCGCCGCCTTCACGCCACCAGCCTTCTTTGCGCCGGCCGCACGGGCGCCCTTCTTCTCCTTGCTGGCCGGAGCGGCGCGCTTCTTCTTGGCACCGCCAGCACGAGCCTTGCCGCCCTCGGCCGCCCCCCCGCCGCCGGCGCCGGCAAGCTTGAACGAGCCGGACGCGCCCTTCCCCTTCGTCTGCACCAGCTCGCCCGCCACGACGGCCGACTTGAGGTACTTCTTGATAAACGGCGCCAGCTTCTCCGCGTCCAGCTTGTAGTGCGCGGCAATGTACTTCTTGATCGCCTGCAGCGACGACCCGCCGCGCTCCTTCAGACTCTTGATGGCGGCCGTCACCATCTCAGAGGTGCGCGGGTGCGCAGGCTTGGCGCGCGGCTTCTTCGCAGACGACGCAGACTTGGCCTTCTTCGTAGTGCCGGTGGCGGCGGGTGCCGCAGCAGTCTCGTTCGTAGCCGCCTGATCTGCCATTTCGACGACGCGCGTAACACACAGCGAGAGCGAGAGCGAGAGCGAGCGGGACGGCAGGCAGGCACGCAAGCACAGCACAGCAGCAGAGCAGAGAATCACAAGGCCCAGCCAGTGTCGCGGGCGGGCGCGGACGGCCGAGAGAGCGGCCGCCACTCTGCGCGCCGCCGCGCCGCGCCTCCCGCGCTTGCTACCGCCCAACGTCCGACAGCCTGTGCGGAGCAGCCCCAAACCTGCGCCACAACCGCCCGCGCCTTTCAAACCACCGAGGATGGGGCTACACACAGCCACACCACAGTCGCCAACCAGTCGCCACGGCAGCGCCGCAAACCACGGCCAAACTGCAGCTACCGCGCGCTACAGCCTGGGTCGGCCCGCCGAGAATCGCCGCCCCCGCCCAAATGCCGCCCCCACAGCCCCAGCCGACGACCCGCCACAATGGCCAAACCTTCGGCAAAACTCCCACACCGTCGCCGCGGCAGCCCGGCCAGCGCGGCCGGCGCCACAGCCACACAAGCCGAGGCGTGCGGCGATGACGGCCGTGCAAACGCGCCTCCGCCGCCCCATCGCCTTCCGTCGCCCTCCCGCCGTTTCCCGATCGGCCCGCAGCCGTCGGGCCACATCGCGCGCCGTCCTCCTCCTCTCGCCCGCCAACATTCACAGCCGTTTATCAACAATTGCCCGCCGCAAACGGACGCCGCCTGCGCAACAGGCGCCGCCGCCCCTCGCCGCTTCCGACCCAACCCCTCGACCGAGGCAAACCGCAATCCGAATCTACAGACCAACCCAATCTGCCGTCAGCACACACGACAGCCGACCTTACACGTTACGCGTTACACATTACGTTTACACGTCTAGGTTAGGTTAGGGTTAGGTGGACGTGGGTTAGGTTAAGGGGACTTGGGTTAGGTTAAGCGTCAAACTTAGGTTAAGCATTCAAACACGTCAGGCGTCAGAGGTTAGGTTAGGTTACACGTTAGGTTAAGGGGTCAGTGCTAGGTTAAAAAAAAGCGTTCAAACGTGAGGCGTCAGCCGGACAGCTTACCTTACGTAGACGTTAGGGGCTCACAGGCTGAGCTCACCTCGCCACACCACAGGTTAGGTTCGGTTCGCTCGGCTCAGCGTAAAGCGCCGAGGTCAGGGTTACGTTCGTTCACCTTCGGGCGCCACACTTTCGGTTGAAAGGTCGCGACGGGACGACGTCGGCAGGCACGCCGCAAACGAACAAAAACGTACAGACGACGTCGAAAACCGCCGACAGACGGGGGAGCAGCACGACCACGACCAGATACCGAGCGCGAACGAGACACACGCGAACCACCCCCACCGGCCAAAGGGCACCACACAACAACCCAGAGCACCACGTGTCGACACCAGAGCAACCCGCCGCTCACGCGACATGGCTGGCACCGAAGGGCAACCGCCCGCAACTGCGCTTTCCGCGCCGGCCCGGATGCACGTCGTGCTACAACAACACCACTACCGTACACAGCCGCTGTTCACAACATCACTATCATGCGCGCCCGCGGCTCGCCGCCGTCGCAGTCGCAGCCCCAACGCCAGCACTTTTGCACCACCATTCACACGCACCGCAACACAGCTCGCCGACACAGCCGAACAAAACAAACACCACACAACAACAGCAACAACGCCGCCGCCTCTACTTGTGCCGGCGACCCACCCCGCCGATGGCGCACCTTTCGCCAGCCGGCAATCGACACACACGCACCCACCCACCCCCCGGGGCCCAGTGCAAAAAAAAAAACACACAAAAACAAAAAAACCAAACAAAAACAAAACGACACGGGAAGCGCACACCGCCACTTCGCGCGCACGCCACCAACCAGTCGTCGTCTCAAAATAACAAACACAAAAAAAAAATAAACTAACAACTAGGGCAACACGAAACAAAAAACGCCTCGCACGAACCGCCCACAAAAAGGACAAGCACACGCACAGCCTCTGCTGACGACCACGACGCAGCGGCACGCTGCTCCTGTCCCGCGCCCCGCGCCCCACTCGAGTCACAACTCACGCGACACCGTCAACGACGGGCTCGCTTCCCGCAACCTACCACCTTTCCGCCACGACGCACAGCCCCAGCCCCACCCGACGACGCGCCCGTGGCAACGACTGCACTTTCACCACCGCCTCCCCCTTCCCCCCCAAAACACACACACACACACACACACACACACACACACACAGCCAGCCAAAAACGCACTCGCGACCCACACATGCACACGCCAACCAGTCAACGTCGACAACCACACGCAAGGCTCGAAACGAAACCGGCGTCCTTCCACGTTGCCATCAAGCTACGCGACACAAGACACAAGGAACCAACACAACAGCCGGCCCCACTAATTCCCCACTCTCACGCCGCAAAAAGCACACCGAAACCGCCAAACGCACGCACATTCCCCTTCGCACTGACACCGACCGGCTCGCTACCACACACCTCTCGGCAGCCGTTTCACGCCAATTCGCCACACCGCCCACACAGTCGACAAGCGCCCGCCCTGTACGGCACACGCAACGACGCAGCGCAGCAAAGGGCGCCCGCAACACATACCTCTCCTCCCCCTCTCTCTCTCTCTCCGCCGCCCGACGCGCCAACCGCCACACCACACCGCCAGCCACTCGCAAATTGTGCACTGCCACCAGCCACACGTCCAACACGCCGCGCCGCCTCCGGCCACCCGCCAGGGGGCGCTCACGTCCGCGACAACAGCGCGGCCCGCCGGGCCGGGCCGGGCCGGGCCGAACCGAACCGAGCCGCCGCTGCTCTGCACTCGGCACGGCCACACCCTGCTGCAGACCGGGCTCGTCTCTCTGTACGCGTCTGCCTGCGCATCAACACAACACGACCTTTTTTTTTTCCTCTCTCTACCGCCATCCCTTCTTCTCGCGTTTTACTCGTTGTTGCAGCAGCGGCGCACACCTACACATCCACAGCCCCAGCCGAGCCGAGCCGGCCTCACCTCAGGGCCCGCCGCCAGCGTCTCCTCCTCGGGCACAGGTGCGGTGCTGTGGCCGCCCATCCAACCGCATTGCTGGCCGTCCAGCCGCCAGGCGTTCCCACTGCCGCGAGCCACGCCGCGCACCGACCCTGCTGCAGAAAACGAAGCATAGCCAGAGACCGACCGATACACAAAGCAAGCCGTCGCCTCGCCTCTTGTCCTTCCTGCCTTCCTTCCGCCCCCGCCCTTCTCACACCACCGCCTCTCCACTTTCGCCCCCCCCTCCTCCTTTTTTTTTTTTTTTTTGTTTTCTTCTTTCTTTCTTTCTTTCTTTCTTTCTTTGGCCCTCTCTCCTTCCCGCCATGGCGGTTACGGCACCGCCTGCAGCGGCAGATTTTGTGCGCCCACACGCCTACTCCTACCACCATTAACCTCGCCCTGCCCTGCCCATCAACGTCGCAGTCGAACCGACGCTTGCCAACACACTGCCGACGTTCCTTTCTCTTTTCGGCCTACGCCCATTACGCGCCGCCGCCACAGCACCTTCCCTTCCCACAACACACCGACGTCATCACACGCACCCAAAACAGGGGCCACGACCGTGTTCCTCGCCCACTCCCGTCCCGCACGGTACGCACATTCCCAACTATTACCGCGCACCCTCCCTTTCCAATCTGTGTGTCTCTGTGTCTGTGTCCTGTCCGCGCGTGACGCCTCTCAACATCCGCCGTCCCCCGTCCCGTTTTCGCCCCCATGCCGTCGTCGCGCCGCCTCCTCCCCGTCCACCGCCGCCCCTGTCCGCCCCGCACCACACCATACACCGCTGCTTGTCCCGGCCGTTGCCACCAAAGGCGCCGACCGCAAACGCGCCACGCCGCAGCCCCCGTGCGTCTCGCGCTCGCTTGCATCTCCGTGCCGACGCTGCCTCTCTTCCCGCTCGCACTCGACCTCGACAACACAGTCTTTGGCTCCGCCACTGCGTGTTCCGGTGGTACGCACGCTGCAACACGTATGTATTCATTACCAGAGCGATGGCGAGGCATGACAGCATCTCTGTCTGACCAGAGAGTTATTTATCGTTGCTAGTCGGCGCTTGGACCGCGCCAGACGACAGTAGTGGCACGCACCGGGTCGCCAGGAACAGTTGTTATATATATTGTAGCGCGAGTCGGGAGAGGTAGTAGTCGGTCGACAGTAGTAGCGGGTGGACGGTTGTACTGAGCGGGCGTCGGCGGCGTGCTCTGCTCGTCTCGCGACTCTGGTCACGGTTCGGGACGATGTATAGTATATTGTGTTATAATCAAAAGGTAGTGTGAAGCTGCATTTTGCGCAAATCTGATAACGTATGTTCATTGTACTTATTTTGTTCAACGACAAAAAGCCCCACTATTACTTTTTTCTAAAGTAACTTTTGTCTTTTAACGAAAAACATTCACTTTTTAAAGACTACTTCCTATGGCATTTCCCTCCAAGGAGTGCAATTAATTACCAGCCAGCACTCATTCATTGCACACAGCTGTGTAAGGGGTATCTACAATTGAGGAGCGGATACAAATGCAATTTTTTGTTTTGTTTTTTTTTTTTTTGTGCGTTGTAACCTCCCCGCAAAATTTAAAATAATGGACAATGTTATTTACGGATGCTAATGGACATTGCGCTAATTGTAACCTCGCCCACAATGAGAGGTATTGAAAATGGCAACAAAAATGTTAAATTCGCAATCTGACTCAAATATAAATTCTTCACAACATTTAAAAGTCCGTTCAGTGACAAGAAACTTCAATTAAACCGAAATATCGGTCTTTGGCCCTGTGCAAAACAATCAGAATTAAAGTCTTACCTCAGAATAAATGGATGTCACATTTCTGCTCTTGTTTGTTGCGCAGCGCTTGGAGGAACTGCATTGCAAATAATAATATTCTCTTTTTTTTTTGTGATTTTAGTGAAATTTTTCTTCAAAGAAGTGGAATGAAATGTGAAGTGCAACGAACTCTTCAGTTCAATAAAAAATTAAATGTTTGAAAAATGCTTTTGAAATAAAAATTATTATTGGGGAACTTGTTGGAGAATAATTACAATAAATAAAATTGTTCATTATCTAATGATTATATTAATTAACAGTATACCTTATTCACCATCTTGACCAGTGTTGCCGACCGCCTACATCACACAACCGCACTCGGCTGCTACTACTGACCGACCGCTCTGCATGACGACTATTAGCGTACTGCACGCGACGACTACTGACAGAGTACAGCCCTCAACTAGACAGACCTACAGACTCGCAACGACCGACCGACTGACTGACTGACTGACTGAGAACCGCTCGCAACACTCGCGCGGTCCAGCGCAAACTCTCTGGTCACAGATGCTACAATGTCTCGCCATCGCTGCTATGTTACATACGTGTTTCAGTGTCTTTTTCATTGGGGTGACGATCTTTGGCTCTTTTTATTCTGAATACAGGGCCAAAGGTCAACGCTGCTGCCCTTATACAATTTATCAGGTTTCATTATGTCTGTTGCAATGTTACATACGGTTCATTCTTTCATTAATATTATCGTTGGGTTTGTTTTGTAGGGACGTTAACATTCTGGCACATTTCTATTATCATCGGACTCTCTGCTATTTGTGCAGGGAGGTTATACCTGGGTCCATTTCCATTTCCATTTACATTCTAATATTGATAGACTTTTTGTTTTCTTTTTTGTTTCTTGTTGTTTTTCCTTCTTTTTTTTGTTGTTTTTTTTTTTGTTTGTTTTGTTTTTCCCGCTCTCACCACCACCGCCGCATCACGCCTCCCGTTTTCTTGGTTTCTTTTCTGTTCTTCAACTGCTTCAACATCACCGCGCCCCATTTCCACACCACAGCCATCAGCCTCCAAGACGGGCAGGCGCAGTGTGCCATTTCCGGCGCACAAGCACACCCGTACGGTACTCTCCTCGCCCCCACGCCACCAACAACACAGCGACCACGCGGCTGTCAGGCACGGCACGGCACGGCACGGCACCGGCGAAATGCGCCGCCCCCGCCCCTCCGCGCATCCGTCCGTCTCGCCACGTTCACTGACAGCCGCGTCTGCGGCTACACCATGACAACCACAACACAACACCGCTCCCCTCCCTGGCAACTCATTGTTTTTCTCCTCCTCTTTTGCACAAACCACAACGCCGAGCACAGGCGCAAGCCACCCACACCGCGCCCCTCCCCGTCCCGCCTTTCTTTGGCCGCCGCTCCTCGTTTGCCCCCTCCCATCTCCCGAAATGCCATGCCAGCAGCGTTACGCATGCCCCTCCCCTGTCCACACAACACTACCGCCAAACGAACAGCCTTCCGGGCCACATGCAGGGCACGCCCACCTCCAAACACTGCCAATTCACGGACGCACACACACACACACACACTTTCTCGACACCTTTCTGTACGGAGGGTGCGTCATCTCGACCGTGACAGAGTGACGCCAACTATCGACGATCCATTTCCCCCCACTGGTGAAACATGTCCACTAACACCTACATACATCATTCAAGTACACAGACAATAGCATACACACAATGGGAGGGCACACGAACATGGACGGCACGGCACTGTCATACACTCTTCCTCACAACCATATCAACAAACGTTACGTACATCCGGGAAAGCGAAAGCGAAAGCGAAAGCGAAAGCAAAAGCAAAAGCAAAAGCAAAGCCCAATGCAGCCGTCAAAGGTAACGTTCACCACGGCAGACACTTGCAGCCGCGCCGCCGTTAAACGCATTTCAGTGCGGCTCCAATACGCCTCCGACACGGGAACGTTCCGTTGCTCTACGAATGCGTTTCTCCCCTTTTTCCCTTCCTCTCTCTTTTGCCCCCCCTCCTTGCACTCTTGCCTCATTCCTCACGTTCTGCCCAGACATTCGACCGATCAAAGTCAACCTTTCGTCACCGTTCTCAGCGCGACGGTGTACAACAGTATGACGGGTGTGCCCAAGACTTCGGTTCAGTTGCGTGACGCCGGTCTATCGCGCCGATCGACAGTTACTCAGGGGGCGACGGATCGGACCACGTCACCGACACACAAAACACTTTCAAACAAACACATACATACCGGATGGACACAGACAAACACGTGTACAGACATTCGCCAAACAAACGACGACCGCCGCCGCCGCCGCCGCCGCCGCCGTCTAGCGTCGCGCTTACTGTACTGCACTGGACACGCGTGCATCTTGAATGACGACATCGGTGTGCGTGCGTCGTACGCAATCAGTCAGACACGGCTATCAAAAATCAGAGTCGAATGGTACATCATCGTGCGTGTCGCCGTACACGTACAGTACAATACAACAACAATGCGTCTTAATGGCACGTTCAATTTCAACGTCACTCACACACCTCCACGCTGCAGTTACGTCGCACCATTGTCAAACTCGGCGTACAGCAAAGGGAATAGTGGGCGGCAAAAAAAAACCAAACAAAAACATTTCACATTTCACCCTCGCCATGTATGATGTGCAAAAAACAAACCCGCAAACGGCCGTCGTTACGGTGACACAAAAGTCGCCGATCGCACTGTCCCCCCTCGCAGACAGGTAACACACACACACCACCACCAATGGGTCAAAACCACTCCAACGAGGCGTGCCACCATTCCACGCCACGGCGACCAACCTCGTGGCCGTCCCCCGCAACACGCTTTGACGCGCCCCCCCCCCACCCACAATCAAAATGCACACATACATCACAGCCGTCCACACAAACAACAACAACAACAATTCCGCCCTTCCCGCAAAAGGCAAGTTGGTGGCCCTGAAAAGGGCCGTTTTGCCGCTCTCGCAACGGAGGAGCCTTCTCCATCCTTCCTTCCACTCCAGAGCCACCTCCTTACTTGGAGCTCGTGTACTTGGTCACCGCCTTCGTGCCCTCGCTCACGGCGTGCTTGGCCAGCTCGCCAGGCAGCAACAGCCGCACAGCGGTCTGGATCTCGCGGGACGTGATGGTCGAGCGCTTGTTGTAGTGCGCCAGGCGAGAAGCCTCGGCCGCAATGCGCTCGAAAATGTCGTTCACGAAGCTGTTCATGATGCTCATCGCCTTCGACGAGATGCCCGTGTCAGGGTGCACCTGCTTCAGCACCTTGTAGATGTAGATGGCATAGCTCTCCTTCCTCTTGCGCTTCTTCTTCTTGTCGCCCTTCGAAATGTTCTTCTGCGCCTTGCCAGCCTTCTTGGCGGCCTTCCCGCTAGTCTTGGGCGGCATCTCGAACGAACGTACGGCAGCAGCAACACCAGTAGCAAGCGCTCCGCTCTAGTCAGCGTCTCCCCACACAGTGGCACCCGCCGCCAGCCGCCGCCGCACCTTTACCAGCTCGCCCTGTTGCGGCCGCCGACCAATGGGGCGCGCGCGCAACCGGCCGCCGCACCCGAGCCCATAAAGCACCCCCACCCCGGCTGAGCAGTTCATTCGCCGAGCGGCAGTCGGGCGTTGAGCAAGTCTCCGTCAGTCTGTGACGCGAAGCCATAGGCCCCCGCTTGTACGGGTGACTAACCAGGGGTGTTTTCGGATGCGCCTTTATTAAGGCGTAGACGAGCACTCGCAGCTAATTGTCTATGTCTATGACGAGCGAATCTTCGGCTGCGATGGCAAGTTGCAGTGACGCCTTGGGGCCCCAGCAGCACGCTGCTGGCGGCAACGACGCCGTCTCTTTGTTTCCGCCGGCCGCTTTTCCGGTTGGCTCGAGCGCCTCAGCTGCCGCAGAGAATAGCTCTGCTCCCCCGAGCGTTAGGGCAACCACAGGTCAGGGCCTGGTCTCTGGCCAGTGTCCCGCGCCTGCTAACGTGATAGGACCAGTTTCAGCCGCCGGAAACCTAACGGTGTCGGCAACTAAGGCGGCGACTGGTAGCCCCACGGCAGCCATTGACTTTGCTTCCCTCACCTGCGTGCGACTTGCAAATGGGGAGTACACGACTAAAAGGAGCTCATCTCTCCCACCTACCAGCGGTAGGATGTCCATGGCCACCCTGATGATCACCACAGGGCAGGCACAAGCGCTGGCACAGCACCTTACCCCTGCACAAAAAAGGCATCTCCCAGTCAGCATCCTCCCCAAGCCCTTACCTATAGCCCAACCCAAAAAGACCGCTCCCGCCCCTAAACCCTCTCCTCCCGAACAAACCAAGACGCCACACCCATCTGCCCCCTCCAAACGCATCAAAGACGTAGTCAAAAGTGCGAAAAAACACAGAACTACTGTCAGGCGCAAGCCAACAAAGAAAGCAATATCAATCCCACCACCCCCCACCAAGACACGTACTCCCTCCCCCTCAGGGAGCGGAGAAGAGGCAGACCGCCCCCTCGTCATCGACGAGTCCAGAGAGACAACCGAGCCTCAAACACCCGGCACCGACGGGGATGGGTTTCAAAAAGCGCGGAAAACCGCCCGCCCACCCACCCCCCAGCAAGCGAGAGGCATTGCCTCTACTAGTAATAAGTTCTTGCCACTGTCCGACGAGGACGAAGCGGTACCCGGGAGCAGTGATGCGCCACAGCACATACACACACCTAGACACCGACTCCCCCCAATTATCGCAGAATTCGATAAAAACTACGAGGAGCTTCACTCCCTCGTCAGCAACTGCCTCGGAGAGAAGCAGTTCACAGCGAAGTCCGCCGGAGGGGATAAAATCAAACTTATGTTCAGAGAGCTGGACGATTACACCGCTGTGAAGGCCCTGCTCTCTGAACACAAAGTCCCCCATTACACCTTCCCCACAGCCAAACAACGTCTAATGAAGGTAGTACTAAGGGACTTACCCCGCAAAGTGGGCACTGACGCCATCAAGAAGGACCTGCAGAGGCAGGGCTTCGAAGTCAACAGCGTCACCCACATGAAGGAAGTCTACAGTGGCAACAAATGGCCACTGTATCAAGTCAACCTTCCTGACACTCCGCAAAACAGACAGAAACACGTCACACACGTCCTGTCAGTGCCAGTCACAGTCGAACCTCTGCGCAGGAAAAGTGGCAATGTGCAGTGCTACAACTGCCAAGGATTAGGGCACGTTGCCAAGCACTGCGACATGCCCACCCGCTGCATGAAATGCGCAGAAGGGCACCCAACCTCCGAGTGCTCCTTACAGAGAGGAGACCCAAAAAGCAAGTGTGCCCTATGCGGCGAATCTGGACACGGCGCCTTCTACCAAGGCTGCCGAGTACAGAAAGAGTACCGCCTACGCGCACAAGGGACCAAAACCCCCGCCACACCAAAAACCAACCGTGGCGCCGGTCCTACAAACTCTAGAGCGCCGGCGAATCCACAACCGCGCCAAACACGTCCAGCAACCCGCTCGAGACCGCGAGGTGGCGCAAGCTACGCGAGTGTGGCAGGCACTGACAGGAGCCAACAAACGACTCCTATCATACACTTAGCCCAGCAGCCGATCCCCGCTAACGGAGAAACGTCCAGGGAAGCCTCCCCCCCCCATAGTCCCAAGCCCAGTCTGCGGCCAGTAGCGGCAGCTGAGTGCACATCAAAAGGCCCTCAGCCCAGCACTTCTGAAGAGAGTGCAAATGCCCTACGGCCCTCAGGAGTCGTGGAGCAAACGTTAGGCCTCCTAACGCAACTGCTCCACGAAATCAGGCAACAGAACGCCCAAATTCTTACCGCCATTAATTTGGTGCTCCAAGGGTCGCACAACTATGCGACCACAGCAGAGACATCCTCCCTTCAGTGATGGATAGACGACCCCACATCCAAGGACTCAAAATGTGCGTCTTCAACGCA
Organism: Schistocerca piceifrons; assembly: GCF_021461385.2. Classification (NCBI taxonomy): domain Eukaryota; kingdom Metazoa; phylum Arthropoda; class Insecta; order Orthoptera; family Acrididae; genus Schistocerca; species Schistocerca piceifrons. The sequence continues at coordinate 249,886 of NW_025728652.1, forward strand.
AACGGCATTGTCGGACAAAACAACGAGTTCCGCGAGTTCCTACGCGATGAAAACATAGACGTATGTATGGTGGCCGAGACACACCTTAAACCGGGTGTAAGGGTGTCGGTACCCAACTACAACTGCTACAGGACCGACCGGCCCACCGCTGGAGGCGGGGTAGCAACATACGTCAAACGCGGAATCCCCCATCATCAGGTCCACCCACCAGCAACTAGGCAAATAGAAACAGCGGCAATAGAGATTGCCACTGTCACAGGGCCCCTCACTGTCGTTGCAGCATATCGCCCTCCCTCCTATACTCTGGAAGAGGACGACATAGCAGCCCTAGGCCAAATAAGAGGAAAACTCTTCATTGGCGGTGACCTAAACGCCAAACATGCAGACTGGCACTCGCGAAACTCAAACAGAGCTGGTCGTCAACTGCAACGACTCGCGCGCACCCACCACTTTCACATATGGGGTCCAGAGGAGCCCACCCACTTCCCCAGAAACGGGGGAAGGGCGGACGTCCTCGATATAGCGCTCACCAAAAGAATAACGGGATTTGTGACCGCGCAATCGGTTAACCGAATGTCTTCCGATCACAATCCCGTGATTCTCGAGGTCGACATAGGAGACTGGGTACCTCTCCAGCAACAACACGTCTCATACAAGCGCACTAACTGGGAGCAATTCAAAGTTGACGTAACTTCAGCAATTGCCCAGGCCCCGCCTCCAACTGCAGATTCTGCAGAACAGGCGCTTAAAGATCTCACCAGCACGATCCTGCAAGCAGCAAAGGAGGCCACACCACAGCCACCGGACGGCCCTCCCCCTGTTAAGCAACTCCCGCCGCACCTGCTTGCCCAAATTAGAAACAAAAACAGGATCGCCAAAGAGTGGAAGCTCACAAAGAACCCCGTAACTAGGAGGCTACTGAACCGCCTACAAAGAGAGCTCAAGGTCGCACTCACTGAGCACCGCAACCAGCAATGGTCGGCGCGACTTTCGGCCCTCCGCGTGGACGACAATAGCCTCTGGCAGGCGACCAAACAGATCACCAAAAGACGCGCCAGACTGCCACCTCTGCACGGCGAGCGCGGACTTGTCTTTAGCACCGCAGATAAGGCAAATGCCCTGGCAGATGCCTTTGAAAAACAGTTCCGCCCCGCAGAGGCGCAGGACAGGGACCATGAAGCCGTCGTTCGACGTCAGCTCGCCACATTCCTTGCGGCGGACGACGCCGACGACGACGAAGAAAACACACCGCTCTTCACACCCGACGACGTGAACCGAGTAATCAGGTCGCTACCTAACAAAAGAGCCCCAGGCCACGACCAGCTCAACAACGTAGTAGTGAAACACCTCCCACCCCCTGCCGTAGCCCACATCGCTAATATCTTCAACGAGATCACGCGTTCCCGCAAGTTTCCAAGGTGCTGGAAACACGCAGAAGTCGTCGCGATCGCGAAACCCGGTAAAGACCCGGTTATCCCGCAGAACCACCGACCAATCAGCCTTTTGCCAACCCTTAGCAAAATTTACGAACGCCTGCTTCTCATCCCCATTCTCGACCACGTCAGCACACAACAAATCCTGCCGGACTTTCAGTTCGGTTTCCGGCAGGAACACTCCGCGCCCCAGCAACTTATGAGGGTCGTCGAAGCAGCTACCGAAAGCTTCAATCGTAAAAGTTACTGCGGGGTAGTGCTACTTGACGTAGCCGCTGCCTTTGACTCTGTCTGGCACACCGGGCTTCTCTACAAGCTATACTCCCAAGGCTTCCCAGGTCCGATAGTGAAGCTACTCGCGAGCTATCTCTCCAAAAGGACCTTCTCCGTTAGGATCGAGTCGTCGCTCTCCACAAAGCGGCGCATCAGGGCAGGTGTGCCCCAGGGGTCGGTACTGGGCCCGGTACTGTACAACCTGTACACTGCCGACCTCCCGACCGTACCGCTGGTGCACACTGCTCAGTATGCCGACGACACAGCGTTCTTCACGCGTAACCCGAACAGAGACAGGGTTACGCGTAGATTGCAAACAGCGCTGGACGAGACCGGCCGCTGGGCTAAAAAGTGGCGCATCACTCTCAACGAACAGAAAACCCAAGCCATCATGATCACCCGCAAACTGGGCAAGCGGGCTCCCGCCCGTCGGCCGCTACTGCTCAAGCTGAACGGCCAAGAGCTTCCATGGCGACGTACCGCCAGGTATCTTGGAGTCACTCTCGACACCAGGCTCACCTGGAGGGCTCACATCGGGGACTTGCGCCGGAAAGCTAGTGGTAGGATGCAAATGTTGTATCCTATCCTTAACACCCACAGCACCCTAGCGGCTGACATAGGAGTTAGAACGTACTGTTCCTTAATAAGACCAATAATGGAGTACGCTTGCCCAGTCTGGGGATACGCGGCGGATTGGCACCTCCGCAAACTTCAGGCAGTGCAAAACCGTGCACTTAAAAGGGCATTACACCTTCCCTTCCGCTTCCCCACTGCTGACCTGCACGAAGCAGCGGGAATTCCAACGCTCCATGAGAGATTCAAAGAACTGGCCGAAAGCTTCTACGAGAACTCGGCCAGATCAGACAATAGACTTATCAAAAACCTGGGACTGTATGACACATCACTGGACAGACACAGACGACCTAAATTCATGATTACAAATTAAAACAGCCGAAAAGGCAGCACAGAAACACTAAACACACTGCACCATAAAATGACGTACCAAAAAACATCGACCATTTACCCACTCAACATAGAGGAGGAAATGTCCAGAAGGACAACACCCTCCATTACATACGCTCTCCTCGAAAGTGAGGAAGCTCAAATGCAGTAACGGCTGAGCAGTTCGGATTCCGGCGGGGCCACTCGACCACGCACCAGCTTCTACGCCTGGTGGAACAGGCGATGAGGGCGCTGGAGACGCGGGAGTACCTTGGGGCGGTACTCCTAGACGTCTCCAAGGCGTTCGACAGCGTGTGGCACGAGGGCCTCGTGTACAAGCTCCTTGTACATGGGGTCCCGACGTCGCACGCTCTTCTACTGCGGTCCTACCTAGAGGGCCGCACCTTCCACGTCCGGGCCGCCGGCGGCACATCCACCGACCGGCCGATTCGTGCAGGGGTACCGCAGGGGTCGGTTCTCGGCCCCCTGCTGTACACCTTGTACACCGCCGACGCACCGCGGGTGGCGCGCGTGGAGTTGGCTCTTTACGCCGACGACACTGCGCTGTTCACCCGCAGTATGAACGTGGTCGCGATGTGCCGCCGACTCCAACTTGCGTGCGACGTCCTGGGGGCGTGGTCCACCAAGTGGCGTCTCAAATTCAACGCCGCCAAGAGCCAGGCGGTCGTCTTCACTCGGAGACGACTGCCTCCTGCCCTGCCGCCTGTCTCGATCTCGGGAGGCCCCATCCCGTGGTCACCAACAGGCCAATACCTCGGTGTGCGGTTGGACAGGCATCTCACCTGGCTACCACACATCCGCGACATCAGGGGGCGGGCGATTGGGCGTCTCCGGGCGCTCTACCCGCTGCTGAACCCCTCGTCCACTCTCCCCCCTCGGCACGGCCTGACCGTGTACTTGGCCCTCGTCCGGCCGGTACTCGAGTACGCCGCCGTGGTGTGGGGGAATGCTGCTTCGTCGCACGTTGCGTTGCTCCAGCGTGTCCAAAATCGGGCGCTGCGACTCGCACTTCACAAGCCGCCTCGGTACCCCACGAGACTGCTTCATGAGGAAGCTGGCGTCCCGTTGCTACGGGATCGCATCAGGCAGTCCGCCAGGGTGTTCTATGCCTCTGCAGAACACTCTGGCAGTCATCTTATACGTGGACTGGGACACCAAGTCCACCGCAGGCCAACCACGCGCTGGCCTGATCTGCTGCGGGAGTAGCTTCTCCCGCAGCAGCTATGACGCATTTAACGCAGCGTCCGCCCTCACGCGGGCGCTCACATAGGCCAAACCAACAGTGAGGCCACACAACAGCTCTAGAGGTCCAAACAGGAACAGCAGCCTCGCTGCTTAGCCTGTCCCTCCTCCTGGTCGATGTAACCAGTGATTTGAAGTGCAGTGCAGTGCGCCGGCACGCACTCCGCTGCTCGACTCGCTGCCGCTCGCACCGGTCGTTTTCGTTTCCGTTTCGTGTGCACCGTCGCTAGCCCATCGCCATGTCCGGACGCGGAAAGGGAGGCAAAGTCAAGGGCAAGTCAAAGTCCCGCTCAAGCAGGGCTGGGCTCCAGTTCCCGGTCGGCAGAATCCACCGCCTCCTGCGCAAGGGAAACTACGCAGAGCGCGTCGGCGCCGGGGCGCCCGTCTACCTCGCCGCCGTCATGGAGTACCTCGCGGCTGAGGTGCTCGAGCTGGCCGGAAACGCGGCCCGCGACAACAAGAAGACGCGCATCATCCCGCGCCACCTGCAGCTTGCCATCCGCAACGACGAGGAGCTCAACAAGCTCCTGTCGGGCGTCACCATCGCACAGGGTGGTGTCCTGCCCAACATCCAGGCCGTCCTGCTGCCAAAGAAGACCGAGAAGAAGGCCTAAAGGAGGCCAAGGCAATCGCAGCGCCGCGTGCTCCCCTGCACGCAACGCGCTTTGCCGGCTCGGCTCGGCCCGGCCCACAACAATCGGCCCTTTTCAGGGCCACCACACAAACCTACGTCCAAAGCAAAATTTCAGTCGTCCTCGCCGCACCTTGTTTTGTTTTAACTTTGCACTTTCACAGCACAGCCGCCGCCGGCGCACGTCCGCCATCTTGTCGTCCACACAGCCCGTGTGGCCCAACAAACACACACACACACATTCATTTTGCACGGTCGCAGTCGCCTTCCAAACGACAACGGCAGCAATAATGACCATTGTTACAGGGAGGCGTGTCGACACACCGCCCTCCACTCCCGCGCGCAACGGCCGTCGACACGAACGAAACAGCTGATCCGGCCGCCTGTGCCCACACGCCTTGCCTCGGAAACCCCAACGCCGCCGCAAACACACAGAGCCAAACCACGCAAGCAAATAATCACCGCCTCTCGCACAACAACACACAGCCCGCCATCTCCGTCGCGATCGATACAACGACACACAATAACAAACACAAACGAAGCAGCTCCCACACACAGCCAGCCACATGACACGTTTCCTTTCCTTCTCCCCTCCCAGTCACATCACGTCGCTCAAACGGAAAGAAAGAAACAAACAAACAACACAGACTCTTTCGCACTTTTCAACTTCCGAACAGTGTGGTGGCCCTGAAAAGGGCCGTTTTCTAGTCTCTCCCACCCACAAGCACGGCCGCGGGAAGGCCAGCGCCCGCTGCGACGCAGCCTAACCGCCGAAACCGTACAGGGTGCGCCCCTGCCTCTTCAGGGCGTACACCACGTCCATGGCCGTCACAGTCTTGCGCTTGGCGTGCTCAGTGTACGTCACCGCGTCGCGGATCACGTTCTCCAGGAACACCTTCAGCACCCCGCGGGTCTCCTCGTAGATCAGACCAGAGATGCGCTTCACGCCGCCCCTGCGAGCCAGGCGGCGGATGGCGGGCTTCGTGATGCCCTGGATGTTGTCGCGCAACACCTTGCGGTGCCGCTTGGCGCCACCCTTGCCGAGCCCCTTTCCTCCCTTGCCGCGGCCTGTCATCCTTCCTTCCTCGGGCAAAGCAAAACGTGCACAAACAGCAGCTGCAGCGGCTGGCGAGTCGGCTACGGTCTGCGCCCAGCCGATAGACCATCTTCTTCAGGGTGTGCGCTCTTCACCCCGGTTACTTGGAGTCCCTGCAGGATGTCCCTGCACTGCCTCCATTCATCTCTTCGACTAGATTTTGGTAATGCTTCTCTTTTCTTTCGTTTCTTCTCGTTGGCCCTTTTCAGGTATATATTGGCTTCAGGGTTGCCCGCACGTGCGGACAACGGTGCTTGTCCGTGGACAAGCCGTCTTCAGTGCTCCCGGCGCGGACGGCGTTGGGAGCGTCTTATTTCGGCGGCTGTTGAGCAGCCGCCGATGAGGCGGTCATCACTGTTTCAGCCACTCTCTGCAGCGTGTCGGCAAGGTGTGTTACCTTGTCGATTGCCGCAGAGAGTGCTGAAATTGCTGCAGCCAGCCCTCCTTCAAGCGCTGATGTTGCGGCGCTTTGGCTGGTTGCTGCAGGGTGACGTGAGGCGGCTGGCGCGTTGCCACGCCTTTCGCTTCCCGTCGTTTGGTGGTCCTCTTTGCGCGCCTTCCCGTGGTAGGCGCGCTGGTCATCTGGCGAGCGCTCGCGCGCCCGTTTTCTGACGCGGGTGCGCCAGCTTTTGTTGCCCCCTTCAGTGGGGACGGTGGTGGCAGCATTGGCTGCCGGCGTCTGCCTGGCGTGTGCCGGCCGCCTCGCCGGTTTTGCGCTTGGGCGCGGACGGCGGAGGGAGCGGCCGGCAGTCGTCTTCGCCTGCTGCCCGTTTTGGCGAGCTATTGCGGCTTTGAAGACTTCGCAGCCGCGGTAGCTCGCCACGTGTGGGCCGCTGCAGTTCGCACACTTGGGCGTGTGCGACCTCGGTAGCGGACAAAGTCTGCTGGCATGGGCCCCGGCACACTTCACGCACTTCTCGGGGAAGGAGCAGTGGCGAGCCACGTGCCCCATCCCCTGGCAGCGGAAGCATTGTACCAGGCCCCTCTTCTGTTTCAGGTTTTCGACGGTGACCTTTGTGTTGGCCACCCTCGTCACCTGGTAGAGCCGCCTGTTTTCTGGTGTATCGGTGGCGATAACCAGAAGTGACGGCGACTCTTTGTGGCTGACGTGCGACTTCACGCGCGTCACGTTGCGCACGCTGAAGTCTAGATCTGTCAGCTCCTCTCGTAGCAGCTCCGGTTGAGCTGCCATCGGTAAGCCCTTAAAGACTATCTTCAATAGTCGCTCGGGGACGGCGGCGTGTGTGAACCAGTGGAGGCCCTTGTTTGACGCCTCGCTCGTCACCTTGATGTAGTCGTCTGTGTTGGCGACCTGTAGCCGCACCAGGTTCCCTGCTGCAGCTCGCAAGGTGAAGTCGGCAGTCGTCCACTGCCTTACGAGCTGCAGGAAACCTTTATAGTCTTCGGCCACCTCGAAGACTATGGGCGGCGGCCTCCGGTGTGACCGTCCGGTGGTGGGGACGGCTCCTTCGTCATCTTCATCATTTGAACAGCCTGCTTTGGCGGCGGCCGTGGGCGCCGACCGCTCTGGAGTAGGCTGTTCAGTCGTAGTTTCGACCGCAAGGGCCCCAAAGCGGTTTGCGGTCGATGTGGGCGGCGGTGTAGGCGTCTTCCTGGGTCTGGCCGCACGTTTCGACGTAACGGTCGTCCAGGTCGCTCCCGCACCGCTGTCGTCAGGTAGGGCGCGTCTTCTGCCCCCGTTTGTGGAGACAGCCAGCTGCCTCCTCTTCTTTGGCGTCTTTTTGGCGCCAGATGCTGCGGTAGTACACGACCGCTTGCGCCGCTCGCCCGCAGGGCGTTGCTGCGTGATGGCCGTCATTCTCCGCGCCCTCTCGTCGGCCGGTAGTGCGCCGTGCACTACGATATCGTCTTCACTGGATCCGTCGTCCAAGTCGTAGTCCGTGGACGGTGGCCGGGTCGTCCTAGGCGGCGGGTCAGACGGGGCCGCCGGGGGAGCAAGCTCCTCCGGACGGCGGTCTGCCACACCAACATCTCCAGTCGTCGTATGTGGGGGGCCGGATGGGGCCGTCGACCGAGCGGGCTCGGCCGAACGGCGATCCGCCACACCCATAGCTCTACTCAGCGATCCTCTAAACTCCGGGCGTGCCCACGACATCTCTGCGCGCTGCCGGAGCGACGACTCGACTGGTCTGCGTCTGGTCTGCGTCTCGTCTGGTCTGCGCCCAGCGCGCCCGCCGCCCCCCTATATAGACTCTGGCCCGCCCTCCCCCCACCACGCGCAACCGAGGGCATATAAGCGCAGCACGGAGGCGCGCGGGCCCGTTGTCAAGGCAGCACCGGACGCCGCGCCGCACCTAACCTCCACGCACGCCGCTCCGCTACCGCTATGGCCCGCACAAAGCAAACGGCCCGCAAGTCCACCGGCGGAAAGGCGCCGCGCAAACAGCTCGCCACCAAGGCGGCGAGGAAGAGCGCGCCCGCCACCGGAGGCGTCAAGAAGCCCCACCGCTACAGGCCGGGCACCGTCGCCCTGCGAGAAATCAGGCGCTACCAGAAGAGCACAGAGCTGCTCATCCGCAAGCTGCCATTCCAGCGCCTAGTGCGCGAGATCGCCCAGGACTTCAAGACCGACCTGCGCTTCCAGAGCTCCGCAGTCATGGCCCTGCAGGAGGCCAGCGAGGCCTACCTCGTCGGCCTCTTCGAAGACACCAACCTGTGCGCAATCCACGCCAAGCGCGTCACCATCATGCCCAAGGACATCCAGCTCGCGCGCCGCATCCGCGGCGAGCGCGCCTAAACCGCGCCGCGGCACCGCACCGCACAAACAAAAACGGCCCTTTTCAGGGCCACTAACATCTCTCCGTCGCGAGCAAACTTTGTCGGTCGCCTGCCTCTCGCCCCGCAACCCAAAAACAACAACCACCACTTCCCGTCCGTCCGCCACACCCGCTCACTCTGCCTGCCTGCTTAGCAGCGCGCAACAATCACACATCATCCCTCCCCGGCGCTCAAAGCGCACAATACCCAACGGCCGACGTCACACCGCACGGGTGGCTGGCCGGCCGGCCGCCGCTTTCGTTTCGAAAACACAAAAACAAACCCGCACTCCACTCCGACGGCCAACGGCCAGGCAGGCGCGCTCGCTCGCTCTACACGCCACCGAAATCCCCGCCGACTCCTTCCACATCTCAACGTGCCCCCCGTTGCAAAACATAACACACACACACACACACACAAAGGAACAAAACAACAAAGACCAGACACGACTAGACAAGACAGACATCCGAGAAGAACGAACGCAGGCAAGCCAACCAACGTATTCAAACAAAACAACGTGACAGAAAACCAACCGTCGGCCGCCGCCACAAACACGGCGACAATCAACAACAACACCGCTTACCGCTACCGCCGCCCACACCCGCCACCGACCCCCGCAATCCAACCACCACGGCACGCAAACAGCATCCCCACGGGCATACAGAAACGCCAGACAGACAGACACCCACACCAAACGCAACACGACAATCAAAACCTTCCCCGACGTGCTTTGATGGCCCTGAGAAGGGCCGTTTTGGGCCGCGCGTCTCTTGCGCGCCACTAGACGACGACGGGGGGTGGGGACGACGGAGTCAAGCGCCAAACCCTTCCTTTCTCCCATCTCTTTCTCCTCTACTCTACTTCTTCTTCTTGGGCGAAGCCTTCGCCTTAGACGGCGTCGTCGCCTTCTTCGGGCGCGGCGCCTTCGGCTTCTTCGTCGGAACCTTGGCGGCCTTCTTCGCCTTCGACGGCGACTTGGCCTTGGCCGGCTTGGCCGCAGCCGCCTTCTTCGCACCCGCGGGAGCGGCCGACGCCGCAGACGCCTTCTTGGCGGCGCCCGCCTTCCGACCGGTCGCCGCCTTCACGCCACCAGCCTTCTTTGCGCCGGCCGCACGGGCGCCCTTCTTCTCCTTGCTGGCCGGAGCGGCGCGCTTCTTCTTGGCACCGCCAGCACGAGCCTTGCCGCCCTCGGCCGCCCCCCCGCCGCCGGCGCCGGCAAGCTTGAACGAGCCGGACGCGCCCTTCCCCTTCGTCTGCACCAGCTCGCCCGCCACGACGGCCGACTTGAGGTACTTCTTGATAAACGGCGCCAGCTTCTCCGCGTCCAGCTTGTAGTGCGCGGCAATGTACTTCTTGATCGCCTGCAGCGACGACCCGCCGCGCTCCTTCAGACTCTTGATGGCGGCCGTCACCATCTCAGAGGTGCGCGGGTGCGCAGGCTTGGCGCGCGGCTTCTTCGCAGACGACGCAGACTTGGCCTTCTTCGTAGTGCCGGTGGCGGCGGGTGCCGCAGCAGTCTCGTTCGTAGCCGCCTGATCTGCCATTTCGACGACGCGCGTAACACACAGCGAGAGCGAGAGCGAGAGCGAGCGGGACGGCAGGCAGGCACGCAAGCACAGCACAGCAGCAGAGCAGAGAATCACAAGGCCCAGCCAGTGTCGCGGGCGGGCGCGGACGGCCGAGAGAGCGGCCGCCACTCTGCGCGCCGCCGCGCCGCGCCTCCCGCGCTTGCTACCGCCCAACGTCCGACAGCCTGTGCGGAGCAGCCCCAAACCTGCGCCACAACCGCCCGCGCCTTTCAAACCACCGAGGATGGGGCTACACACAGCCACACCACAGTCGCCAACCAGTCGCCACGGCAGCGCCGCAAACCACGGCCAAACTGCAGCTACCGCGCGCTACAGCCTGGGTCGGCCCGCCGAGAATCGCCGCCCCCGCCCAAATGCCGCCCCCACAGCCCCAGCCGACGACCCGCCACAATGGCCAAACCTTCGGCAAAACTCCCACACCGTCGCCGCGGCAGCCCGGCCAGCGCGGCCGGCGCCACAGCCACACAAGCCGAGGCGTGCGGCGATGACGGCCGTGCAAACGCGCCTCCGCCGCCCCATCGCCTTCCGTCGCCCTCCCGCCGTTTCCCGATCGGCCCGCAGCCGTCGGGCCACATCGCGCGCCGTCCTCCTCCTCTCGCCCGCCAACATTCACAGCCGTTTATCAACAATTGCCCGCCGCAAACGGACGCCGCCTGCGCAACAGGCGCCGCCGCCCCTCGCCGCTTCCGACCCAACCCCTCGACCGAGGCAAACCGCAATCCGAATCTACAGACCAACCCAATCTGCCGTCAGCACACACGACAGCCGACCTTACACGTTACGCGTTACACATTACGTTTACACGTCTAGGTTAGGTTAGGGTTAGGTGGACGTGGGTTAGGTTAAGGGGACTTGGGTTAGGTTAAGCGTCAAACTTAGGTTAAGCATTCAAACACGTCAGGCGTCAGAGGTTAGGTTAGGTTACACGTTAGGTTAAGGGGTCAGTGCTAGGTTAAAAAAAAAAAAAAAAAAAAAAAAAAAAAAAAAAAAAGCGTTCAAACGTGAGGCGTCAGCCGGACAGCTTACCTTACGTAGACGTTAGGGGCTCACAGGCTGAGCTCACCTCGCCACACCACAGGTTAGGTTCGGTTCGCTCGGCTCAGCGTAAAGCGCCGAGGTCAGGGTTACGTTCGTTCACCTTCGGGCGCCACACTTTCGGTTGAAAGGTCGCGACGGGACGACGTCGGCAGGCACGCCGCAAACGAACAAAAACGTACAGACGACGTCGAAAACCGCCGACAGACGGGGGAGCAGCACGACCACGACCAGATACCGAGCGCGAACGAGACACACGCGAACCACCCCCACCGGCCAAAGGGCACCACACAACAACCCAGAGCACCACGTGTCGACACCAGAGCAACCCGCCGCTCACGCGACATGGCTGGCACCGAAGGGCAACCGCCCGCAACTGCGCTTTCCGCGCCGGCCCGGATGCACGTCGTGCTACAACAACACCACTACCGTACACAGCCGCTGTTCACAACATCACTATCATGCGCGCCCGCGGCTCGCCGCCGTCGCAGTCGCAGCCCCAACGCCAGCACTTTTGCACCACCATTCACACGCACCGCAACACAGCTCGCCGACACAGCCGAACAAAACAAACACCACACAACAACAGCAACAACGCCGCCGCCTCTACTTGTGCCGGCGACCCACCCCGCCGATGGCGCACCTTTCGCCAGCCGGCAATCGACACACACGCACCCACCCACCCCCCGGGGCCCAGTGCAAAAAAAAAACACACAAAAACAAAAAAACCAAACAAAAACAAAACGACACGGGAAGCGCACACCGCCACTTCGCGCGCACGCCACCAACCAGTCGTCGTCTCAAAATAACAAACACAAAAAAAAAATAAACTAACAACTAGGGCAACACGAAACAAAAAACGCCTCGCACGAACCGCCCACAAAAAGGACAAGCACACGCACAGCCTCTGCTGACGACCACGACGCAGCGGCACGCTGCTCCTGTCCCGCGCCCCGCGCCCCACTCGAGTCACAACTCACGCGACACCGTCAACGACGGGCTCGCTTCCCGCAACCTACCACCTTTCCGCCACGACGCACAGCCCCAGCCCCACCCGACGACGCGCCCGTGGCAACGACTGCACTTTCACCACCGCCTCCCCCTTCCCCCCCAAAACACACACACACACACACACACACACACACACACACAGCCAGCCAAAAACGCACTCGCGACCCACACATGCACACGCCAACCAGTCAACGTCGACAACCACACGCAAGGCTCGAAACGAAACCGGCGTCCTTCCACGTTGCCATCAAGCTACGCGACACAAGACACAAGGAACCAACACAACAGCCGGCCCCACTAATTCCCCACTCTCACGCCGCAAAAAGCACACCGAAACCGCCAAACGCACGCACATTCCCCTTCGCACTGACACCGACCGGCTCGCTACCACACACCTCTCGGCAGCCGTTTCACGCCAATTCGCCACACCGCCCACACAGTCGACAAGCGCCCGCCCTGTACGGCACACGCAACGACGCAGCGCAGCAAAGGGCGCCCGCAACACATACCTCTCCTCCCCCTCTCTCTCTCTCTCCGCCGCCCGACGCGCCAACCGCCACACCACACCGCCAGCCACTCGCAAATTGTGCACTGCCACCAGCCACACGTCCAACACGCCGCGCCGCCTCCGGCCACCCGCCAGGGGGCGCTCACGTCCGCGACAACAGCGCGGCCCGCCGGGCCGGGCCGGGCCGGGCCGAACCGAACCGAGCCGCCGCTGCTCTGCACTCGGCACGGCCACACCCTGCTGCAGACCGGGCTCGTCTCTCTGTACGCGTCTGCCTGCGCATCAACACAACACGACCTTTTTTTTTTCCTCTCTCTACCGCCATCCCTTCTTCTCGCGTTTTACTCGTTGTTGCAGCAGCGGCGCACACCTACACATCCACAGCCCCAGCCGAGCCGAGCCGGCCTCACCTCAGGGCCCGCCGCCAGCGTCTCCTCCTCGGGCACAGGTGCGGTGCTGTGGCCGCCCATCCAACCGCATTGCTGGCCGTCCAGCCGCCAGGCGTTCCCACTGCCGCGAGCCACGCCGCGCACCGACCCTGCTGCAGAAAACGAAGCATAGCCAGAGACCGACCGATACACAAAGCAAGCCGTCGCCTCGCCTCTTGTCCTTCCTGCCTTCCTTCCGCCCCCGCCCTTCTCACACCACCGCCTCTCCACTTTCGCCCCCCCCTCCTCCTTTTTTTTTTTTTTTTTTTTGTTTTCTTCTTTCTTTCTTTCTTTCTTTCTTTCTTTGGCCCTCTCTCCTTCCCGCCATGGCGGTTACGGCACCGCCTGCAGCGGCAGATTTTGTGCGCCCACACGCCTACTCCTACCACCATTAACCTCGCCCTGCCCTGCCCATCAACGTCGCAGTCGAACCGACGCTTGCCAACACACTGCCGACGTTCCTTTCTCTTTTCGGCCTACGCCCATTACGCGCCGCCGCCACAGCACCTTCCCTTCCCACAACACACCGACGTCATCACACGCACCCAAAACAGGGGCCACGACCGTGTTCCTCGCCCACTCCCGTCCCGCACGGTACGCACATTCCCAACTATTACCGCGCACCCTCCCTTTCCAATCTGTGTGTCTCTGTGTCTGTGTCCTGTCCGCGCGTGACGCCTCTCAACATCCGCCGTCCCCCGTCCCGTTTTCGCCCCCATGCCGTCGTCGCGCCGCCTCCTCCCCGTCCACCGCCGCCCCTGTCCGCCCCGCACCACACCATACACCGCTGCTTGTCCCGGCCGTTGCCACCAAAGGCGCCGACCGCAAACGCGCCACGCCGCAGCCCCCGTGCGTCTCGCGCTCGCTTGCATCTCCGTGCCGACGCTGCCTCTCTTCCCGCTCGCACTCGACCTCGACAACACAGTCTTTGGCTCCGCCACTGCGTGTTCCGGTGGTACGCACGCTGCAACACGTATGTATTCATTACCAGAGCGATGGCGAGGCATGACAGCATCTCTGTCTGACCAGAGAGTTATTTATCGTTGCTAGTCGGCGCTTGGACCGCGCCAGACGACAGTAGTGGCACGCACCGGGTCGCCAGGAACAGTTGTTATATATATTGTAGCGCGAGTCGGGAGAGGTAGTAGTCGGTCGACAGTAGTAGCGGGTGGACGGTTGTACTGAGCGGGCGTCGGCGGCGTGCTCTGCTCGTCTCGCGACTCTGGTCACGGTTCGGGACGATGTATAGTATATTGTGTTATAATCAAAAGGTAGTGTGAAGCTGCATTTTGCGCAAATCTGATAACGTATGTTCATTGTACTTATTTTGTTCAACGACAAAAAGCCCCACTATTACTTTTTTCTAAAGTAACTTTTGTCTTTTAACGAAAAACATTCACTTTTTAAAGACTACTTCCTATGGCATTTCCCTCCAAGGAGTGCAATTAATTACCAGCCAGCACTCATTCATTGCACACAGCTGTGTAAGGGGTATCTACAATTGAGGAGCGGATACAAATGCAATTTTTTGTTTTGTTTTTTTTTTTTGTGCGTTGTAACCTCCCCGCAAAATTTAAAATAATGGACAATGTTATTTACGGATGCTAATGGACATTGCGCTAATTGTAACCTCGCCCACAATGAGAGGTATTGAAAATGGCAACAAAAATGTTAAATTCGCAATCTGACTCAAATATAAATTCTTCACAACATTTAAAAGTCCGTTCAGTGACAAGAAACTTCAATTAAACCGAAATATCGGTCTTTGGCCCTGTGCAAAACAATCAGAATTAAAGTCTTACCTCAGAATAAATGGATGTCACATTTCTGCTCTTGTTTGTTGCGCAGCGCTTGGAGGAACTGCATTGCAAATAATAATATTCTCTTTTTTTTTTGTGATTTTAGTGAAATTTTTCTTCAAAGAAGTGGAATGAAATGTGAAGTGCAACGAACTCTTCAGTTCAATAAAAAATTAAATGTTTGAAAAATGCTTTTGAAATAAAAATTATTATTGGGGAACTTGTTGGAGAATAATTACAATAAATAAAATTGTTCATTATCTAATGATTATATTAATTAACAGTATACCTTATTCACCATCTTGACCAGTGTTGCCGACCGCCTACATCACACAACCGCACTCGGCTGCTACTACTGACCGACCGCTCTGCATGACGACTATTAGCGTACTGCACGCGACGACTACTGACAGAGTACAGCCCTCAACTAGACAGACCTACAGACTCGCAACGACCGACCGACTGACTGACTGACTGACTGAGAACCGCTCGCAACACTCGCGCGGTCCAGCGCAAACTCTCTGGTCACAGATGCTACAATGTCTCGCCATCGCTGCTATGTTACATACGTGTTTCAGTGTCTTTTTCATTGGGGTGACGATCTTTGGCTCTTTTTATTCTGAATACAGGGCCAAAGGTCAACGCTGCTGCCCTTATACAATTTATCAGGTTTCATTATGTCTGTTGCAATGTTACATACGGTTCATTCTTTCATTAATATTATCGTTGGGTTTGTTTTGTAGGGACGTTAACATTCTGGCACATTTCTATTATCATCGGACTCTCTGCTATTTGTGCAGGGAGGTTATACCTGGGTCCATTTCCATTTCCATTTACATTCTAATATTGATAGACTTTTTGTTTTCTTTTTTGTTTCTTGTTGTTTTTCCTTCTTTTTTTTGTTGTTTTTTTTTTTGTTTGTTTTGTTTTTCCCGCTCTCACCACCACCGCCGCATCACGCCTCCCGTTTTCTTGGTTTCTTTTCTGTTCTTCAACTGCTTCAACATCACCGCGCCCCATTTCCACACCACAGCCATCAGCCTCCAAGACGGGCAGGCGCAGTGTGCCATTTCCGGCGCACAAGCACACCCGTACGGTACTCTCCTCGCCCCCACGCCACCAACAACACAGCGACCACGCGGCTGTCAGGCACGGCACGGCACGGCACGGCACCGGCGAAATGCGCCGCCCCCGCCCCTCCGCGCATCCGTCCGTCTCGCCACGTTCACTGACAGCCGCGTCTGCGGCTACACCACGACAACCACAACACAACACCGCTCCCCTCCCTGGCAACTCATTGTTTTTCTCCTCCTCTTTTGCACAAACCACAACGCCGAGCACAGGCGCAAGCCACCCACACCGCGCCCCTCCCCGTCCCGCCTTTCTTTGGCCGCCGCTCCTCGTTTGCCCCCTCCCATCTCCCGAAATGCCATGCCAGCAGCGTTACGCATGCCCCTCCCCTGTCCACACAACACTACCGCCAAACGAACAGCCTTCCGGGCCACATGCAGGGCACGCCCACCTCCAAACACTGCCAATTCACGGACGCACACACACACACACACACTTTCTCGACACCTTTCTGTACGGAGGGTGCGTCATCTCGACCGTGACAGAGTGACGCCAACTATCGACGATCCATTTCCCCCCACTGGTGAAACATGTCCACTAACACCTACATACATCATTCAAGTACACAGACAATAGCATACACACAATGGGAGGGCACACGAACATGGACGGCACGGCACTGTCATACACTCTTCCTCACAACCATATCAACAAACGTTACGTACATCCGGGAAAGCGAAAGCGAAAGCGAAAGCGAAAGCAAAAGCAAAAGCAAAAGCAAAGCCCAATGCAGCCGTCAAAGGTAACGTTCACCACGGCAGACACTTGCAGCCGCGCCGCCGTTAAACGCATTTCAGTGCGGCTCCAATACGCCTCCGACACGGGAACGTTCCGTTGCTCTACGAATGCGTTTCTCCCCTTTTTCCCTTCCTCTCTCTTTTGCCCCCCCTCCTTGCACTCTTGCCTCATTCCTCACGTTCTGCCCAGACATTCGACCGATCAAAGTCAACCTTTCGTCACCGTTCTCAGCGCGACGGTGTACAACAGTATGACGGGTGTGCCCAAGACTTCGGTTCAGTTGCGTGACGCCGGTCTATCGCGCCGATCGACAGTTACTCAGGGGGCGACGGATCGGACCACGTCACCGACACACAAAACACTTTCAAACAAACACATACATACCGGATGGACACAGACAAACACGTGTACAGACATTCGCCAAACAAACGACGACCGCCGCCGCCGCCGCCGCCGCCGCCGTCTAGCGTCGCGCTTACTGTACTGCACTGGACACGCGTGCATCTTGAATGACGACATCGGTGTGCGTGCGTCGTACGCAATCAGTCAGACACGGCTATCAAAAATCAGAGTCGAATGGTACATCATCGTGCGTGTCGCCGTACACGTACAGTACAATACAACAACAATGCGTCTTAATGGCACGTTCAATTTCAACGTCACTCACACACCTCCACGCTGCAGTTACGTCGCACCATTGTCAAACTCGGCGTACAGCAAAGGGAATAGTGGGCGGCAAAAAAAAACCAAACAAAAACATTTCACATTTCACCCTCGCCATGTATGATGTGCAAAAAACAAACCCGCAAACGGCCGTCGTTACGGTGACACAAAAGTCGCCGATCGCACTGTCCCCCCTCGCAGACAGGTAACACACACACACCACCACCAATGGGTCAAAACCACTCCAACGAGGCGTGCCACCATTCCACGCCACGGCGACCAACCTCGTGGCCGTCCCCCGCAACACGCTTTGACGCGCCCCCCCCCCACCCACAATCAAAATGCACACATACATCACAGCCGTCCACACAAACAACAACAACAACAATTCCGCCCTTCCCGCAAAAGGCAAGTTGGTGGCCCTGAAAAGGGCCGTTTTGCCGCTCTCGCAACGGAGGAGCCTTCTCCATCCTTCCTTCCACTCCAGAGCCACCTCCTTACTTGGAGCTCGTGTACTTGGTCACCGCCTTCGTGCCCTCGCTCACGGCGTGCTTGGCCAGCTCGCCAGGCAGCAACAGCCGCACAGCGGTCTGGATCTCGCGGGACGTGATGGTCGAGCGCTTGTTGTAGTGCGCCAGGCGAGAAGCCTCGGCCGCAATGCGCTCGAAAATGTCGTTCACGAAGCTGTTCATGATGCTCATCGCCTTCGACGAGATGCCCGTGTCAGGGTGCACCTGCTTCAGCACCTTGTAGATGTAGATGGCATAGCTCTCCTTCCTCTTGCGCTTCTTCTTCTTGTCGCCCTTCGAAATGTTCTTCTGCGCCTTGCCAGCCTTCTTGGCGGCCTTCCCGCTAGTCTTGGGCGGCATCTCGAACGAACGTACGGCAGCAGCAACACCAGTAGCAAGCGCTCCGCTCTAGTCAGCGTCTCCCCACACAGTGGCACCCGCCGCCGCGTGGGATGTCGGATGGGTTCTGGACCCCTTATTTGTTTCGAAGGACCGGGACTGATTGAAGCCCATACCTTCTGTCTGAGATGTGGGGATTGGAATGATGGGTTTGGAGTGCGTCATGAGTGATGTTGCATGATAAAGTGGTCGGATGATAAGGGATGCGTTTGATAATGAATTGAGTAGTGCTTCATGACTGAATGTTAGTCGGATTGTTTGATTTTTAGACGTGAAATTGGCGCGTGAGCGTCATTTTCGGGTATTTTGCTGTGGGGTTGTCGGGAATGATTCCTAAGTTTCTGATGGTTGGATGATTAGAAATGGAGGCTGAGGCAAAGAATTTTTCGGATTTTGTTTTGATGAGTTGCGAGATTGGCTCGATGTTTGCCAAGAGGTACAGGTGTCTGTTTGGCAAATAGCGGGACGCATTTAGTGCCAAGCGCAAGAATCTATTCTGCACTGCTTGAACTTTTTTGATGTTCTTGTTTGAAGCCAGTGACCAGAGTTCTGAACCGTATAGTATGGATGGTAGCACTACTGATTTGTATAGTTTTAACTTGGTATTTACTGATAGTCCTTCTCCTTTGAGGAGGGGGTATAATGTACATATGTGCTGTGACCCTCTGTTACAGATTTGGGTGACATGTTCGCTGAATGTCAGTCTTTTGTCAAATGTTATGCCTAAGTATTTTACATGATCATTCCATTCTAAGTTTACGTTGTTAAATTTAATGGCTATGTTTGGGCTCATTCTCCTGTGGGTGAACATAATAGCCTGTGTTTTGGCACTATTTATGGTTATCTTCCACAGGTTAGCCCAGTTCTGGATTAATTGTAAGTGATCCTGGAGTTTCCTGGCTATGAACAGTAAGTTTTTACTGCTCCTGTACACCGCAGTGTCGTCAGCAAACAGTGACAGGTGGCCCCCTGGTTGCTTTGGTACGTCATTTGTATAGTGAGAGTAGAGAGCTGGGCCCAATACTGAACCTTGGGGCACTCCAGCTTCTATTTGTCTGATGTTACTTTGGGCACCTGATAGTCTTACATAAAAAGTTCTGTTCCTACCGCCAGCCGCCGCCGCACCTTTACCAGCTCGCCCTGTTGCGGCCGCCGACCAATGGGGCGCGCGCGCAACCGGCCGCCGCACCCGAGCCCATAAAGCACCCCCACCCCGGCTGCGCCGGCATTCGCCGAGCGGCAGTCGGGCGTTGAGCTAGTCTCCGTCAGTCTGTGACGCGAAGCCATAGGCCCCCGCTTGTACGGGTGAAAAACCAGGTGCGACTTCGGCTTCGCTTTTATTAAAGCGTTGACGGGCGCACACAACGAAGCGCAGCACGGCCAAGGTGCACAATGAGCAAATTGTCGTGTGCGGATTCAAGCTGCGGCGACGATTCGGGGCCCCAGCAGCTTGCTGTTGGCGGCGTCGATGTCGTCTCCTCGATGTCGCGGGCCGCTTTTCCGAGCGGTTCGAGTACTTCAGCTGCCGCAGAGCCATGCTCTGCTCCTCCTAGCGATAGGGAATCGGCATGTCAGGGCCTGGTCGATGGCCAGTCACCCGCGCATGCTAGTTTGTTAGGGCCAGAGTCGTCTGCCGGAAACCTAACGGTGTCGGCAACCAAGGCAGCGACTGGCACCCCCGTGGCAGCCTTTGACTTTGCCCCCCCATCCAGCGTATATAATACGGCGCCTAACGCCATATCGCAGACATCAAGCACAGCGACTTACGTCGTTAGTAAGTGCAGTACTATAGCTACCCCCTCCCCATTCATAGATCAGCTCCTTCTAGCAAACGCTCAAGATGCGCTAATACCATTCCTTAAGCGCAAACGTGAAAACAATCACATCCCAGTAAAAATTCTTCCCAAACCACCATCAATAGCACAACCCAAAACCACCAGCAAACTCTCCAGCAAAGTGAAATTCACCCGCTCCCCTTCCCCCCGTGTCAAGCTGTCGAGGACCCAAAAGAAAAACAGGTGCAAGCGCAGAAATCACAGAGCCAAGATCCTCGAAAGAGCCAAGACCGCTGAAGATGAGTCGCCAAATTGCGACTCTGACTCAGAGGGCGCTCTCGTGATCGATGAGACAGGGCCCCAGGACGGAAATGACGTCGCGGAACAAGAGGGTGGTCCCGACGAGAACGGTTTCGAACTAGCAAGAAACACTGTCCGCCAGCCCACTCCCCCACCAGCCAGGGAGATAGCCCCCACGACTAACCGCTTCGCTAGTATTTCAGACGAGCCCGCAGATGGTGATGCGCCCCAAAACCAACAGGGGGAAACGCGCAAGCAGAAACGCGTCCAACTGCCCCCAATAGTTGCCGAATTCGATAGGGACTACAAGGAATTGTACGACCTAATGAAATCGACACTAGGGGACAGACCATTTAAGGCGAAGCCTGCGGGAGGCGACAAGATAAAGTTAGTCCTCCACAACCTCGACGACTACAAGGAGGTAAAGCAGGTGCTAGTGGAGAAGCGAATTCCCCACTACACCTTCCCAACAGACAGAACACGCAACCTCAACATTGTAATCCGTGACCTGCCTCGTAAACTCTCTCCCAAGGCCATCAAAAACGACCTGATGCGCCAAGGTTACGAGGTCAAATCGGTAACCCAGATGAGGCAACCTGGGTCCGATTATAAATGGCCACTATACACAGCAGTAATACCGGACACCCCCCAAAACAGGAGACAAATCACAGAAGTTCTATCTGTCCCAGTAACCACTGAACTACTGCGAAAGAAAAATAAATCTGTTCAGTGCTTTAAGTGCCAGGGACTCGGGCACATCGCCACACACTGTGACATGCCCCCCCGATGCAGGAAATGCGCGGGGGGACACGACTCTAGAACGTGCACAATAAAGAAAAAGGACGACCCAAGCATAAAGTGTGCGCTTTGCGGCGAAGGCCATGTCTCCAGCTACCTGGGCTGCAAAGTGCACAAAAGCTACGTCCAACGTGCCAGAGGCATAAAGGAGGCACAAAAACCGCCGGACAAACCCCGAGCCAAGCCCGCTAGCCGTCCTGAAAACCAAACAAGACCGGACAGGCCGTCCTATCGGGCCAAACCCGGGGAAGTTGATGGCGCGACCTACGCGAACGTCACCGTCGGCATGGGGCAGCTACCCAGTGGGCCCCTGCCGGCTGCGGCGGACGCAAAGGAGGACAACCAGGCACACACGGAAGCAACTCAGGACACGACAGAACCCGGCCAGATCCCGCCTAACGAGGAAAGTTCTAGGGAAGCACTGCACCCCACACCAAAGCCCAGTCTGCGAAAAGCGGCAGCAGCAGACCGTCAAACAGATGACGGTCAGCACACCGCCCAAGTAGAGAGTGAAGCTACCACGACGCCTTCCTCTGCAGACCCAGTGCTAGGGCTCATGACACAGACTCTCAGTCTCCTCACGCAAATGATGCGTGAGATACAACAACAAAACGCACAAATCCTCGCCGCTCTCCAAGTGGCAGCCAAGCAATCGCAGCCCTCAGCGATTTCCCCAGCAGCACCAACGGCCAAACATGGATAGACGCCCACATATTCAAGGCCTGTCAATAAGCATATTCAACGCCGACGGAATCGTCGGGCAAGTCATGGAATTCCGCGAATTCATGAAAGAAGTCAATATCGACGTCTGCATGGTGGCCGAAACCCATCTAAAACCGGGAGTAAGAGCGACAGTCCCCAATTACAATTGTTATAGAAAAGACAGGCTAACCGCCGGAGGCGGGGTAGCCATATTCATCAAAAGAGGGATCCCCCACCACCAGGTCTATATTCCAGCTACCCAACAGTTAGAAACTGTGGCAGTGGAAATAGCCACAGCCACAGGACCCCTGACAGTCGTTGCAGTATATCGCCCCCCTACCCCATTACTAGTAGAGGAAGATATAACCGCATTAGGGCAGATTAGAGGCAAGCTCCTAGTAGGAGGAGACCTCAACGCCAAGCACGCAGACTGGCACTCGCGATACACTAACAGAGCAGGTCGTCAACTGCAACGACTCGCGCGCAATCTACAATTCGACATATGGGGCCCAGAGGAGCCGACTCACTTCCCAAAGAACGGAGGTAGGCCGGACGTCCTCGATATAGCTCTCACAAGAAGGATAACGGGGTTCGTGACAGCGAGGACAGTCAACCGAATGTCCTCCGATCACAACCCTGTTATACTAGAGGTCGACGTGGGAGAGTGGGTAGCTCTTCCACAACACCAGGCGACATACAAACGCACAAACTGGGAGCAATTCCAAGATAACGTCGCATCAGAAATTGCTCGCGCCCCGCCTCCAACTGCAAATACAGCAGAGCAGGCGCTTCAAGACCTCACTAACACGATCCTGCAGGCTGCTGAGGAGGCCACACCCCGACAGCGGGAAGGCCCGCCTCCTCAAATACGACTCCCGGAGCACCTGCTTGCGCAAATTCGGCACAAAAACAGGACCGCAAAGGAGTGGAAAATAACACGAAACCCAAACACTAGGAGGCTGCTCAACAGACTACAGAGAGAGCTGAAAGCCGCACTCGCTGAGCACCGCAACCAGCAATGGTCTGCACGCCTCTCAGCCCTCAAAGTAGACGATAACAGCCTATGGCAAGCGACGAAACAATTTACGAAAAGACGCGCTAGAATGCCGCCGCTGCACGGCGAGCGTGGCATGGTCTACAGCGCAGCTGACAAGGCCAACGCGCTCGCCGACGCATTTGAACAGCAGTTCAAACCGGCGGAAGCACAGGATAGAGACCATGAAAACACAGTCCGTCGACAGCTTGCAGTCTTCCTTGCAGCTGAAGATGACGAAAACGAAGACCCACCACTTTTCGCCCCAGAAGACGTGGCAAAAGTAATCAAGTCTCTCCCCAACAAAAAGGCCCCAGGCCACGACCGGCTCACGAACCAACTAATAAAACATCTCCCGCCACTGGCAATCACACACATCGCGGACGTCTTCAACGAGATATCTCGTGCCCGCGAGTTTCCAGCGTGCTGGAAACACGCGGAAGTGGTCGCGATAGCCAAACCAGGTAAAGACCCAGTATTCCCACAGCACCACAGGCCGATAAGCCTCCTACCCACTCTCAGTAAAATTTACGAGCGCCTCCTGCTCATACCCATCGAGCAACATATATCAAGAGAGCAAATTCTACCAAATTTCCAGTTCGGTTTCAGGCAGAAACATTCAGCCCCACAACAAATCATGAGAGTGGTCGAAGCAGCAACCGAAGCTTTCAATCGAAGAGGCTACTGTGGGATAGTGCTACTTGACGTAGCCAAAGCCTTCGACACCGTATGGCACACTGGGTTACTATACAAACTATACACACAGGGCTTCCCCGGGACGATAGTCAAACTACTGAAAAGCTATCTCTCGAACAGAACTTTCTCCGTTAGGGTTGACTCTTCATTCTCGACGAGAAGACGCGTGCGCGCTGGAGTGCCCCAGGGTTCGGTGCTAGGGCCTGTCCTGTATAGTCTATACACTGCAGACACGCCCACCGCGCCCCTGGTGCACACAGCGCAGTATGCGGATGATACAGCGTTCTTCACACGCAACGCCAACAGGGATCTGGTCACCAGACGACTACAGACAGTCCTAAACGACACAGAACAATGGGCAAAGAAATGGCGCATCACCATCAATAGTGAGAAAACACAGGCGATGCTCATAACCCGCCGATTAGGCAAGCGCGGGCCACAAAGAAGACCACCACTACACCTCAGGCTAAATGGCCAGGAGCTTCCGTGGAGGCAAACGGCCAAATACCTAGGAGTGATACTTGACAAACGCCTCACATGGAAACCACACATTGAGGACCTAAGACTCAAAGCCAGCGCCAGAATGAGCCTCTTGTACCCTGTTCTCAATACAGGAAGCTCGCTGGCAGCAAATATAGGTGTGAGAGTGTACTGTTCACTCATCCGCCCCATCATGGAGTACGCATGCCCCATCTGGGGTTATGCTGCCAAAACTCACATCGCAAAACTCCAGCGTGTACAAAACAGGGCGCTGAGACGAGCGCTACATGTCCCCTCACGGTTCCCAACGGCCGATCTACACGAGGCGGCAGAAGTCATGCCACTAATAGAAAGGTTTCAAGAACTGGCGGAAACCTTCTATGACACAGCATCTAGGTCCACAAACAACCTGATCAACAGGCTGGGACAATACGACCCAACTAGAGACAGGCATAAAAGACCGAAATCGATCTTTTATGACTAGTAAGACAAACCACCCATTAAATCATCTAACATCACCATATCACCATCATCCAAATCATCAAACAACCACATCACTTCACCATCATCCAAATCAGCCCCCAATTAGGGCAGTTAAGTAATACAAATAAATGCACTACAGAAATAAGACCTACCACAAAGACAAGCAAAAATTAAAAAAAAAAAAAAAAAAATCACCCAACCCAGTTGGAGTAAATGTCTCTAGGACAACACACTCCACACGCAGCCACCCTCAAGTAGAGGAAGCATCAAAGTGCAGTAGGAGAGGGCTGCGCCGGCACGCACTCCGCTGCTCGACTCGCTGCCGCTCGCACCGGTCGTTTTCGTTTCCGTTTCGTGTGCACCGTCGCTAGCCCATCGCCATGTCCGGACGCGGAAAGGGAGGCAAAGTCAAGGGCAAGTCAAAGTCCCGCTCAAGCAGGGCTGGGCTCCAGTTCCCGGTCGGCAGAATCCACCGCCTCCTGCGCAAGGGAAACTACGCAGAGCGCGTCGGCGCCGGGGCGCCCGTCTACCTCGCCGCCGTCATGGAGTACCTCGCGGCTGAGGTGCTCGAGCTGGCCGGAAACGCGGCCCGCGACAACAAGAAGACGCGCATCATCCCGCGCCACCTGCAGCTTGCCATCCGCAACGACGAGGAGCTCAACAAGCTCCTGTCGGGCGTCACCATCGCACAGGGTGGTGTCCTGCCCAACATCCAGGCCGTCCTGCTGCCAAAGAAGACCGAGAAGAAGGCCTAAAGGAGGCCAAGGCAATCGCAGCGCCGCGTGCTCCCCTGCACGCAACGCGCTTTGCCGGCTCGGCTCGGCCCGGCCCACAACAATCGGCCCTTTTCAGGGCCACCACACAAACCTACGTCCAAAGCAAAATTTCAGTCGTCCTCGCCGCACCTTGTTTTGTTTTAACTTTGCACTTTCACAGCACAGCCGCCGCCGGCGCACGTCCGCCATCTTGTCGTCCACACAGCCCGTGTGGCCCAACAAACACACACACACACATTCATTTTGCACGGTCGCAGTCGCCTTCCAAACGACAACGGCAGCAATAATGACCATTGTTACAGGGAGGCGTGTCGACACACCGCCCTCCACTCCCGCGCGCAACGGCCGTCGACACGAACGAAACAGCTGATCCGGCCGCCTGTGCCCACACGCCTTGCCTCGGAAACCCCAACGCCGCCGCAAACACACAGAGCCAAACCACGCAAGCAAATAATCACCGCCTCTCGCACAACAACACACAGCCCGCCATCTCCGTCGCGATCGATACAACGACACACAATAACAAACACAAACGAAGCAGCTCCCACACACAGCCAGCCACATGACACGTTTCCTTTCCTTCTCCCCTCCCAGTCACATCACGTCGCTCAAACGGAAAGAAAGAAACAAACAAACAACACAGACTCTTTCGCACTTTTCAACTTCCGAACAGTGTGGTGGCCCTGAAAAGGGCCGTTTTCTAGTCTCTCCCACCCACAAGCACGGCCGCGGGAAGGCCAGCGCCCGCTGCGACGCAGCCTAACCGCCGAAACCGTACAGGGTGCGCCCCTGCCTCTTCAGGGCGTACACCACGTCCATGGCCGTCACAGTCTTGCGCTTGGCGTGCTCAGTGTACGTCACCGCGTCGCGGATCACGTTCTCCAGGAACACCTTCAGCACCCCGCGGGTCTCCTCGTAGATCAGACCAGAGATGCGCTTCACGCCGCCCCTGCGAGCCAGGCGGCGGATGGCGGGCTTCGTGATGCCCTGGATGTTGTCGCGCAACACCTTGCGGTGCCGCTTGGCGCCACCCTTGCCGAGCCCCTTTCCTCCCTTGCCGCGGCCTGTCATCCTTCCTTCCTCGGGCAAAGCAAAACGTGCACAAACAGCAGCTGCAGCGGCTGGCGAGTCGGCTACGGTCTGCGCCCAGCGCGCCCGCCGCCCCCCTATATAGACTCTGGCCCGCCCTCCCCCCACCACGCGCAACCGAGGGCATATAAGCGCAGCACGGAGGCGCGCGGGCCCGTTGTCAAGGCAGCACCGGACGCCGCGCCGCACCTAACCTCCACGCACGCCGCTCCGCTACCGCTATGGCCCGCACAAAGCAAACGGCCCGCAAGTCCACCGGCGGAAAGGCGCCGCGCAAACAGCTCGCCACCAAGGCGGCGAGGAAGAGCGCGCCCGCCACCGGAGGCGTCAAGAAGCCCCACCGCTACAGGCCGGGCACCGTCGCCCTGCGAGAAATCAGGCGCTACCAGAAGAGCACAGAGCTGCTCATCCGCAAGCTGCCATTCCAGCGCCTAGTGCGCGAGATCGCCCAGGACTTCAAGACCGACCTGCGCTTCCAGAGCTCCGCAGTCATGGCCCTGCAGGAGGCCAGCGAGGCCTACCTCGTCGGCCTCTTCGAAGACACCAACCTGTGCGCAATCCACGCCAAGCGCGTCACCATCATGCCCAAGGACATCCAGCTCGCGCGCCGCATCCGCGGCGAGCGCGCCTAAACCGCGCCGCGGCACCGCACCGCACAAACAAAAACGGCCCTTTTCAGGGCCACTAACATCTCTCCGTCGCGAGCAAACTTTGTCGGTCGCCTGCCTCTCGCCCCGCAACCCAAAAACAACAACCACCACTTCCCGTCCGTCCGCCACACCCGCTCACTCTGCCTGCCTGCTTAGCAGCGCGCAACAATCACACATCATCCCTCCCCGGCGCTCAAAGCGCACAATACCCAACGGCCGACGTCACACCGCACGGGTGGCTGGCCGGCCGGCCGCCGCTTTCGTTTCGAAAACACAAAAACAAACCCGCACTCCACTCCGACGGCCAACGGCCAGGCAGGCGCGCTCGCTCGCTCTACACGCCACCGAAATCCCCGCCGACTCCTTCCACATCTCAACGTGCCCCCCGTTGCAAAACATAACACACACACACACACACACAAAGGAACAAAACAACAAAGACCAGACACGACTAGACAAGACAGACATCCGAGAAGAACGAACGCAGGCAAGCCAACCAACGTATTCAAACAAAACAACGTGACAGAAAACCAACCGTCGGCCGCCGCCACAAACACGGCGACAATCAACAACAACACCGCTTACCGCTACCGCCGCCCACACCCGCCACCGACCCCCGCAATCCAACCACCACGGCACGCAAACAGCATCCCCACGGGCATACAGAAACGCCAGACAGACAGACACCCACACCAAACGCAACACGACAATCAAAACCTTCCCCGACGTGCTTTGATGGCCCTGAGAAGGGCCGTTTTGGGCCGCGCGTCTCTTGCGCGCCACTAGACGACGACGGGGGGTGGGGACGACGGAGTCAAGCGCCAAACCCTTCCTTTCTCCCATCTCTTTCTCCTCTACTCTACTTCTTCTTCTTGGGCGAAGCCTTCGCCTTAGACGGCGTCGTCGCCTTCTTCGGGCGCGGCGCCTTCGGCTTCTTCGTCGGAACCTTGGCGGCCTTCTTCGCCTTCGACGGCGACTTGGCCTTGGCCGGCTTGGCCGCAGCCGCCTTCTTCGCACCCGCGGGAGCGGCCGACGCCGCAGACGCCTTCTTGGCGGCGCCCGCCTTCCGACCGGTCGCCGCCTTCACGCCACCAGCCTTCTTTGCGCCGGCCGCACGGGCGCCCTTCTTCTCCTTGCTGGCCGGAGCGGCGCGCTTCTTCTTGGCACCGCCAGCACGAGCCTTGCCGCCCTCGGCCGCCCCCCCGCCGCCGGCGCCGGCAAGCTTGAACGAGCCGGACGCGCCCTTCCCCTTCGTCTGCACCAGCTCGCCCGCCACGACGGCCGACTTGAGGTACTTCTTGATAAACGGCGCCAGCTTCTCCGCGTCCAGCTTGTAGTGCGCGGCAATGTACTTCTTGATCGCCTGCAGCGACGACCCGCCGCGCTCCTTCAGACTCTTGATGGCGGCCGTCACCATCTCAGAGGTGCGCGGGTGCGCAGGCTTGGCGCGCGGCTTCTTCGCAGACGACGCAGACTTGGCCTTCTTCGTAGTGCCGGTGGCGGCGGGTGCCGCAGCAGTCTCGTTCGTAGCCGCCTGATCTGCCATTTCGACGACGCGCGTAACACACAGCGAGAGCGAGAGCGAGAGCGAGCGGGACGGCAGGCAGGCACGCAAGCACAGCACAGCAGCAGAGCAGAGAATCACAAGGCCCAGCCAGTGTCGCGGGCGGGCGCGGACGGCCGAGAGAGCGGCCGCCACTCTGCGCGCCGCCGCGCCGCGCCTCCCGCGCTTGCTACCGCCCAACGTCCGACAGCCTGTGCGGAGCAGCCCCAAACCTGCGCCACAACCGCCCGCGCCTTTCAAACCACCGAGGATGGGGCTACACACAGCCACACCACAGTCGCCAACCAGTCGCCACGGCAGCGCCGCAAACCACGGCCAAACTGCAGCTACCGCGCGCTACAGCCTGGGTCGGCCCGCCGAGAATCGCCGCCCCCGCCCAAATGCCGCCCCCACAGCCCCAGCCGACGACCCGCCACAATGGCCAAACCTTCGGCAAAACTCCCACACCGTCGCCGCGGCAGCCCGGCCAGCGCGGCCGGCGCCACAGCCACACAAGCCGAGGCGTGCGGCGATGACGGCCGTGCAAACGCGCCTCCGCCGCCCCATCGCCTTCCGTCGCCCTCCCGCCGTTTCCCGATCGGCCCGCAGCCGTCGGGCCACATCGCGCGCCGTCCTCCTCCTCTCGCCCGCCAACATTCACAGCCGTTTATCAACAATTGCCCGCCGCAAACGGACGCCGCCTGCGCAACAGGCGCCGCCGCCCCTCGCCGCTTCCGACCCAACCCCTCGACCGAGGCAAACCGCAATCCGAATCTACAGACCAACCCAATCTGCCGTCAGCACACACGACAGCCGACCTTACACGTTACGCGTTACACATTACGTTTACACGTCTAGGTTAGGTTAGGGTTAGGTGGACGTGGGTTAGGTTAAGGGGACTTGGGTTAGGTTAAGCGTCAAACTTAGGTTAAGCATTCAAACACGTCAGGCGTCAGAGGTTAGGTTAGGTTACACGTTAGGTTAAGGGGTCAGTGCTAGGTTAAAAAAAAGCGTTCAAACGTGAGGCGTCAGCCGGACAGCTTACCTTACGTAGACGTTAGGGGCTCACAGGCTGAGCTCACCTCGCCACACCACAGGTTAGGTTCGGTTCGCTCGGCTCAGCGTAAAGCGCCGAGGTCAGGGTTACGTTCGTTCACCTTCGGGCGCCACACTTTCGGTTGAAAGGTCGCGACGGGACGACGTCGGCAGGCACGCCGCAAACGAACAAAAACGTACAGACGACGTCGAAAACCGCCGACAGACGGGGGAGCAGCACGACCACGACCAGATACCGAGCGCGAACGAGACACACGCGAACCACCCCCACCGGCCAAAGGGCACCACACAACAACCCAGAGCACCACGTGTCGACACCAGAGCAACCCGCCGCTCACGCGACATGGCTGGCACCGAAGGGCAACCGCCCGCAACTGCGCTTTCCGCGCCGGCCCGGATGCACGTCGTGCTACAACAACACCACTACCGTACACAGCCGCTGTTCACAACATCACTATCATGCGCGCCCGCGGCTCGCCGCCGTCGCAGTCGCAGCCCCAACGCCAGCACTTTTGCACCACCATTCACACGCACCGCAACACAGCTCGCCGACACAGCCGAACAAAACAAACACCACACAACAACAGCAACAACGCCGCCGCCTCTACTTGTGCCGGCGACCCACCCCGCCGATGGCGCACCTTTCGCCAGCCGGCAATCGACACACACGCACCCACCCACCCCCCGGGGCCCAGTGCAAAAAAAAAACACACAAAAACAAAAAAACCAAACAAAAACAAAACGACACGGGAAGCGCACACCGCCACTTCGCGCGCACGCCACCAACCAGTCGTCGTCTCAAAATAACAAACACAAAAAAAAAATAAACTAACAACTAGGGCAACACGAAACAAAAAACGCCTCGCACGAACCGCCCACAAAAAGGACAAGCACACGCACAGCCTCTGCTGACGACCACGACGCAGCGGCACGCTGCTCCTGTCCCGCGCCCCGCGCCCCACTCGAGTCACAACTCACGCGACACCGTCAACGACGGGCTCGCTTCCCGCAACCTACCACCTTTCCGCCACGACGCACAGCCCCAGCCCCACCCGACGACGCGCCCGTGGCAACGACTGCACTTTCACCACCGCCTCCCCCTTCCCCCCCAAAACACACACACACACACACACACACACACACACACACACACACAGCCAGCCAAAAACGCACTCGCGACCCACACATGCACACGCCAACCAGTCAACGTCGACAACCACACGCAAGGCTCGAAACGAAACCGGCGTCCTTCCACGTTGCCATCAAGCTACGCGACACAAGACACAAGGAACCAACACAACAGCCGGCCCCACTAATTCCCCACTCTCACGCCGCAAAAAGCACACCGAAACCGCCAAACGCACGCACATTCCCCTTCGCACTGACACCGACCGGCTCGCTACCACACACCTCTCGGCAGCCGTTTCACGCCAATTCGCCACACCGCCCACACAGTCGACAAGCGCCCGCCCTGTACGGCACACGCAACGACGCAGCGCAGCAAAGGGCGCCCGCAACACATACCTCTCCTCCCCCTCTCTCTCTCTCTCCGCCGCCCGACGCGCCAACCGCCACACCACACCGCCAGCCACTCGCAAATTGTGCACTGCCACCAGCCACACGTCCAACACGCCGCGCCGCCTCCGGCCACCCGCCAGGGGGCGCTCACGTCCGCGACAACAGCGCGGCCCGCCGGGCCGGGCCGGGCCGGGCCGAACCGAACCGAGCCGCCGCTGCTCTGCACTCGGCACGGCCACACCCTGCTGCAGACCGGGCTCGTCTCTCTGTACGCGTCTGCCTGCGCATCAACACAACACGACCTTTTTTTTTTCCTCTCTCTACCGCCATCCCTTCTTCTCGCGTTTTACTCGTTGTTGCAGCAGCGGCGCACACCTACACATCCACAGCCCCAGCCGAGCCGAGCCGGCCTCACCTCAGGGCCCGCCGCCAGCGTCTCCTCCTCGGGCACAGGTGCGGTGCTGTGGCCGCCCATCCAACCGCATTGCTGGCCGTCCAGCCGCCAGGCGTTCCCACTGCCGCGAGCCACGCCGCGCACCGACCCTGCTGCAGAAAACGAAGCATAGCCAGAGACCGACCGATACACAAAGCAAGCCGTCGCCTCGCCTCTTGTCCTTCCTGCCTTCCTTCCGCCCCCGCCCTTCTCACACCACCGCCTCTCCACTTTCGCCCCCCCCTCCTCCTTTTTTTTTTTTTTTTTTGTTTTCTTCTTTCTTTCTTTCTTTCTTTCTTTCTTTGGCCCTCTCTCCTTCCCGCCATGGCGGTTACGGCACCGCCTGCAGCGGCAGATTTTGTGCGCCCACACGCCTACTCCTACCACCATTAACCTCGCCCTGCCCTGCCCATCAACGTCGCAGTCGAACCGACGCTTGCCAACACACTGCCGACGTTCCTTTCTCTTTTCGGCCTACGCCCATTACGCGCCGCCGCCACAGCACCTTCCCTTCCCACAACACACCGACGTCATCACACGCACCCAAAACAGGGGCCACGACCGTGTTCCTCGCCCACTCCCGTCCCGCACGGTACGCACATTCCCAACTATTACCGCGCACCCTCCCTTTCCAATCTGTGTGTCTCTGTGTCTGTGTCCTGTCCGCGCGTGACGCCTCTCAACATCCGCCGTCCCCCGTCCCGTTTTCGCCCCCATGCCGTCGTCGCGCCGCCTCCTCCCCGTCCACCGCCGCCCCTGTCCGCCCCGCACCACACCATACACCGCTGCTTGTCCCGGCCGTTGCCACCAAAGGCGCCGACCGCAAACGCGCCACGCCGCAGCCCCCGTGCGTCTCGCGCTCGCTTGCATCTCCGTGCCGACGCTGCCTCTCTTCCCGCTCGCACTCGACCTCGACAACACAGTCTTTGGCTCCGCCACTGCGTGTTCCGGTGGTACGCACGCTGCAACACGTATGTATTCATTACCAGAGCGATGGCGAGGCATGACAGCATCTCTGTCTGACCAGAGAGTTATTTATCGTTGCTAGTCGGCGCTTGGACCGCGCCAGACGACAGTAGTGGCACGCACCGGGTCGCCAGGAACAGTTGTTATATATATTGTAGCGCGAGTCGGGAGAGGTAGTAGTCGGTCGACAGTAGTAGCGGGTGGACGGTTGTACTGAGCGGGCGTCGGCGGCGTGCTCTGCTCGTCTCGCGACTCTGGTCACGGTTCGGGACGATGTATAGTATATTGTGTTATAATCAAAAGGTAGTGTGAAGCTGCATTTTGCGCAAATCTGATAACGTATGTTCATTGTACTTATTTTGTTCAACGACAAAAAGCCCCACTATTACTTTTTTCTAAAGTAACTTTTGTCTTTTAACGAAAAACATTCACTTTTTAAAGACTACTTCCTATGGCATTTCCCTCCAAGGAGTGCAATTAATTACCAGCCAGCACTCATTCATTGCACACAGCTGTGTAAGGGGTATCTACAATTGAGGAGCGGATACAAATGCAATTTTTTGTTTTGTTTTTTTTTTTTTTGTGCGTTGTAACCTCCCCGCAAAATTTAAAATAATGGACAATGTTATTTACGGATGCTAATGGACATTGCGCTAATTGTAACCTCGCCCACAATGAGAGGTATTGAAAATGGCAACAAAAATGTTAAATTCGCAATCTGACTCAAATATAAATTCTTCACAACATTTAAAAGTCCGTTCAGTGACAAGAAACTTCAATTAAACCGAAATATCGGTCTTTGGCCCTGTGCAAAACAATCAGAATTAAAGTCTTACCTCAGAATAAATGGATGTCACATTTCTGCTCTTGTTTGTTGCGCAGCGCTTGGAGGAACTGCATTGCAAATAATAATATTCTCTTTTTTTTTTGTGATTTTAGTGAAATTTTTCTTCAAAGAAGTGGAATGAAATGTGAAGTGCAACGAACTCTTCAGTTCAATAAAAAATTAAATGTTTGAAAAATGCTTTTGAAATAAAAATTATTATTGGGGAACTTGTTGGAGAATAATTACAATAAATAAAATTGTTCATTATCTAATGATTATATTAATTAACAGTATACCTTATTCACCATCTTGACCAGTGTTGCCGACCGCCTACATCACACAACCGCACTCGGCTGCTACTACTGACCGACCGCTCTGCATGACGACTATTAGCGTACTGCACGCGACGACTACTGACAGAGTACAGCCCTCAACTAGACAGACCTACAGACTCGCAACGACCGACCGACTGACTGACTGACTGACTGAGAACCGCTCGCAACACTCGCGCGGTCCAGCGCAAACTCTCTGGTCACAGATGCTACAATGTCTCGCCATCGCTGCTATGTTACATACGTGTTTCAGTGTCTTTTTCATTGGGGTGACGATCTTTGGCTCTTTTTATTCTGAATACAGGGCCAAAGGTCAACGCTGCTGCCCTTATACAATTTATCAGGTTTCATTATGTCTGTTGCAATGTTACATACGGTTCATTCTTTCATTAATATTATCGTTGGGTTTGTTTTGTAGGGACGTTAACATTCTGGCACATTTCTATTATCATCGGACTCTCTGCTATTTGTGCAGGGAGGTTATACCTGGGTCCATTTCCATTTCCATTTACATTCTAATATTGATAGACTTTTTGTTTTCTTTTTTGTTTCTTGTTGTTTTTCCTTCTTTTTTTTGTTGTTTTTTTTTTTTGTTTGTTTTGTTTTTCCCGCTCTCACCACCACCGCCGCATCACGCCTCCCGTTTTCTTGGTTTCTTTTCTGTTCTTCAACTGCTTCAACATCACCGCGCCCCATTTCCACACCACAGCCATCAGCCTCCAAGACGGGCAGGCGCAGTGTGCCATTTCCGGCGCACAAGCACACCCGTACGGTACTCTCCTCGCCCCCACGCCACCAACAACACAGCGACCACGCGGCTGTCAGGCACGGCACGGCACGGCACGGCACCGGCGAAATGCGCCGCCCCCGCCCCTCCGCGCATCCGTCCGTCTCGCCACGTTCACTGACAGCCGCGTCTGCGGCTACACCACGACAACCACAACACAACACCGCTCCCCTCCCTGGCAACTCATTGTTTTTCTCCTCCTCTTTTGCACAAACCACAACGCCGAGCACAGGCGCAAGCCACCCACACCGCGCCCCTCCCCGTCCCGCCTTTCTTTGGCCGCCGCTCCTCGTTTGCCCCCTCCCATCTCCCGAAATGCCATGCCAGCAGCGTTACGCATGCCCCTCCCCTGTCCACACAACACTACCGCCAAACGAACAGCCTTCCGGGCCACATGCAGGGCACGCCCACCTCCAAACACTGCCAATTCACGGACGCACACACACACACACACACTTTCTCGACACCTTTCTGTACGGAGGGTGCGTCATCTCGACCGTGACAGAGTGACGCCAACTATCGACGATCCATTTCCCCCCACTGGTGAAACATGTCCACTAACACCTACATACATCATTCAAGTACACAGACAATAGCATACACACAATGGGAGGGCACACGAACATGGACGGCACGGCACTGTCATACACTCTTCCTCACAACCATATCAACAAACGTTACGTACATCCGGGAAAGCGAAAGCGAAAGCGAAAGCGAAAGCAAAAGCAAAAGCAAAAGCAAAGCCCAATGCAGCCGTCAAAGGTAACGTTCACCACGGCAGACACTTGCAGCCGCGCCGCCGTTAAACGCATTTCAGTGCGGCTCCAATACGCCTCCGACACGGGAACGTTCCGTTGCTCTACGAATGCGTTTCTCCCCTTTTTCCCTTCCTCTCTCTTTTGCCCCCCCTCCTTGCACTCTTGCCTCATTCCTCACGTTCTGCCCAGACATTCGACCGATCAAAGTCAACCTTTCGTCACCGTTCTCAGCGCGACGGTGTACAACAGTATGACGGGTGTGCCCAAGACTTCGGTTCAGTTGCGTGACGCCGGTCTATCGCGCCGATCGACAGTTACTCAGGGGGCGACGGATCGGACCACGTCACCGACACACAAAACACTTTCAAACAAACACATACATACCGGATGGACACAGACAAACACGTGTACAGACATTCGCCAAACAAACGACGACCGCCGCCGCCGCCGCCGCCGCCGCCGCCGCCGCCGCCGCCGCCGTCTAGCGTCGCGCTTACTGTACTGCACTGGACACGCGTGCATCTTGAATGACGACATCGGTGTGCGTGCGTCGTACGCAATCAGTCAGACACGGCTATCAAAAATCAGAGTCGAATGGTACATCATCGTGCGTGTCGCCGTACACGTACAGTACAATACAACAACAATGCGTCTTAATGGCACGTTCAATTTCAACGTCACTCACACACCTCCACGCTGCAGTTACGTCGCACCATTGTCAAACTCGGCGTACAGCAAAGGGAATAGTGGGCGGCAAAAAAAAACCAAACAAAAACATTTCACATTTCACCCTCGCCATGTATGATGTGCAAAAAACAAACCCGCAAACGGCCGTCGTTACGGTGACACAAAAGTCGCCGATCGCACTGTCCCCCCTCGCAGACAGGTAACACACACACACCACCACCAATGGGTCAAAACCACTCCAACGAGGCGTGCCACCATTCCACGCCACGGCGACCAACCTCGTGGCCGTCCCCCGCAACACGCTTTGACGCGCCCCCCCCCCACCCACAATCAAAATGCACACATACATCACAGCCGTCCACACAAACAACAACAACAACAATTCCGCCCTTCCCGCAAAAGGCAAGTTGGTGGCCCTGAAAAGGGCCGTTTTGCCGCTCTCGCAACGGAGGAGCCTTCTCCATCCTTCCTTCCACTCCAGAGCCACCTCCTTACTTGGAGCTCGTGTACTTGGTCACCGCCTTCGTGCCCTCGCTCACGGCGTGCTTGGCCAGCTCGCCAGGCAGCAACAGCCGCACAGCGGTCTGGATCTCGCGGGACGTGATGGTCGAGCGCTTGTTGTAGTGCGCCAGGCGAGAAGCCTCGGCCGCAATGCGCTCGAAAATGTCGTTCACGAAGCTGTTCATGATGCTCATCGCCTTCGACGAGATGCCCGTGTCAGGGTGCACCTGCTTCAGCACCTTGTAGATGTAGATGGCATAGCTCTCCTTCCTCTTGCGCTTCTTCTTCTTGTCGCCCTTCGAAATGTTCTTCTGCGCCTTGCCAGCCTTCTTGGCGGCCTTCCCGCTAGTCTTGGGCGGCATCTCGAACGAACGTACGGCAGCAGCAACACCAGTAGCAAGCGCTCCGCTCTAGTCAGCGTCTCCCCACACAGTGGCACCCGCCGCCAGCCGCCGCCGCACCTTTACCAGCTCGCCCTGTTGCGGCCGCCGACCAATGGGGCGCGCGCGCAACCGGCCGCCGCACCCGAGCCCATAAAGCACCCCCACCCCGGCTACCCCAGAGAAGAAACCAGGACACAGTAAGAACACAGGTCTTCGCATCTACCAAATATTCCCGTGCACTTACCGGTGACCCACCCGACCCGCCGAACCACCTACCACCACCACCACACACCAGTAAACAGGTTCCTCAAGCTGATGGAAGCCCTAGGGAAGTCAGTCCACCACGCCATCCACAAACCAGTCCGCGAGAAGCAGTCGAGTCTGCTGCAATCCAGCAACTCGCGTCGTCCATCCGACTGCTACAGGCACAGATGACCCAGCTAGTGGGCATTCTAGCAACATTGACGCAGCTCCCCGCCGACCTCAGATCGGCAGCACAGCAGTCGCCTGTAGCAGCGACAGCCACAGGAAAAATTGTCCCCCACCATGGATAGGAGACCTAATATACAAGGTCTCAAAATATGCGCGTTTAACGCAGACAACCTTACTCGCCAACCCACGGAGTTTAGAGAGTTCATACAGGAAGAAAAAGTTGACATATGCCTAGTGGGAGAAACATTCCTCAAACCAGGACTAAGAGTTTCTGTACCAAACTACATTTGTTACAGAAACGACCGACCCACTCACGGAGGCGGGGTAGCGGTATATGTCAAAAAAGGTATCAGACACCATCAAATATACCCCCCCAATACAGCAGAAATAGAAACAGCGGCAATCGAAGTGGCTACAGTAACTGGCCCCCTAACAGTCGTTGCAGTGTATCGCCCCCCTTCCCAAAGACTAGAAGAGGACGACATAGCTGCACTAAGTCGCATTAGAGGCAAACTACTAATAGCAGGGGACCTAAATGCCAAGCACGCGGACTGGAACTCGAGACGCCGAAATCAAGCTGGTCAACAACTGCAACGACTCGCGCGCACACACCAGTTACAAATATGGGGCCCAGAGGAACCGACACATTTCCCAAAGAACGGAGGAAGACCGGACGTCCTCGACATAGCCATCACAAAGAATCTGGTGGGCTTTGTATCCGCGACATCGGTAAACAGAATGTCGTCGGACCACAATCCCGTGATTTTCGAGGTCGACATGGGAGAATGGCTCTCTATCCCACAACGGCATGCGACATACAAGCGCATCAATAAGGAGCAATTCAGCAATGCAGTAGCAGCTGAACTTGCCCAGACCCCGCCTCCAACTGCAGAGACAGCAGAACAGGCACTAGACGACCTCACAAGAGCGATCCTACAAGCTGCTGAGGGAGCCACACCGCCTCCTGCGGGGCCCCCCCGCTCCAGGCAACTCCCCCCGCACTTGCTTGCGCAAATACGGCACAAAAACAGGATCGCCAAAGAGTGGAAGCTCACCAGAAATAGGGATACACGGAGGCTACTCAATAGGCTACAGAGAGAGCTGAAAGCCGATCTCAATGAGTACCGCAACCAACAATGGTCGGCAAGGCTCTCAGCTCTCAAACTAGACGACAATAGTTTATGGCAAGCCACCAAACAGTACACAAAAAGACGCGCAAAAATGCCACCACTCCATGGCGAACGCGGACTGCAGTTCAGCCCCATTGACAAAGCTAACGCACTAGCCGACGTGTTCGAAAAACAGTTCAGACCAGCAGAAGTACAGGACAGAGAACACGTCGCAACAGTCCGCAGAGAACTGGCCGTGTTCCTGGAAGCAGACGACGAAGATGACTACACGCCACTCTTCAGTACTGAAGACGTGGCGCGCTGCATCAAGTCCCTGCCCACCAGGAAAACCCCGGGTCACGACCAGGTCACAAATGAATTGCTGAAACTCCTCCCGCCCCTGGCAATCACCCACCTGACCGATATTGTTAATGAACTGACGCGATCACAAAAATTCCCGGCGCAGTGGAAGCATGCAGAAGTCATTGCGATCGCGAAACCAGGAAAAGACCCGGTGTTCCCGCAACATTACAGACCAATTAGTCTACTGCCTACCCTCAGTAAACTTTACGAGCGCCTCCTACTAACCCCCATACAGGACTATATCACAAGAGAGCAGATCCTGCCGAAATTCCAGTTCGGATTTAGGCAAAGACACTCCGCCCCACAGCAAATCATGAGGGTGGTTGAAGCAGCCACGGACAGCTTCAACCGAAAGGGCTACTGCGGGCTTGTCTTATTAGACGTAGCAAAAGCCTTTGACTCAGTCTGGCACACTGGGATACTACACAAGATGTACACCCTAGGCTTCCCCGGAAAGATAGTCAAAATCGTTAAAAACTATCTCTCCGGTAGGACTTTCTCAGTCAAGATCGATGGATCCCTGTCGACCAGGAGAAGAATCAGTGCAGGCGTGCCCCAGGGCTCAGTCCTGGGACCCGTCCTCTACAGTGTCTACACTGCTGACATCCCTACGACTCAGCATGTAAACACTGCACAGTACGCAGACGACACTGCATTCTTCTCCTGCTCGACAAACAGGAACCTGGTTACAAGGCGTCTGCAAACCGCCCTAAACAGGACGGAAAACTGGGCAAAGCAGTGGCGCATCTCAATTAACTCTGAGAAAACACAAGCCATGCTGCTCACCAGACGCTACGGGAAACGCCGACCCCCAAGAAGACCATACCAACTGCTGAGATTGCAGGGGCAGAATTTGCCATGGAGAAATTCTGCGAAGTACCTCGGTGTCACACTTGACAGACGCCTGACATGGAAGTGCCACATAGAGGAGCTTCGCAGAAAGGCTCACGCCAGGATGCAGATTCTGTACCCTGTCTTGAACAGCACCAGTTCCCTCGACCCCGCAACAGGAGTAGCGATCTATCGAAGTCTAATTCGACCGATACTGGAATATGCGTGCCCTGTATGGGGCTACGCAGCCAGATCGACGATAGATCGCTTACAAAAGACTCAAAACAGAGCGTTAAGACGAGCCCTACACGTCCCCACGCGCTTCCCCACGGCAGATTTGCACGAAGCCGCAGACATAGAGCCAATCACCACAAGATTCCGCGCCCTGGCAGAAGTGTTCTACGCCACGGCGCGGAAGTCAGAAAACGAATTAATCAACACCCTTGGGCAATACGAACCCCATAGGCAGAGATATAACAGACCCAAGTCGCTACTCCTGCAGTAGCAGAAAAAGAACAACTAAAGAAAACTCTCAACGAACAGCAACCAACAAAAGCAAAGAAACAAAAACAACACAAAAGAAAAGAGGAGGAAATGTCCTAATGTGACAACAACCTCCACCAGCACACCCTCTAAAGGTAGAGGAATAAAAGAGAGAAGCAGCAGCTGCGCCGGCACGCACTCCGCTGCTCGACTCGCTGCCGCTCGCACCGGTCGTTTTCGTTTCCGTTTCGTGTGCACCGTCGCTAGCCCATCGCCATGTCCGGACGCGGAAAGGGAGGCAAAGTCAAGGGCAAGTCAAAGTCCCGCTCAAGCAGGGCTGGGCTCCAGTTCCCGGTCGGCAGAATCCACCGCCTCCTGCGCAAGGGAAACTACGCAGAGCGCGTCGGCGCCGGGGCGCCCGTCTACCTCGCCGCCGTCATGGAGTACCTCGCGGCTGAGGTGCTCGAGCTGGCCGGAAACGCGGCCCGCGACAACAAGAAGACGCGCATCATCCCGCGCCACCTGCAGCTTGCCATCCGCAACGACGAGGAGCTCAACAAGCTCCTGTCGGGCGTCACCATCGCACAGGGTGGTGTCCTGCCCAACATCCAGGCCGTCCTGCTGCCAAAGAAGACCGAGAAGAAGGCCTAAAGGAGGCCAAGGCAATCGCAGCGCCGCGTGCTCCCCTGCACGCAACGCGCTTTGCCGGCTCGGCTCGGCCCGGCCCACAACAATCGGCCCTTTTCAGGGCCACCACACAAACCTACGTCCAAAGCAAAATTTCAGTCGTCCTCGCCGCACCTTGTTTTGTTTTAACTTTGCACTTTCACAGCACAGCCGCCGCCGGCGCACGTCCGCCATCTTGTCGTCCACACAGCCCGTGTGGCCCAACAAACACACACACACACATTCATTTTGCACGGTCGCAGTCGCCTTCCAAACGACAACGGCAGCAATAATGACCATTGTTACAGGGAGGCGTGTCGACACACCGCCCTCCACTCCCGCGCGCAACGGCCGTCGACACGAACGAAACAGCTGATCCGGCCGCCTGTGCCCACACGCCTTGCCTCGGAAACCCCAACGCCGCCGCAAACACACAGAGCCAAACCACGCAAGCAAATAATCACCGCCTCTCGCACAACAACACACAGCCCGCCATCTCCGTCGCGATCGATACAACGACACACAATAACAAACACAAACGAAGCAGCTCCCACACACAGCCAGCCACATGACACGTTTCCTTTCCTTCTCCCCTCCCAGTCACATCACGTCGCTCAAACGGAAAGAAAGAAACAAACAAACAACACAGACTCTTTCGCACTTTTCAACTTCCGAACAGTGTGGTGGCCCTGAAAAGGGCCGTTTTCTAGTCTCTCCCACCCACAAGCACGGCCGCGGGAAGGCCAGCGCCCGCTGCGACGCAGCCTAACCGCCGAAACCGTACAGGGTGCGCCCCTGCCTCTTCAGGGCGTACACCACGTCCATGGCCGTCACAGTCTTGCGCTTGGCGTGCTCAGTGTACGTCACCGCGTCGCGGATCACGTTCTCCAGGAACACCTTCAGCACCCCGCGGGTCTCCTCGTAGATCAGACCAGAGATGCGCTTCACGCCGCCCCTGCGAGCCAGGCGGCGGATGGCGGGCTTCGTGATGCCCTGGATGTTGTCGCGCAACACCTTGCGGTGCCGCTTGGCGCCACCCTTGCCGAGCCCCTTTCCTCCCTTGCCGCGGCCTGTCATCCTTCCTTCCTCGGGCAAAGCAAAACGTGCACAAACAGCAGCTGCAGCGGCTGGCGAGTCGGCTACGGTCTGCGCCCAGCGCGCCCGCCGCCCCCCTATATAGACTCTGGCCCGCCCTCCCCCCACCACGCGCAACCGAGGGCATATAAGCGCAGCACGGAGGCGCGCGGGCCCGTTGTCAAGGCAGCACCGGACGCCGCGCCGCACCTAACCTCCACGCACGCCGCTCCGCTACCGCTATGGCCCGCACAAAGCAAACGGCCCGCAAGTCCACCGGCGGAAAGGCGCCGCGCAAACAGCTCGCCACCAAGGCGGCGAGGAAGAGCGCGCCCGCCACCGGAGGCGTCAAGAAGCCCCACCGCTACAGGCCGGGCACCGTCGCCCTGCGAGAAATCAGGCGCTACCAGAAGAGCACAGAGCTGCTCATCCGCAAGCTGCCATTCCAGCGCCTAGTGCGCGAGATCGCCCAGGACTTCA
Source organism: Schistocerca piceifrons (assembly GCF_021461385.2). Lineage (NCBI taxonomy): Eukaryota > Metazoa > Arthropoda > Insecta > Orthoptera > Acrididae > Schistocerca > Schistocerca piceifrons. The sequence goes on from NW_025728652.1 coordinate 292,122, forward strand.
AGACCGACCTGCGCTTCCAGAGCTCCGCAGTCATGGCCCTGCAGGAGGCCAGCGAGGCCTACCTCGTCGGCCTCTTCGAAGACACCAACCTGTGCGCAATCCACGCCAAGCGCGTCACCATCATGCCCAAGGACATCCAGCTCGCGCGCCGCATCCGCGGCGAGCGCGCCTAAACCGCGCCGCGGCACCGCACCGCACAAACAAAAACGGCCCTTTTCAGGGCCACTAACATCTCTCCGTCGCGAGCAAACTTTGTCGGTCGCCTGCCTCTCGCCCCGCAACCCAAAAACAACAACCACCACTTCCCGTCCGTCCGCCACACCCGCTCACTCTGCCTGCCTGCTTAGCAGCGCGCAACAATCACACATCATCCCTCCCCGGCGCTCAAAGCGCACAATACCCAACGGCCGACGTCACACCGCACGGGTGGCTGGCCGGCCGGCCGCCGCTTTCGTTTCGAAAACACAAAAACAAACCCGCACTCCACTCCGACGGCCAACGGCCAGGCAGGCGCGCTCGCTCGCTCTACACGCCACCGAAATCCCCGCCGACTCCTTCCACATCTCAACGTGCCCCCCGTTGCAAAACATAACACACACACACACACACACACACACACACACACACACACAAAGGAACAAAACAACAAAGACCAGACACGACTAGACAAGACAGACATCCGAGAAGAACGAACGCAGGCAAGCCAACCAACGTATTCAAACAAAACAACGTGACAGAAAACCAACCGTCGGCCGCCGCCACAAACACGGCGACAATCAACAACAACACCGCTTACCGCTACCGCCGCCCACACCCGCCACCGACCCCCGCAATCCAACCACCACGGCACGCAAACAGCATCCCCACGGGCATACAGAAACGCCAGACAGACAGACAGACAGACACCCACACCAAACGCAACACGACAATCAAAACCTTCCCCGACGTGCTTTGATGGCCCTGAGAAGGGCCGTTTTGGGCCGCGCGTCTCTTGCGCGCCACTAGACGACGACGGGGGGTGGGGACGACGGAGTCAAGCGCCAAACCCTTCCTTTCTCCCATCTCTTTCTCCTCTACTCTACTTCTTCTTCTTGGGCGAAGCCTTCGCCTTAGACGGCGTCGTCGCCTTCTTCGGGCGCGGCGCCTTCGGCTTCTTCGTCGGAACCTTGGCGGCCTTCTTCGCCTTCGACGGCGACTTGGCCTTGGCCGGCTTGGCCGCAGCCGCCTTCTTCGCACCCGCGGGAGCGGCCGACGCCGCAGACGCCTTCTTGGCGGCGCCCGCCTTCCGACCGGTCGCCGCCTTCACGCCACCAGCCTTCTTTGCGCCGGCCGCACGGGCGCCCTTCTTCTCCTTGCTGGCCGGAGCGGCGCGCTTCTTCTTGGCACCGCCAGCACGAGCCTTGCCGCCCTCGGCCGCCCCCCCGCCGCCGGCGCCGGCAAGCTTGAACGAGCCGGACGCGCCCTTCCCCTTCGTCTGCACCAGCTCGCCCGCCACGACGGCCGACTTGAGGTACTTCTTGATAAACGGCGCCAGCTTCTCCGCGTCCAGCTTGTAGTGCGCGGCAATGTACTTCTTGATCGCCTGCAGCGACGACCCGCCGCGCTCCTTCAGACTCTTGATGGCGGCCGTCACCATCTCAGAGGTGCGCGGGTGCGCAGGCTTGGCGCGCGGCTTCTTCGCAGACGACGCAGACTTGGCCTTCTTCGTAGTGCCGGTGGCGGCGGGTGCCGCAGCAGTCTCGTTCGTAGCCGCCTGATCTGCCATTTCGACGACGCGCGTAACACACAGCGAGAGCGAGAGCGAGAGCGAGCGGGACGGCAGGCAGGCACGCAAGCACAGCACAGCAGCAGAGCAGAGAATCACAAGGCCCAGCCAGTGTCGCGGGCGGGCGCGGACGGCCGAGAGAGCGGCCGCCACTCTGCGCGCCGCCGCGCCGCGCCTCCCGCGCTTGCTACCGCCCAACGTCCGACAGCCTGTGCGGAGCAGCCCCAAACCTGCGCCACAACCGCCCGCGCCTTTCAAACCACCGAGGATGGGGCTACACACAGCCACACCACAGTCGCCAACCAGTCGCCACGGCAGCGCCGCAAACCACGGCCAAACTGCAGCTACCGCGCGCTACAGCCTGGGTCGGCCCGCCGAGAATCGCCGCCCCCGCCCAAATGCCGCCCCCACAGCCCCAGCCGACGACCCGCCACAATGGCCAAACCTTCGGCAAAACTCCCACACCGTCGCCGCGGCAGCCCGGCCAGCGCGGCCGGCGCCACAGCCACACAAGCCGAGGCGTGCGGCGATGACGGCCGTGCAAACGCGCCTCCGCCGCCCCATCGCCTTCCGTCGCCCTCCCGCCGTTTCCCGATCGGCCCGCAGCCGTCGGGCCACATCGCGCGCCGTCCTCCTCCTCTCGCCCGCCAACATTCACAGCCGTTTATCAACAATTGCCCGCCGCAAACGGACGCCGCCTGCGCAACAGGCGCCGCCGCCCCTCGCCGCTTCCGACCCAACCCCTCGACCGAGGCAAACCGCAATCCGAATCTACAGACCAACCCAATCTGCCGTCAGCACACACGACAGCCGACCTTACACGTTACGCGTTACACATTACGTTTACACGTCTAGGTTAGGTTAGGGTTAGGTGGACGTGGGTTAGGTTAAGGGGACTTGGGTTAGGTTAAGCGTCAAACTTAGGTTAAGCATTCAAACACGTCAGGCGTCAGAGGTTAGGTTAGGTTACACGTTAGGTTAAGGGGTCAGTGCTAGGTTAAAAAAAAGCGTTCAAACGTGAGGCGTCAGCCGGACAGCTTACCTTACGTAGACGTTAGGGGCTCACAGGCTGAGCTCACCTCGCCACACCACAGGTTAGGTTCGGTTCGCTCGGCTCAGCGTAAAGCGCCGAGGTCAGGGTTACGTTCGTTCACCTTCGGGCGCCACACTTTCGGTTGAAAGGTCGCGACGGGACGACGTCGGCAGGCACGCCGCAAACGAACAAAAACGTACAGACGACGTCGAAAACCGCCGACAGACGGGGGAGCAGCACGACCACGACCAGATACCGAGCGCGAACGAGACACACGCGAACCACCCCCACCGGCCAAAGGGCACCACACAACAACCCAGAGCACCACGTGTCGACACCAGAGCAACCCGCCGCTCACGCGACATGGCTGGCACCGAAGGGCAACCGCCCGCAACTGCGCTTTCCGCGCCGGCCCGGATGCACGTCGTGCTACAACAACACCACTACCGTACACAGCCGCTGTTCACAACATCACTATCATGCGCGCCCGCGGCTCGCCGCCGTCGCAGTCGCAGCCCCAACGCCAGCACTTTTGCACCACCATTCACACGCACCGCAACACAGCTCGCCGACACAGCCGAACAAAACAAACACCACACAACAACAGCAACAACGCCGCCGCCTCTACTTGTGCCGGCGACCCACCCCGCCGATGGCGCACCTTTCGCCAGCCGGCAATCGACACACACGCACCCACCCACCCCCCGGGGCCCAGTGCAAAAAAAAAACACACAAAAACAAAAAAACCAAACAAAAACAAAACGACACGGGAAGCGCACACCGCCACTTCGCGCGCACGCCACCAACCAGTCGTCGTCTCAAAATAACAAACACAAAAAAAAAATAAACTAACAACTAGGGCAACACGAAACAAAAAACGCCTCGCACGAACCGCCCACAAAAAGGACAAGCACACGCACAGCCTCTGCTGACGACCACGACGCAGCGGCACGCTGCTCCTGTCCCGCGCCCCGCGCCCCACTCGAGTCACAACTCACGCGACACCGTCAACGACGGGCTCGCTTCCCGCAACCTACCACCTTTCCGCCACGACGCACAGCCCCAGCCCCACCCGACGACGCGCCCGTGGCAACGACTGCACTTTCACCACCGCCTCCCCCTTCCCCCCCAAAACACACACACACACACACACACACACACACACACACACACACACACACAGCCAGCCAAAAACGCACTCGCGACCCACACATGCACACGCCAACCAGTCAACGTCGACAACCACACGCAAGGCTCGAAACGAAACCGGCGTCCTTCCACGTTGCCATCAAGCTACGCGACACAAGACACAAGGAACCAACACAACAGCCGGCCCCACTAATTCCCCACTCTCACGCCGCAAAAAGCACACCGAAACCGCCAAACGCACGCACATTCCCCTTCGCACTGACACCGACCGGCTCGCTACCACACACCTCTCGGCAGCCGTTTCACGCCAATTCGCCACACCGCCCACACAGTCGACAAGCGCCCGCCCTGTACGGCACACGCAACGACGCAGCGCAGCAAAGGGCGCCCGCAACACATACCTCTCCTCCCCCTCTCTCTCTCTCTCCGCCGCCCGACGCGCCAACCGCCACACCACACCGCCAGCCACTCGCAAATTGTGCACTGCCACCAGCCACACGTCCAACACGCCGCGCCGCCTCCGGCCACCCGCCAGGGGGCGCTCACGTCCGCGACAACAGCGCGGCCCGCCGGGCCGGGCCGGGCCGGGCCGAACCGAACCGAGCCGCCGCTGCTCTGCACTCGGCACGGCCACACCCTGCTGCAGACCGGGCTCGTCTCTCTGTACGCGTCTGCCTGCGCATCAACACAACACGACCTTTTTTTTTTCCTCTCTCTACCGCCATCCCTTCTTCTCGCGTTTTACTCGTTGTTGCAGCAGCGGCGCACACCTACACATCCACAGCCCCAGCCGAGCCGAGCCGGCCTCACCTCAGGGCCCGCCGCCAGCGTCTCCTCCTCGGGCACAGGTGCGGTGCTGTGGCCGCCCATCCAACCGCATTGCTGGCCGTCCAGCCGCCAGGCGTTCCCACTGCCGCGAGCCACGCCGCGCACCGACCCTGCTGCAGAAAACGAAGCATAGCCAGAGACCGACCGATACACAAAGCAAGCCGTCGCCTCGCCTCTTGTCCTTCCTGCCTTCCTTCCGCCCCCGCCCTTCTCACACCACCGCCTCTCCACTTTCGCCCCCCCCTCCTCCTTTTTTTTTTTTTTTTTGTTTTCTTCTTTCTTTCTTTCTTTCTTTCTTTCTTTGGCCCTCTCTCCTTCCCGCCATGGCGGTTACGGCACCGCCTGCAGCGGCAGATTTTGTGCGCCCACACGCCTACTCCTACCACCATTAACCTCGCCCTGCCCTGCCCATCAACGTCGCAGTCGAACCGACGCTTGCCAACACACTGCCGACGTTCCTTTCTCTTTTCGGCCTACGCCCATTACGCGCCGCCGCCACAGCACCTTCCCTTCCCACAACACACCGACGTCATCACACGCACCCAAAACAGGGGCCACGACCGTGTTCCTCGCCCACTCCCGTCCCGCACGGTACGCACATTCCCAACTATTACCGCGCACCCTCCCTTTCCAATCTGTGTGTCTCTGTGTCTGTGTCCTGTCCGCGCGTGACGCCTCTCAACATCCGCCGTCCCCCGTCCCGTTTTCGCCCCCATGCCGTCGTCGCGCCGCCTCCTCCCCGTCCACCGCCGCCCCTGTCCGCCCCGCACCACACCATACACCGCTGCTTGTCCCGGCCGTTGCCACCAAAGGCGCCGACCGCAAACGCGCCACGCCGCAGCCCCCGTGCGTCTCGCGCTCGCTTGCATCTCCGTGCCGACGCTGCCTCTCTTCCCGCTCGCACTCGACCTCGACAACACAGTCTTTGGCTCCGCCACTGCGTGTTCCGGTGGTACGCACGCTGCAACACGTATGTATTCATTACCAGAGCGATGGCGAGGCATGACAGCATCTCTGTCTGACCAGAGAGTTATTTATCGTTGCTAGTCGGCGCTTGGACCGCGCCAGACGACAGTAGTGGCACGCACCGGGTCGCCAGGAACAGTTGTTATATATATTGTAGCGCGAGTCGGGAGAGGTAGTAGTCGGTCGACAGTAGTAGCGGGTGGACGGTTGTACTGAGCGGGCGTCGGCGGCGTGCTCTGCTCGTCTCGCGACTCTGGTCACGGTTCGGGACGATGTATAGTATATTGTGTTATAATCAAAAGGTAGTGTGAAGCTGCATTTTGCGCAAATCTGATAACGTATGTTCATTGTACTTATTTTGTTCAACGACAAAAAGCCCCACTATTACTTTTTTCTAAAGTAACTTTTGTCTTTTAACGAAAAACATTCACTTTTTAAAGACTACTTCCTATGGCATTTCCCTCCAAGGAGTGCAATTAATTACCAGCCAGCACTCATTCATTGCACACAGCTGTGTAAGGGGTATCTACAATTGAGGAGCGGATACAAATGCAATTTTTTGTTTTGTTTTTTTTTTTTTTGTGCGTTGTAACCTCCCCGCAAAATTTAAAATAATGGACAATGTTATTTACGGATGCTAATGGACATTGCGCTAATTGTAACCTCGCCCACAATGAGAGGTATTGAAAATGGCAACAAAAATGTTAAATTCGCAATCTGACTCAAATATAAATTCTTCACAACATTTAAAAGTCCGTTCAGTGACAAGAAACTTCAATTAAACCGAAATATCGGTCTTTGGCCCTGTGCAAAACAATCAGAATTAAAGTCTTACCTCAGAATAAATGGATGTCACATTTCTGCTCTTGTTTGTTGCGCAGCGCTTGGAGGAACTGCATTGCAAATAATAATATTCTCTTTTTTTTTTGTGATTTTAGTGAAATTTTTCTTCAAAGAAGTGGAATGAAATGTGAAGTGCAACGAACTCTTCAGTTCAATAAAAAATTAAATGTTTGAAAAATGCTTTTGAAATAAAAATTATTATTGGGGAACTTGTTGGAGAATAATTACAATAAATAAAATTGTTCATTATCTAATGATTATATTAATTAACAGTATACCTTATTCACCATCTTGACCAGTGTTGCCGACCGCCTACATCACACAACCGCACTCGGCTGCTACTACTGACCGACCGCTCTGCATGACGACTATTAGCGTACTGCACGCGACGACTACTGACAGAGTACAGCCCTCAACTAGACAGACCTACAGACTCGCAACGACCGACCGACTGACTGACTGACTGACTGAGAACCGCTCGCAACACTCGCGCGGTCCAGCGCAAACTCTCTGGTCACAGATGCTACAATGTCTCGCCATCGCTGCTATGTTACATACGTGTTTCAGTGTCTTTTTCATTGGGGTGACGATCTTTGGCTCTTTTTATTCTGAATACAGGGCCAAAGGTCAACGCTGCTGCCCTTATACAATTTATCAGGTTTCATTATGTCTGTTGCAATGTTACATACGGTTCATTCTTTCATTAATATTATCGTTGGGTTTGTTTTGTAGGGACGTTAACATTCTGGCACATTTCTATTATCATCGGACTCTCTGCTATTTGTGCAGGGAGGTTATACCTGGGTCCATTTCCATTTCCATTTACATTCTAATATTGATAGACTTTTTGTTTTCTTTTTTGTTTCTTGTTGTTTTTCCTTCTTTTTTTTGTTGTTTTTTTTTTTGTTTGTTTTGTTTTTCCCGCTCTCACCACCACCGCCGCATCACGCCTCCCGTTTTCTTGGTTTCTTTTCTGTTCTTCAACTGCTTCAACATCACCGCGCCCCATTTCCACACCACAGCCATCAGCCTCCAAGACGGGCAGGCGCAGTGTGCCATTTCCGGCGCACAAGCACACCCGTACGGTACTCTCCTCGCCCCCACGCCACCAACAACACAGCGACCACGCGGCTGTCAGGCACGGCACGGCACGGCACGGCACCGGCGAAATGCGCCGCCCCCGCCCCTCCGCGCATCCGTCCGTCTCGCCACGTTCACTGACAGCCGCGTCTGCGGCTACACCACGACAACCACAACACAACACCGCTCCCCTCCCTGGCAACTCATTGTTTTTCTCCTCCTCTTTTGCACAAACCACAACGCCGAGCACAGGCGCAAGCCACCCACACCGCGCCCCTCCCCGTCCCGCCTTTCTTTGGGCGCCGCTCCTCGTTTGCCCCCTCCCATCTCCCGAAATGCCATGCCAGCAGCGTTACGCATGCCCCTCCCCTGTCCACACAACACTACCGCCAAACGAACAGCCTTCCGGGCCACATGCAGGGCACGCCCACCTCCAAACACTGCCAATTCACGGACGCACACACACACACACACACTTTCTCGACACCTTTCTGTACGGAGGGTGCGTCATCTCGACCGTGACAGAGTGACGCCAACTATCGACGATCCATTTCCCCCCACTGGTGAAACATGTCCACTAACACCTACATACATCATTCAAGTACACAGACAATAGCATACACACAATGGGAGGGCACACGAACATGGACGGCACGGCACTGTCATACACTCTTCCTCACAACCATATCAACAAACGTTACGTACATCCGGGAAAGCGAAAGCGAAAGCGAAAGCGAAAGCAAAAGCAAAAGCAAAAGCAAAGCCCAATGCAGCCGTCAAAGGTAACGTTCACCACGGCAGACACTTGCAGCCGCGCCGCCGTTAAACGTATTTCAGTGCGGCTCCAATACGCCTCCGACACGGGAACGTTCCGTTGCTCTACGAATGCGTTTCTCCCCTTTTTCCCTTCCTCTCTCTTTTGCCCCCCCTCCTTGCACTCTTGCCTCATTCCTCACGTTCTGCCCAGACATTCGACCGATCAAAGTCAACCTTTCGTCACCGTTCTCAGCGCGACGGTGTACAACAGTATGACGGGTGTGCCCAAGACTTCGGTTCAGTTGCGTGACGCCGGTCTATCGCGCCGATCGACAGTTACTCAGGGGGCGACGGATCGGACCACGTCACCGACACACAAAACACTTTCAAACAAACACATACATACCGGATGGACACAGACAAACACGTGTACAGACATTCGCCAAACAAACGACGACCGCCGCCGCCGCCGCCGCCGCCGTCTAGCGTCGCGCTTACTGTACTGCACTGGACACGCGTGCATCTTGAATGACGACATCGGTGTGCGTGCGTCGTACGCAATCAGTCAGACACGGCTATCAAAAATCAGAGTCGAATGGTACATCATCGTGCGTGTCGCCGTACACGTACAGTACAATACAACAACAATGCGTCTTAATGGCACGTTCAATTTCAACGTCACTCACACACCTCCACGCTGCAGTTACGTCGCACCATTGTCAAACTCGGCGTACAGCAAAGGGAATAGTGGGCGGCAAAAAAAAACCAAACAAAAACATTTCACATTTCACCCTCGCCATGTATGATGTGCAAAAAACAAACCCGCAAACGGCCGTCGTTACGGTGACACAAAAGTCGCCGATCGCACTGTCCCCCCTCGCAGACAGGTAACACACACACACCACCACCAATGGGTCAAAACCACTCCAACGAGGCGTGCCACCATTCCACGCCACGGCGACCAACCTCGTGGCCGTCCCCCGCAACACGCTTTGACGCGCCCCCCCCCCCCACCCACAATCAAAATGCACACATACATCACAGCCGTCCACACAAACAACAACAACAACAATTCCGCCCTTCCCGCAAAAGGCAAGTTGGTGGCCCTGAAAAGGGCCGTTTTGCCGCTCTCGCAACGGAGGAGCCTTCTCCATCCTTCCTTCCACTCCAGAGCCACCTCCTTACTTGGAGCTCGTGTACTTGGTCACCGCCTTCGTGCCCTCGCTCACGGCGTGCTTGGCCAGCTCGCCAGGCAGCAACAGCCGCACAGCGGTCTGGATCTCGCGGGACGTGATGGTCGAGCGCTTGTTGTAGTGCGCCAGGCGAGAAGCCTCGGCCGCAATGCGCTCGAAAATGTCGTTCACGAAGCTGTTCATGATGCTCATCGCCTTCGACGAGATGCCCGTGTCAGGGTGCACCTGCTTCAGCACCTTGTAGATGTAGATGGCATAGCTCTCCTTCCTCTTGCGCTTCTTCTTCTTGTCGCCCTTCGAAATGTTCTTCTGCGCCTTGCCAGCCTTCTTGGCGGCCTTCCCGCTAGTCTTGGGCGGCATCTCGAACGAACGTACGGCAGCAGCAACACCAGTAGCAAGCGCTCCGCTCTAGTCAGCGTCTCCCCACACAGTGGCACCCGCCGCCAGCCGCCGCCGCACCTTTACCAGCTCGCCCTGTTGCGGCCGCCGACCAATGGGGCGCGCGCGCAACCGGCCGCCGCACCCGAGCCCATAAAGCACCCCCACCCCGGCTGCGAATCCAAAACAAAAGCCCCAAAACCAACACAGACAGCAAAGACGAAACCGGAGCAAACCGAGGACACCCAAACGGAAAACACCGCACACACACAGGACGACCAGCCCACACAAACGAAAGATGTTGTCGACATAGACGACAAAAACAAAGAAGAGGAGGACAATAGCGAATGGCAGACTGTCACAAACAGAAAACAAAGACGCAGTTCAATTGCCAACACACAGGAAAACACGCGAAACACCACACAAAACGAAAAAGAACTGAAAATACGGCTAGAAAACCTTAACAAGGAGGAAACTCAAAAAACTCTATACAACGAATTAAAGAGGCTAAACATTCTGCGATACGTAAATAACTTAGAAGTTTACCGAAACCAGACAGCCATAATTACGAGCAACCATCCAGACATTCTAACCGTAATACAGAACACCATATGCACACACTACAGACCAGAGGCAAAGGTATCGCAATTGAACAAACCTAACAAACAATTTGCACAAAAAACAAACAACGAGCCCTCGCTGAGCGTAGTTATAACAAAAGTAGGGCACGAAATAACAGAAGAGGACATCGAAACAGAACTCAATAACATGCAACTCGAATTCACAAAGGTGAAACGAATAACATCACGAGAATACGGGAAACCTATCCAAAAGGTTCGCGTCATATCCCGCAACAAAGACACGATTGACTACCTACTAAGCAATCACTTCAAATTGTTCTGTAAATTTCACCCAGTAGAACAGTCACATGTGCCACCACCACAGCCAGCACAATGCGCCAAATGCCATACCTTCGAACATAGCACAGAAAACTGCAAAAGCAAACCACTGTGCAACAGATGCGGAGGAACACATCTGATCGCCGCTTGCGAACAACAACCCGACAAGCCAACTTGCACAAACTGTTCCGGAGAACATCTAGCCACAGACCTGAAGTGTCCAAAAAGACCCAAAGCACCCTTATCAATCGAAGCCACTGCGAAAATCACATGCACTGACGAACCGACAGGAGCAAATCTCACAGAAAAAGACAAACCACAACCGGTAGTCTGCGAAGATTTCTTGAGAGCAACAACACTAGCACTAATAAACATTTTACCAGACCGCAAAAACCTCGTCATAAGCGCAATGCGAGAGATATCCAAAACTTTCTTCAAGCGCGAGATTTGTGTGTCACAAGCATGGAATAAGATACACTTTAGTATATCACCACTAAAGAGCACAAACGGTAGAAACACCGATATAAACACACAAAATCAAAACCAAACACGTTCGCAGGTCTAAACAATATGAGAACGAAAATTGCGTTCGTTAACGCGAACGGCATTAACACAAAGAAACCACTCATAGAACGGCAGATACTGAAAGAGGGTATTCAGATTTACGGTATCTCAGAAACAAGGGCAGGGCACGCCCCCATCAACATACTGGACTACGTGTGCTATCGAAAAGACGCGGTAAACGAGGCTAGAAACAGGGGATGGGCACACGGAGGAGTAGCCTTACTACACCACAAGAGACTCGCAGCAATACAAATACCACTGCCAGATGAACACGAAAACCAGCAGGCAATCATCATACAAATAGCATGCAAAAACAAGAAAAAACTGTTCTTGGCAGTGCTATACGTCCCCCCCACAGAAGAGATACCGAAAAACCTGATACAATACATCAGCAGCCTAGGACCATGTATAATTCTAGGAGACCTAAATGCAAGATCCACAAATCTCGGCGACCATAGGACAAATAGAAACGGGACACTGCTAGAGGAACTATTAGAAGAAAACCGACAAATACTGAGACTACCTAACGAAGAACCAACTTTCATAAACCACGCCGGCTACTCCACACCAGACCATGTAATCATATCCGCCAACATATCAAAATGCATAAGTGACATAGAGATAGGGGAAGGGATCGGAAGCGACCACATACCAATCCACATAAACACGACATTAATAGCACCAGAAAAGACGAAACCAGAAATAAAAACGTACAAAGACAGAAGAAATATAGACAGGAAAAAATATCTAGAAAACATCAACCAGAATCTAAACATAACTAACGAAGAGATAGACAACTACGAAAAACTAGAAATTCTAAACGCACACATAACTAAGGTGATAGAAGACGCAGTGGAGACAAGTGCACCAATAAGAAAAATAATCGAAGGAAAAGAAGCAATACCAACACACATCCTAACACTAATAAAACAAAAACGGCAGGTATACGCGCAATACAGACGCACTAAAGACCCTACTATTAAAAACCAATGGAATAGGCTAAACGATCAAGTACGACACCAACTCAAACAGTTTAGGGCAAGAAAACTGGACACAAAAATACGGAACCTAGACCCGAAAAACCCAGCCGACTTCTGGAAGAAATTCAGACGACTGACGATCCAGAAAGAGGCACACGAAGCACCACTGATAATAAACGACGAAATCACGACGTGCAATAAGAAGAAAGCAGACGCCTTCCTAGGAGCGCTAAAAAACGTATACGCACACCCCCAAGACGACAAATTCGACAAAGATCACGAAATAAAAACGGAAATAGAAACAAAAGCAGAGCTGGAACAAACAACCTATACGACCTACGACGAAGACCAGACAGCACTACTCGAAGACATAACCACACAGGAGGTAAAACAGGCCATAGCAGGTGGCAAAGTCACTGCCCCCGGCGCTGACGGCATCACCAGACAACACCTCAGACTAATACCACCACAAACAATAATTCCGCCACTGCAGAAACTCTTTAATGCCATAATAAGGCTCAAAAAGACACCGCAACAGTGGAAAAAAGGCCAAATACGTATGCTACCGAAACCACAAAAACCGAAACACGACCCAAAATCATATAGACCGATAACATTACTGCCAGTGATCGGAAAAACATTCGAGGCAATCCTCACACAGAGAACCCAGAAATACGTAGACAAAAAAGGAATATTACCAGAAGAACAAGCGGGCTTTCGTAAAAACAAAAGTACAATTGACCCAATATTAAGATTAGTTAGTAACAGTGTCGAAGCAATAAACACGGGTATGGTCTCAACAGTACTAATGCTCGACATAGAACGGGCTTTTGATAAAGTGTGGCATACAGGGCTATTAAAGAAACTATTACAACATAGCATACCGAAAGAAATAGTGCAACTAATAAACAACATGATTACAGAACGACAGATCGTAGTAAAAGTCGGAGACACCTACTCTGACACACTAAAACCCAAAGCAGGTGTACCACAAGGGGCTATCATCTCACCTCTACTTTACAATCTTTATACAGCCGACATTCCAAAACCGACCGGAATCAACGAACAAATAGCCCTGTATGCCGACGATACAGCGTTCTGGTGCCAAGCAGCAACCACCGAAATGATAACAATAAAAACAAACAGATATGTCCAGATACTAGAAAAATGGCTAGCAACATGGAGGATCCGCCCAAATCCCACAAAAACGCAAGTACTGGTAATAAAACACAGACACCTGACCAGACACAGGCCCCAAAACCCAGACGATGTGAAAATATCGTTATGGGGACAAACGATAAAACCAAGTCCTACCGCCAAATACCTAGGATTGGACTTCGACAGCCTACTGAACTGGGAGAAAAATACAACCAAGAAAATAAGCATAGCCAACGCCAAAGCAAACAGAATACAACTACTCAAACACAGGAACGGAGGAGCAAGCACAAGAACAGTCTTGCACCTATACAAAATGTACGTAAGACCAATAATGGAGTACGGAGCAGTAGTATGGGGCGGTACAACCACACAATGCAACAGAATAAAGGCCACAGACAGAAGAATATTAAGGAAACTAGCGCAAATACAATATGAACCAACAGCAACACTTCACAATAGACTCGAAATAGACTCGATAAAAGACAGAATCATAAAGCAAATGGCAACATACGGAAATAACAGATTAACAACTAATCAAGACATCAAGACGCTAATCACGACAATACCATACCATTTAAATGCACCAGCATATAAATACCCATATCCGCCTCACATTATAGCAATAGCAACTGAACAAGAATACCCAGACAAACATGAAGACATAAAAGCAATAACAGAAAGCAAAGATCTGCCCCAACATCTAACAACAGAATAAGATAAATAAATAAAAGACATAGAAGAACACTCTAAGGACTTTCACCCGACTCCAGCTGAGGTTTTCAGGGGTTTCCCTCAGCCGTAAGGCAAATGCCGGAGTTGTGTATTTTCCCCAGAACAAACAAACAAACAAATAAGATCACAAACAAACAAAGAAAAGTAAACAAGAGAAGATAAATAAAAAATTGTAGATTCCCTCCCCAAATCAACAAATAAATTGTATCACCACAGAATAACGTAAGATAAACTAAGGCTCCAAACGGGCAGTAAGCCCTATATGAGCCCACCCCACCCTTCCGGTGGTGGAATGAAATATTAAAAAAAAAAAAAAAAAAAAAAAAAAAAAAAAAAAAACTCCGCTGCTCGACTCGCTGCCGCTCGCACCGGTCGTTTTCGTTTCCGTTTCGTGTGCACCGTCGCTAGCCCATCGCCATGTCCGGACGCGGAAAGGGAGGCAAAGTCAAGGGCAAGTCAAAGTCCCGCTCAAGCAGGGCTGGGCTCCAGTTCCCGGTCGGCAGAATCCACCGCCTCCTGCGCAAGGGAAACTACGCAGAGCGCGTCGGCGCCGGGGCGCCCGTCTACCTCGCCGCCGTCATGGAGTACCTCGCGGCTGAGGTGCTCGAGCTGGCCGGAAACGCGGCCCGCGACAACAAGAAGACGCGCATCATCCCGCGCCACCTGCAGCTTGCCATCCGCAACGACGAGGAGCTCAACAAGCTCCTGTCGGGCGTCACCATCGCACAGGGTGGTGTCCTGCCCAACATCCAGGCCGTCCTGCTGCCAAAGAAGACCGAGAAGAAGGCCTAAAGGAGGCCAAGGCAATCGCAGCGCCGCGTGCTCCCCTGCACGCAACGCGCTTTGCCGGCTCGGCTCGGCCCGGCCCACAACAATCGGCCCTTTTCAGGGCCACCACACAAACCTACGTCCAAAGCAAAATTTCAGTCGTCCTCGCCGCACCTTGTTTTGTTTTAACTTTGCACTTTCACAGCACAGCCGCCGCCGGCGCACGTCCGCCATCTTGTCGTCCACACAGCCCGTGTGGCCCAACAAACACACACACACACATTCATTTTGCACGGTCGCAGTCGCCTTCCAAACGACAACGGCAGCAATAATGACCATTGTTACAGGGAGGCGTGTCGACACACCGCCCTCCACTCCCGCGCGCAACGGCCGTCGACACGAACGAAACAGCTGATCCGGCCGCCTGTGCCCACACGCCTTGCCTCGGAAACCCCAACGCCGCCGCAAACACACAGAGCCAAACCACGCAAGCAAATAATCACCGCCTCTCGCACAACAACACACAGCCCGCCATCTCCGTCGCGATCGATACAACGACACACAATAACAAACACAAACGAAGCAGCTCCCACACACAGCCAGCCACATGACACGTTTCCTTTCCTTCTCCCCTCCCAGTCACATCACGTCGCTCAAACGGAAAGAAAGAAACAAACAAACAACACAGACTCTTTCGCACTTTTCAACTTCCGAACAGTGTGGTGGCCCTGAAAAGGGCCGTTTTCTAGTCTCTCCCACCCACAAGCACGGCCGCGGGAAGGCCAGCGCCCGCTGCGACGCAGCCTAACCGCCGAAACCGTACAGGGTGCGCCCCTGCCTCTTCAGGGCGTACACCACGTCCATGGCCGTCACAGTCTTGCGCTTGGCGTGCTCAGTGTACGTCACCGCGTCGCGGATCACGTTCTCCAGGAACACCTTCAGCACCCCGCGGGTCTCCTCGTAGATCAGACCAGAGATGCGCTTCACGCCGCCCCTGCGAGCCAGGCGGCGGATGGCGGGCTTCGTGATGCCCTGGATGTTGTCGCGCAACACCTTGCGGTGCCGCTTGGCGCCACCCTTGCCGAGCCCCTTTCCTCCCTTGCCGCGGCCTGTCATCCTTCCTTCCTCGGGCAAAGCAAAACGTGCACAAACAGCAGCTGCAGCGGCTGGCGAGTCGGCTACGGTCTGCGCCCAGCGCGCCCGCCGCCCCCCTATATAGACTCTGGCCCGCCCTCCCCCCACCACGCGCAACCGAGGGCATATAAGCGCAGCACGGAGGCGCGCGGGCCCGTTGTCAAGGCAGCACCGGACGCCGCGCCGCACCTAACCTCCACGCACGCCGCTCCGCTACCGCTATGGCCCGCACAAAGCAAACGGCCCGCAAGTCCACCGGCGGAAAGGCGCCGCGCAAACAGCTCGCCACCAAGGCGGCGAGGAAGAGCGCGCCCGCCACCGGAGGCGTCAAGAAGCCCCACCGCTACAGGCCGGGCACCGTCGCCCTGCGAGAAATCAGGCGCTACCAGAAGAGCACAGAGCTGCTCATCCGCAAGCTGCCATTCCAGCGCCTAGTGCGCGAGATCGCCCAGGACTTCAAGACCGACCTGCGCTTCCAGAGCTCCGCAGTCATGGCCCTGCAGGAGGCCAGCGAGGCCTACCTCGTCGGCCTCTTCGAAGACACCAACCTGTGCGCAATCCACGCCAAGCGCGTCACCATCATGCCCAAGGACATCCAGCTCGCGCGCCGCATCCGCGGCGAGCGCGCCTAAACCGCGCCGCGGCACCGCACCGCACAAACAAAAACGGCCCTTTTCAGGGCCACTAACATCTCTCCGTCGCGAGCAAACTTTGTCGGTCGCCTGCCTCTCGCCCCGCAACCCAAAAACAACAACCACCACTTCCCGTCCGTCCGCCACACCCGCTCACTCTGCCTGCCTGCTTAGCAGCGCGCAACAATCACACATCATCCCTCCCCGGCGCTCAAAGCGCACAATACCCAACGGCCGACGTCACACCGCACGGGTGGCTGGCCGGCCGGCCGCCGCTTTCGTTTCGAAAACACAAAAACAAACCCGCACTCCACTCCGACGGCCAACGGCCAGGCAGGCGCGCTCGCTCGCTCTACACGCCACCGAAATCCCCGCCGACTCCTTCCACATCTCAACGTGCCCCCCGTTGCAAAACATAACACACACACACACACACACAAAGGAACAAAACAACAAAGACCAGACACGACTAGACAAGACAGACATCCGAGAAGAACGAACGCAGGCAAGCCAACCAACGTATTCAAACAAAACAACGTGACAGAAAACCAACCGTCGGCCGCCGCCACAAACACGGCGACAATCAACAACAACACCGCTTACCGCTACCGCCGCCCACACCCGCCACCGACCCCCGCAATCCAACCACCACGGCACGCAAACAGCATCCCCACGGGCATACAGAAACGCCAGACAGACAGACACCCACACCAAACGCAACACGACAATCAAAACCTTCCCCGACGTGCTTTGATGGCCCTGAGAAGGGCCGTTTTGGGCCGCGCGTCTCTTGCGCGCCACTAGACGACGACGGGGGGTGGGGACGACGGAGTCAAGCGCCAAACCCTTCCTTTCTCCCATCTCTTTCTCCTCTACTCTACTTCTTCTTCTTGGGCGAAGCCTTCGCCTTAGACGGCGTCGTCGCCTTCTTCGGGCGCGGCGCCTTCGGCTTCTTCGTCGGAACCTTGGCGGCCTTCTTCGCCTTCGACGGCGACTTGGCCTTGGCCGGCTTGGCCGCAGCCGCCTTCTTCGCACCCGCGGGAGCGGCCGACGCCGCAGACGCCTTCTTGGCGGCGCCCGCCTTCCGACCGGTCGCCGCCTTCACGCCACCAGCCTTCTTTGCGCCGGCCGCACGGGCGCCCTTCTTCTCCTTGCTGGCCGGAGCGGCGCGCTTCTTCTTGGCACCGCCAGCACGAGCCTTGCCGCCCTCGGCCGCCCCCCCGCCGCCGGCGCCGGCAAGCTTGAACGAGCCGGACGCGCCCTTCCCCTTCGTCTGCACCAGCTCGCCCGCCACGACGGCCGACTTGAGGTACTTCTTGATAAACGGCGCCAGCTTCTCCGCGTCCAGCTTGTAGTGCGCGGCAATGTACTTCTTGATCGCCTGCAGCGACGACCCGCCGCGCTCCTTCAGACTCTTGATGGCGGCCGTCACCATCTCAGAGGTGCGCGGGTGCGCAGGCTTGGCGCGCGGCTTCTTCGCAGACGACGCAGACTTGGCCTTCTTCGTAGTGCCGGTGGCGGCGGGTGCCGCAGCAGTCTCGTTCGTAGCCGCCTGATCTGCCATTTCGACGACGCGCGTAACACACAGCGAGAGCGAGAGCGAGAGCGAGCGGGACGGCAGGCAGGCACGCAAGCACAGCACAGCAGCAGAGCAGAGAATCACAAGGCCCAGCCAGTGTCGCGGGCGGGCGCGGACGGCCGAGAGAGCGGCCGCCACTCTGCGCGCCGCCGCGCCGCGCCTCCCGCGCTTGCTACCGCCCAACGTCCGACAGCCTGTGCGGAGCAGCCCCAAACCTGCGCCACAACCGCCCGCGCCTTTCAAACCACCGAGGATGGGGCTACACACAGCCACACCACAGTCGCCAACCAGTCGCCACGGCAGCGCCGCAAACCACGGCCAAACTGCAGCTACCGCGCGCTACAGCCTGGGTCGGCCCGCCGAGAATCGCCGCCCCCGCCCAAATGCCGCCCCCACAGCCCCAGCCGACGACCCGCCACAATGGCCAAACCTTCGGCAAAACTCCCACACCGTCGCCGCGGCAGCCCGGCCAGCGCGGCCGGCGCCACAGCCACACAAGCCGAGGCGTGCGGCGATGACGGCCGTGCAAACGCGCCTCCGCCGCCCCATCGCCTTCCGTCGCCCTCCCGCCGTTTCCCGATCGGCCCGCAGCCGTCGGGCCACATCGCGCGCCGTCCTCCTCCTCTCGCCCGCCAACATTCACAGCCGTTTATCAACAATTGCCCGCCGCAAACGGACGCCGCCTGCGCAACAGGCGCCGCCGCCCCTCGCCGCTTCCGACCCAACCCCTCGACCGAGGCAAACCGCAATCCGAATCTACAGACCAACCCAATCTGCCGTCAGCACACACGACAGCCGACCTTACACGTTACGCGTTACACATTACGTTTACACGTCTAGGTTAGGTTAGGGTTAGGTGGACGTGGGTTAGGTTAAGGGGACTTGGGTTAGGTTAAGCGTCAAACTTAGGTTAAGCATTCAAACACGTCAGGCGTCAGAGGTTAGGTTAGGTTACACGTTAGGTTAAGGGGTCAGTGCTAGGTTAAAAAAAAGCGTTCAAACGTGAGGCGTCAGCCGGACAGCTTACCTTACGTAGACGTTAGGGGCTCACAGGCTGAGCTCACCTCGCCACACCACAGGTTAGGTTCGGTTCGCTCGGCTCAGCGTAAAGCGCCGAGGTCAGGGTTACGTTCGTTCACCTTCGGGCGCCACACTTTCGGTTGAAAGGTCGCGACGGGACGACGTCGGCAGGCACGCCGCAAACGAACAAAAACGTACAGACGACGTCGAAAACCGCCGACAGACGGGGGAGCAGCACGACCACGACCAGATACCGAGCGCGAACGAGACACACGCGAACCACCCCCACCGGCCAAAGGGCACCACACAACAACCCAGAGCACCACGTGTCGACACCAGAGCAACCCGCCGCTCACGCGACATGGCTGGCACCGAAGGGCAACCGCCCGCAACTGCGCTTTCCGCGCCGGCCCGGATGCACGTCGTGCTACAACAACACCACTACCGTACACAGCCGCTGTTCACAACATCACTATCATGCGCGCCCGCGGCTCGCCGCCGTCGCAGTCGCAGCCCCAACGCCAGCACTTTTGCACCACCATTCACACGCACCGCAACACAGCTCGCCGACACAGCCGAACAAAACAAACACCACACAACAACAGCAACAACGCCGCCGCCTCTACTTGTGCCGGCGACCCACCCCGCCGATGGCGCACCTTTCGCCAGCCGGCAATCGACACACACGCACCCACCCACCCCCCGGGGCCCAGTGCAAAAAAAAAACACACAAAAACAAAAAAACCAAACAAAAACAAAACGACACGGGAAGCGCACACCGCCACTTCGCGCGCACGCCACCAACCAGTCGTCGTCTCAAAATAACAAACACAAAAAAAAAATAAACTAACAACTAGGGCAACACGAAACAAAAAACGCCTCGCACGAACCGCCCACAAAAAGGACAAGCACACGCACAGCCTCTGCTGACGACCACGACGCAGCGGCACGCTGCTCCTGTCCCGCGCCCCGCGCCCCACTCGAGTCACAACTCACGCGACACCGTCAACGACGGGCTCGCTTCCCGCAACCTACCACCTTTCCGCCACGACGCACAGCCCCAGCCCCACCCGACGACGCGCCCGTGGCAACGACTGCACTTTCACCACCGCCTCCCCCTTCCCCCCCAAAACACACACACACACACACACACACACACACACACACACACACACACACACAGCCAGCCAAAAACGCACTCGCGACCCACACATGCACACGCCAACCAGTCAACGTCGACAACCACACGCAAGGCTCGAAACGAAACCGGCGTCCTTCCACGTTGCCATCAAGCTACGCGACACAAGACACAAGGAACCAACACAACAGCCGGCCCCACTAATTCCCCACTCTCACGCCGCAAAAAGCACACCGAAACCGCCAAACGCACGCACATTCCCCTTCGCACTGACACCGACCGGCTCGCTACCACACACCTCTCGGCAGCCGTTTCACGCCAATTCGCCACACCGCCCACACAGTCGACAAGCGCCCGCCCTGTACGGCACACGCAACGACGCAGCGCAGCAAAGGGCGCCCGCAACACATACCTCTCCTCCCCCTCTCTCTCTCTCTCCGCCGCCCGACGCGCCAACCGCCACACCACACCGCCAGCCACTCGCAAATTGTGCACTGCCACCAGCCACACGTCCAACACGCCGCGCCGCCTCCGGCCACCCGCCAGGGGGCGCTCACGTCCGCGACAACAGCGCGGCCCGCCGGGCCGGGCCGGGCCGGGCCGAACCGAACCGAGCCGCCGCTGCTCTGCACTCGGCACGGCCACACCCTGCTGCAGACCGGGCTCGTCTCTCTGTACGCGTCTGCCTGCGCATCAACACAACACGACCTTTTTTTTTTCCTCTCTCTACCGCCATCCCTTCTTCTCGCGTTTTACTCGTTGTTGCAGCAGCGGCGCACACCTACACATCCACAGCCCCAGCCGAGCCGAGCCGGCCTCACCTCAGGGCCCGCCGCCAGCGTCTCCTCCTCGGGCACAGGTGCGGTGCTGTGGCCGCCCATCCAACCGCATTGCTGGCCGTCCAGCCGCCAGGCGTTCCCACTGCCGCGAGCCACGCCGCGCACCGACCCTGCTGCAGAAAACGAAGCATAGCCAGAGACCGACCGATACACAAAGCAAGCCGTCGCCTCGCCTCTTGTCCTTCCTGCCTTCCTTCCGCCCCCGCCCTTCTCACACCACCGCCTCTCCACTTTCGCCCCCCCCTCCTCCTTTTTTTTTTTTTTTTTTGTTTTCTTCTTTCTTTCTTTCTTTCTTTCTTTCTTTGGCCCTCTCTCCTTCCCGCCATGGCGGTTACGGCACCGCCTGCAGCGGCAGATTTTGTGCGCCCACACGCCTACTCCTACCACCATTAACCTCGCCCTGCCCTGCCCATCAACGTCGCAGTCGAACCGACGCTTGCCAACACACTGCCGACGTTCCTTTCTCTTTTCGGCCTACGCCCATTACGCGCCGCCGCCACAGCACCTTCCCTTCCCACAACACACCGACGTCATCACACGCACCCAAAACAGGGGCCACGACCGTGTTCCTCGCCCACTCCCGTCCCGCACGGTACGCACATTCCCAACTATTACCGCGCACCCTCCCTTTCCAATCTGTGTGTCTCTGTGTCTGTGTCCTGTCCGCGCGTGACGCCTCTCAACATCCGCCGTCCCCCGTCCCGTTTTCGCCCCCATGCCGTCGTCGCGCCGCCTCCTCCCCGTCCACCGCCGCCCCTGTCCGCCCCGCACCACACCATACACCGCTGCTTGTCCCGGCCGTTGCCACCAAAGGCGCCGACCGCAAACGCGCCACGCCGCAGCCCCCGTGCGTCTCGCGCTCGCTTGCATCTCCGTGCCGACGCTGCCTCTCTTCCCGCTCGCACTCGACCTCGACAACACAGTCTTTGGCTCCGCCACTGCGTGTTCCGGTGGTACGCACGCTGCAACACGTATGTATTCATTACCAGAGCGATGGCGAGGCATGACAGCATCTCTGTCTGACCAGAGAGTTATTTATCGTTGCTAGTCGGCGCTTGGACCGCGCCAGACGACAGTAGTGGCACGCACCGGGTCGCCAGGAACAGTTGTTATATATATTGTAGCGCGAGTCGGGAGAGGTAGTAGTCGGTCGACAGTAGTAGCGGGTGGACGGTTGTACTGAGCGGGCGTCGGCGGCGTGCTCTGCTCGTCTCGCGACTCTGGTCACGGTTCGGGACGATGTATAGTATATTGTGTTATAATCAAAAGGTAGTGTGAAGCTGCATTTTGCGCAAATCTGATAACGTATGTTCATTGTACTTATTTTGTTCAACGACAAAAAGCCCCACTATTACTTTTTTCTAAAGTAACTTTTGTCTTTTAACGAAAAACATTCACTTTTTAAAGACTACTTCCTATGGCATTTCCCTCCAAGGAGTGCAATTAATTACCAGCCAGCACTCATTCATTGCACACAGCTGTGTAAGGGGTATCTACAATTGAGGAGCGGATACAAATGCAATTTTTTGTTTTGTTTTTTTTTTTTTTGTGCGTTGTAACCTCCCCGCAAAATTTAAAATAATGGACAATGTTATTTACGGATGCTAATGGACATTGCGCTAATTGTAACCTCGCCCACAATGAGAGGTATTGAAAATGGCAACAAAAATGTTAAATTCGCAATCTGACTCAAATATAAATTCTTCACAACATTTAAAAGTCCGTTCAGTGACAAGAAACTTCAATTAAACCGAAATATCGGTCTTTGGCCCTGTGCAAAACAATCAGAATTAAAGTCTTACCTCAGAATAAATGGATGTCACATTTCTGCTCTTGTTTGTTGCGCAGCGCTTGGAGGAACTGCATTGCAAATAATAATATTCTCTTTTTTTTTGTGATTTTAGTGAAATTTTTCTTCAAAGAAGTGGAATGAAATGTGAAGTGCAACGAACTCTTCAGTTCAATAAAAAATTAAATGTTTGAAAAATGCTTTTGAAATAAAAATTATTATTGGGGAACTTGTTGGAGAATAATTACAATAAATAAAATTGTTCATTATCTAATGATTATATTAATTAACAGTATACCTTATTCACCATCTTGACCAGTGTTGCCGACCGCCTACATCACACAACCGCACTCGGCTGCTACTACTGACCGACCGCTCTGCATGACGACTATTAGCGTACTGCACGCGACGACTACTGACAGAGTACAGCCCTCAACTAGACAGACCTACAGACTCGCAACGACCGACCGACTGACTGACTGACTGACTGAGAACCGCTCGCAACACTCGCGCGGTCCAGCGCAAACTCTCTGGTCACAGATGCTACAATGTCTCGCCATCGCTGCTATGTTACATACGTGTTTCAGTGTCTTTTTCATTGGGGTGACGATCTTTGGCTCTTTTTATTCTGAATACAGGGCCAAAGGTCAACGCTGCTGCCCTTATACAATTTATCAGGTTTCATTATGTCTGTTGCAATGTTACATACGGTTCATTCTTTCATTAATATTATCGTTGGGTTTGTTTTGTAGGGACGTTAACATTCTGGCACATTTCTATTATCATCGGACTCTCTGCTATTTGTGCAGGGAGGTTATACCTGGGTCCATTTCCATTTCCATTTACATTCTAATATTGATAGACTTTTTGTTTTCTTTTTTGTTTCTTGTTGTTTTTCCTTCTTTTTTTTGTTGTTTTTTTTTTTGTTTGTTTTGTTTTTCCCGCTCTCACCACCACCGCCGCATCACGCCTCCCGTTTTCTTGGTTTCTTTTCTGTTCTTCAACTGCTTCAACATCACCGCGCCCCATTTCCACACCACAGCCATCAGCCTCCAAGACGGGCAGGCGCAGTGTGCCATTTCCGGCGCACAAGCACACCCGTACGGTACTCTCCTCGCCCCCACGCCACCAACAACACAGCGACCACGCGGCTGTCAGGCACGGCACGGCACGGCACGGCACCGGCGAAATGCGCCGCCCCCGCCCCTCCGCGCATCCGTCCGTCTCGCCACGTTCACTGACAGCCGCGTCTGCGGCTACACCACGACAACCACAACACAACACCGCTCCCCTCCCTGGCAACTCATTGTTTTTCTCCTCCTCTTTTGCACAAACCACAACGCCGAGCACAGGCGCAAGCCACCCACACCGCGCCCCTCCCCGTCCCGCCTTTCTTTGGGCGCCGCTCCTCGTTTGCCCCCTCCCATCTCCCGAAATGCCATGCCAGCAGCGTTACGCATGCCCCTCCCCTGTCCACACAACACTACCGCCAAACGAACAGCCTTCCGGGCCACATGCAGGGCACGCCCACCTCCAAACACTGCCAATTCACGGACGCACACACACACACACACACTTTCTCGACACCTTTCTGTACGGAGGGTGCGTCATCTCGACCGTGACAGAGTGACGCCAACTATCGACGATCCATTTCCCCCCACTGGTGAAACATGTCCACTAACACCTACATACATCATTCAAGTACACAGACAATAGCATACACACAATGGGAGGGCACACGAACATGGACGGCACGGCACTGTCATACACTCTTCCTCACAACCATATCAACAAACGTTACGTACATCCGGGAAAGCGAAAGCGAAAGCGAAAGCGAAAGCAAAAGCAAAAGCAAAAGCAAAGCCCAATGCAGCCGTCAAAGGTAACGTTCACCACGGCAGACACTTGCAGCCGCGCCGCCGTTAAACGCATTTCAGTGCGGCTCCAATACGCCTCCGACACGGGAACGTTCCGTTGCTCTACGAATGCGTTTCTCCCCTTTTTCCCTTCCTCTCTCTTTTGCCCCCCCTCCTTGCACTCTTGCCTCATTCCTCACGTTCTGCCCAGACATTCGACCGATCAAAGTCAACCTTTCGTCACCGTTCTCAGCGCGACGGTGTACAACAGTATGACGGGTGTGCCCAAGACTTCGGTTCAGTTGCGTGACGCCGGTCTATCGCGCCGATCGACAGTTACTCAGGGGGCGACGGATCGGACCACGTCACCGACACACAAAACACTTTCAAACAAACACATACATACCGGATGGACACAGACAAACACGTGTACAGACATTCGCCAAACAAACGACGACCGCCGCCGCCGCCGCCGCCGCCGTCTAGCGTCGCGCTTACTGTACTGCACTGGACACGCGTGCATCTTGAATGACGACATCGGTGTGCGTGCGTCGTACGCAATCAGTCAGACACGGCTATCAAAAATCAGAGTCGAATGGTACATCATCGTGCGTGTCGCCGTACACGTACAGTACAATACAACAACAATGCGTCTTAATGGCACGTTCAATTTCAACGTCACTCACACACCTCCACGCTGCAGTTACGTCGCACCATTGTCAAACTCGGCGTACAGCAAAGGGAATAGTGGGCGGCAAAAAAAAACCAAACAAAAACATTTCACATTTCACCCTCGCCATGTATGATGTGCAAAAAACAAACCCGCAAACGGCCGTCGTTACGGTGACACAAAAGTCGCCGATCGCACTGTCCCCCCTCGCAGACAGGTAACACACACACACCACCACCAATGGGTCAAAACCACTCCAACGAGGCGTGCCACCATTCCACGCCACGGCGACCAACCTCGTGGCCGTCCCCCGCAACACGCTTTGACGCGCCCCCCCCCCCCCCACCCACAATCAAAATGCACACATACATCACAGCCGTCCACACAAACAACAACAACAACAATTCCGCCCTTCCCGCAAAAGGCAAGTTGGTGGCCCTGAAAAGGGCCGTTTTGCCGCTCTCGCAACGGAGGAGCCTTCTCCATCCTTCCTTCCACTCCAGAGCCACCTCCTTACTTGGAGCTCGTGTACTTGGTCACCGCCTTCGTGCCCTCGCTCACGGCGTGCTTGGCCAGCTCGCCAGGCAGCAACAGCCGCACAGCGGTCTGGATCTCGCGGGACGTGATGGTCGAGCGCTTGTTGTAGTGCGCCAGGCGAGAAGCCTCGGCCGCAATGCGCTCGAAAATGTCGTTCACGAAGCTGTTCATGATGCTCATCGCCTTCGACGAGATGCCCGTGTCAGGGTGCACCTGCTTCAGCACCTTGTAGATGTAGATGGCATAGCTCTCCTTCCTCTTGCGCTTCTTCTTCTTGTCGCCCTTCGAAATGTTCTTCTGCGCCTTGCCAGCCTTCTTGGCGGCCTTCCCGCTAGTCTTGGGCGGCATCTCGAACGAACGTACGGCAGCAGCAACACCAGTAGCAAGCGCTCCGCTCTAGTCAGCGTCTCCCCACACAGTGGCACCCGCCGCCAGCCGCCGCCGCACCTTTACCAGCTCGCCCTGTTGCGGCCGCCGACCAATGGGGCGCGCGCGCAACCGGCCGCCGCACCCGAGCCCATAAAGCACCCCCACCCCGGCTGCGCCGGCACGCACTCCGCTGCTCGACTCGCTGCCGCTCGCACCGGTCGTTTTCGTTTCCGTTTCGTGTGCACCGTCGCTAGCCCATCGCCATGTCCGGACGCGGAAAGGGAGGCAAAGTCAAGGGCAAGTCAAAGTCCCGCTCAAGCAGGGCTGGGCTCCAGTTCCCGGTCGGCAGAATCCACCGCCTCCTGCGCAAGGGAAACTACGCAGAGCGCGTCGGCGCCGGGGCGCCCGTCTACCTCGCCGCCGTCATGGAGTACCTCGCGGCTGAGGTGCTCGAGCTGGCCGGAAACGCGGCCCGCGACAACAAGAAGACGCGCATCATCCCGCGCCACCTGCAGCTTGCCATCCGCAACGACGAGGAGCTCAACAAGCTCCTGTCGGGCGTCACCATCGCACAGGGTGGTGTCCTGCCCAACATCCAGGCCGTCCTGCTGCCAAAGAAGACCGAGAAGAAGGCCTAAAGGAGGCCAAGGCAATCGCAGCGCCGCGTGCTCCCCTGCACGCAACGCGCTTTGCCGGCTCGGCTCGGCCCGGCCCACAACAATCGGCCCTTTTCAGGGCCACCACACAAACCTACGTCCAAAGCAAAATTTCAGTCGTCCTCGCCGCACCTTGTTTTGTTTTAACTTTGCACTTTCACAGCACAGCCGCCGCCGGCGCACGTCCGCCATCTTGTCGTCCACACAGCCCGTGTGGCCCAACAAACACACACACACACATTCATTTTGCACGGTCGCAGTCGCCTTCCAAACGACAACGGCAGCAATAATGACCATTGTTACAGGGAGGCGTGTCGACACACCGCCCTCCACTCCCGCGCGCAACGGCCGTCGACACGAACGAAACAGCTGATCCGGCCGCCTGTGCCCACACGCCTTGCCTCGGAAACCCCAACGCCGCCGCAAACACACAGAGCCAAACCACGCAAGCAAATAATCACCGCCTCTCGCACAACAACACACAGCCCGCCATCTCCGTCGCGATCGATACAACGACACACAATAACAAACACAAACGAAGCAGCTCCCACACACAGCCAGCCACATGACACGTTTCCTTTCCTTCTCCCCTCCCAGTCACATCACGTCGCTCAAACGGAAAGAAAGAAACAAACAAACAACACAGACTCTTTCGCACTTTTCAACTTCCGAACAGTGTGGTGGCCCTGAAAAGGGCCGTTTTCTAGTCTCTCCCACCCACAAGCACGGCCGCGGGAAGGCCAGCGCCCGCTGCGACGCAGCCTAACCGCCGAAACCGTACAGGGTGCGCCCCTGCCTCTTCAGGGCGTACACCACGTCCATGGCCGTCACAGTCTTGCGCTTGGCGTGCTCAGTGTACGTCACCGCGTCGCGGATCACGTTCTCCAGGAACACCTTCAGCACCCCGCGGGTCTCCTCGTAGATCAGACCAGAGATGCGCTTCACGCCGCCCCTGCGAGCCAGGCGGCGGATGGCGGGCTTCGTGATGCCCTGGATGTTGTCGCGCAACACCTTGCGGTGCCGCTTGGCGCCACCCTTGCCGAGCCCCTTTCCTCCCTTGCCGCGGCCTGTCATCCTTCCTTCCTCGGGCAAAGCAAAACGTGCACAAACAGCAGCTGCAGCGGCTGGCGAGTCGGCTACGGTCTGCGCCCAGCGCGCCCGCCGCCCCCCTATATAGACTCTGGCCCGCCCTCCCCCCACCACGCGCAACCGAGGGCATATAAGCGCAGCACGGAGGCGCGCGGGCCCGTTGTCAAGGCAGCACCGGACGCCGCGCCGCACCTAACCTCCACGCACGCCGCTCCGCTACCGCTATGGCCCGCACAAAGCAAACGGCCCGCAAGTCCACCGGCGGAAAGGCGCCGCGCAAACAGCTCGCCACCAAGGCGGCGAGGAAGAGCGCGCCCGCCACCGGAGGCGTCAAGAAGCCCCACCGCTACAGGCCGGGCACCGTCGCCCTGCGAGAAATCAGGCGCTACCAGAAGAGCACAGAGCTGCTCATCCGCAAGCTGCCATTCCAGCGCCTAGTGCGCGAGATCGCCCAGGACTTCAAGACCGACCTGCGCTTCCAGAGCTCCGCAGTCATGGCCCTGCAGGAGGCCAGCGAGGCCTACCTCGTCGGCCTCTTCGAAGACACCAACCTGTGCGCAATCCACGCCAAGCGCGTCACCATCATGCCCAAGGACATCCAGCTCGCGCGCCGCATCCGCGGCGAGCGCGCCTAAACCGCGCCGCGGCACCGCACCGCACAAACAAAAACGGCCCTTTTCAGGGCCACTAACATCTCTCCGTCGCGAGCAAACTTTGTCGGTCGCCTGCCTCTCGCCCCGCAACCCAAAAACAACAACCACCACTTCCCGTCCGTCCGCCACACCCGCTCACTCTGCCTGCCTGCTTAGCAGCGCGCAACAATCACACATCATCCCTCCCCGGCGCTCAAAGCGCACAATACCCAACGGCCGACGTCACACCGCACGGGTGGCTGGCCGGCCGGCCGCCGCTTTCGTTTCGAAAACACAAAAACAAACCCGCACTCCACTCCGACGGCCAACGGCCAGGCAGGCGCGCTCGCTCGCTCTACACGCCACCGAAATCCCCGCCGACTCCTTCCACATCTCAACGTGCCCCCCGTTGCAAAACATAACACACACACACACACACACAAAGGAACAAAACAACAAAGACCAGACACGACTAGACAAGACAGACATCCGAGAAGAACGAACGCAGGCAAGCCAACCAACGTATTCAAACAAAACAACGTGACAGAAAACCAACCGTCGGCCGCCGCCACAAACACGGCGACAATCAACAACAACACCGCTTACCGCTACCGCCGCCCACACCCGCCACCGACCCCCGCAATCCAACCACCACGGCACGCAAACAGCATCCCCACGGGCATACAGAAACGCCAGACAGACAGACACCCACACCAAACGCAACACGACAATCAAAACCTTCCCCGACGTGCTTTGATGGCCCTGAGAAGGGCCGTTTTGGGCCGCGCGTCTCTTGCGCGCCACTAGACGACGACGGGGGGTGGGGACGACGGAGTCAAGCGCCAAACCCTTCCTTTCTCCCATCTCTTTCTCCTCTACTCTACTTCTTCTTCTTGGGCGAAGCCTTCGCCTTAGACGGCGTCGTCGCCTTCTTCGGGCGCGGCGCCTTCGGCTTCTTCGTCGGAACCTTGGCGGCCTTCTTCGCCTTCGACGGCGACTTGGCCTTGGCCGGCTTGGCCGCAGCCGCCTTCTTCGCACCCGCGGGAGCGGCCGACGCCGCAGACGCCTTCTTGGCGGCGCCCGCCTTCCGACCGGTCGCCGCCTTCACGCCACCAGCCTTCTTTGCGCCGGCCGCACGGGCGCCCTTCTTCTCCTTGCTGGCCGGAGCGGCGCGCTTCTTCTTGGCACCGCCAGCACGAGCCTTGCCGCCCTCGGCCGCCCCCCCGCCGCCGGCGCCGGCAAGCTTGAACGAGCCGGACGCGCCCTTCCCCTTCGTCTGCACCAGCTCGCCCGCCACGACGGCCGACTTGAGGTACTTCTTGATAAACGGCGCCAGCTTCTCCGCGTCCAGCTTGTAGTGCGCGGCAATGTACTTCTTGATCGCCTGCAGCGACGACCCGCCGCGCTCCTTCAGACTCTTGATGGCGGCCGTCACCATCTCAGAGGTGCGCGGGTGCGCAGGCTTGGCGCGCGGCTTCTTCGCAGACGACGCAGACTTGGCCTTCTTCGTAGTGCCGGTGGCGGCGGGTGCCGCAGCAGTCTCGTTCGTAGCCGCCTGATCTGCCATTTCGACGACGCGCGTAACACACAGCGAGAGCGAGAGCGAGAGCGAGCGGGACGGCAGGCAGGCACGCAAGCACAGCACAGCAGCAGAGCAGAGAATCACAAGGCCCAGCCAGTGTCGCGGGCGGGCGCGGACGGCCGAGAGAGCGGCCGCCACTCTGCGCGCCGCCGCGCCGCGCCTCCCGCGCTTGCTACCGCCCAACGTCCGACAGCCTGTGCGGAGCAGCCCCAAACCTGCGCCACAACCGCCCGCGCCTTTCAAACCACCGAGGATGGGGCTACACACAGCCACACCACAGTCGCCAACCAGTCGCCACGGCAGCGCCGCAAACCACGGCCAAACTGCAGCTACCGCGCGCTACAGCCTGGGTCGGCCCGCCGAGAATCGCCGCCCCCGCCCAAATGCCGCCCCCACAGCCCCAGCCGACGACCCGCCACAATGGCCAAACCTTCGGCAAAACTCCCACACCGTCGCCGCGGCAGCCCGGCCAGCGCGGCCGGCGCCACAGCCACACAAGCCGAGGCGTGCGGCGATGACGGCCGTGCAAACGCGCCTCCGCCGCCCCATCGCCTTCCGTCGCCCTCCCGCCGTTTCCCGATCGGCCCGCAGCCGTCGGGCCACATCGCGCGCCGTCCTCCTCCTCTCGCCCGCCAACATTCACAGCCGTTTATCAACAATTGCCCGCCGCAAACGGACGCCGCCTGCGCAACAGGCGCCGCCGCCCCTCGCCGCTTCCGACCCAACCCCTCGACCGAGGCAAACCGCAATCCGAATCTACAGACCAACCCAATCTGCCGTCAGCACACACGACAGCCGACCTTACACGTTACGCGTTACACATTACGTTTACACGTCTAGGTTAGGTTAGGGTTAGGTGGACGTGGGTTAGGTTAAGGGGACTTGGGTTAGGTTAAGCGTCAAACTTAGGTTAAGCATTCAAACACGTCAGGCGTCAGAGGTTAGGTTAGGTTACACGTTAGGTTAAGGGGTCAGTGCTAGGTTAAAAAAAAGCGTTCAAACGTGAGGCGTCAGCCGGACAGCTTACCTTACGTAGACGTTAGGGGCTCACAGGCTGAGCTCACCTCGCCACACCACAGGTTAGGTTCGGTTCGCTCGGCTCAGCGTAAAGCGCCGAGGTCAGGGTTACGTTCGTTCACCTTCGGGCGCCACACTTTCGGTTGAAAGGTCGCGACGGGACGACGTCGGCAGGCACGCCGCAAACGAACAAAAACGTACAGACGACGTCGAAAACCGCCGACAGACGGGGGAGCAGCACGACCACGACCAGATACCGAGCGCGAACGAGACACACGCGAACCACCCCCACCGGCCAAAGGGCACCACACAACAACCCAGAGCACCACGTGTCGACACCAGAGCAACCCGCCGCTCACGCGACATGGCTGGCACCGAAGGGCAACCGCCCGCAACTGCGCTTTCCGCGCCGGCCCGGATGCACGTCGTGCTACAACAACACCACTACCGTACACAGCCGCTGTTCACAACATCACTATCATGCGCGCCCGCGGCTCGCCGCCGTCGCAGTCGCAGCCCCAACGCCAGCACTTTTGCACCACCATTCACACGCACCGCAACACAGCTCGCCGACACAGCCGAACAAAACAAACACCACACAACAACAGCAACAACGCCGCCGCCTCTACTTGTGCCGGCGACCCACCCCGCCGATGGCGCACCTTTCGCCAGCCGGCAATCGACACACACGCACCCACCCACCCCCCGGGGCCCAGTGCAAAAAAAAAACACACAAAAACAAAAAAACCAAACAAAAACAAAACGACACGGGAAGCGCACACCGCCACTTCGCGCGCACGCCACCAACCAGTCGTCGTCTCAAAATAACAAACACAAAAAAAAAATAAACTAACAACTAGGGCAACACGAAACAAAAAACGCCTCGCACGAACCGCCCACAAAAAGGACAAGCACACGCACAGCCTCTGCTGACGACCACGACGCAGCGGCACGCTGCTCCTGTCCCGCGCCCCGCGCCCCACTCGAGTCACAACTCACGCGACACCGTCAACGACGGGCTCGCTTCCCGCAACCTACCACCTTTCCGCCACGACGCACAGCCCCAGCCCCACCCGACGACGCGCCCGTGGCAACGACTGCACTTTCACCACCGCCTCCCCCTTCCCCCCCAAAACACACACACACACACACACACACACACACACACACAGCCAGCCAAAAACGCACTCGCGACCCACACATGCACACGCCAACCAGTCAACGTCGACAACCACACGCAAGGCTCGAAACGAAACCGGCGTCCTTCCACGTTGCCATCAAGCTACGCGACACAAGACACAAGGAACCAACACAACAGCCGGCCCCACTAATTCCCCACTCTCACGCCGCAAAAAGCACACCGAAACCGCCAAACGCACGCACATTCCCCTTCGCACTGACACCGACCGGCTCGCTACCACACACCTCTCGGCAGCCGTTTCACGCCAATTCGCCACACCGCCCACACAGTCGACAAGCGCCCGCCCTGTACGGCACACGCAACGACGCAGCGCAGCAAAGGGCGCCCGCAACACATACCTCTCCTCCCCCTCTCTCTCTCTCTCCGCCGCCCGACGCGCCAACCGCCACACCACACCGCCAGCCACTCGCAAATTGTGCACTGCCACCAGCCACACGTCCAACACGCCGCGCCGCCTCCGGCCACCCGCCAGGGGGCGCTCACGTCCGCGACAACAGCGCGGCCCGCCGGGCCGGGCCGGGCCGGGCCGAACCGAACCGAGCCGCCGCTGCTCTGCACTCGGCACGGCCACACCCTGCTGCAGACCGGGCTCGTCTCTCTGTACGCGTCTGCCTGCGCATCAACACAACACGACCTTTTTTTTTTCCTCTCTCTACCGCCATCCCTTCTTCTCGCGTTTTACTCGTTGTTGCAGCAGCGGCGCACACCTACACATCCACAGCCCCAGCCGAGCCGAGCCGGCCTCACCTCAGGGCCCGCCGCCAGCGTCTCCTCCTCGGGCACAGGTGCGGTGCTGTGGCCGCCCATCCAACCGCATTGCTGGCCGTCCAGCCGCCAGGCGTTCCCACTGCCGCGAGCCACGCCGCGCACCGACCCTGCTGCAGAAAACGAAGCATAGCCAGAGACCGACCGATACACAAAGCAAGCCGTCGCCTCGCCTCTTGTCCTTCCTGCCTTCCTTCCGCCCCCGCCCTTCTCACACCACCGCCTCTCCACTTTCGCCCCCCCCTCCTCCTTTTTTTTTTTTTTTTGTTTTCTTCTTTCTTTCTTTCTTTCTTTCTTTCTTTGGCCCTCTCTCCTTCCCGCCATGGCGGTTACGGCACCGCCTGCAGCGGCAGATTTTGTGCGCCCACACGCCTACTCCTACCACCATTAACCTCGCCCTGCCCTGCCCATCAACGTCGCAGTCGAACCGACGCTTGCCAACACACTGCCGACGTTCCTTTCTCTTTTCGGCCTACGCCCATTACGCGCCGCCGCCACAGCACCTTCCCTTCCCACAACACACCGACGTCATCACACGCACCCAAAACAGGGGCCACGACCGTGTTCCTCGCCCACTCCCGTCCCGCA
The DNA here is from genome assembly GCF_021461385.2 of Schistocerca piceifrons. Taxonomy (NCBI): domain Eukaryota; kingdom Metazoa; phylum Arthropoda; class Insecta; order Orthoptera; family Acrididae; genus Schistocerca; species Schistocerca piceifrons. The sequence goes on from NW_025728652.1 coordinate 326,307, forward strand.
CGGTACGCACATTCCCAACTATTACCGCGCACCCTCCCTTTCCAATCTGTGTGTCTCTGTGTCTGTGTCCTGTCCGCGCGTGACGCCTCTCAACATCCGCCGTCCCCCGTCCCGTTTTCGCCCCCATGCCGTCGTCGCGCCGCCTCCTCCCCGTCCACCGCCGCCCCTGTCCGCCCCGCACCACACCATACACCGCTGCTTGTCCCGGCCGTTGCCACCAAAGGCGCCGACCGCAAACGCGCCACGCCGCAGCCCCCGTGCGTCTCGCGCTCGCTTGCATCTCCGTGCCGACGCTGCCTCTCTTCCCGCTCGCACTCGACCTCGACAACACAGTCTTTGGCTCCGCCACTGCGTGTTCCGGTGGTACGCACGCTGCAACACGTATGTATTCATTACCAGAGCGATGGCGAGGCATGACAGCATCTCTGTCTGACCAGAGAGTTATTTATCGTTGCTAGTCGGCGCTTGGACCGCGCCAGACGACAGTAGTGGCACGCACCGGGTCGCCAGGAACAGTTGTTATATATATTGTAGCGCGAGTCGGGAGAGGTAGTAGTCGGTCGACAGTAGTAGCGGGTGGACGGTTGTACTGAGCGGGCGTCGGCGGCGTGCTCTGCTCGTCTCGCGACTCTGGTCACGGTTCGGGACGATGTATAGTATATTGTGTTATAATCAAAAGGTAGTGTGAAGCTGCATTTTGCGCAAATCTGATAACGTATGTTCATTGTACTTATTTTGTTCAACGACAAAAAGCCCCACTATTACTTTTTTCTAAAGTAACTTTTGTCTTTTAACGAAAAACATTCACTTTTTAAAGACTACTTCCTATGGCATTTCCCTCCAAGGAGTGCAATTAATTACCAGCCAGCACTCATTCATTGCACACAGCTGTGTAAGGGGTATCTACAATTGAGGAGCGGATACAAATGCAATTTTTTGTTTTGTTTTTTTTTTTTTGTGCGTTGTAACCTCCCCGCAAAATTTAAAATAATGGACAATGTTATTTACGGATGCTAATGGACATTGCGCTAATTGTAACCTCGCCCACAATGAGAGGTATTGAAAATGGCAACAAAAATGTTAAATTCGCAATCTGACTCAAATATAAATTCTTCACAACATTTAAAAGTCCGTTCAGTGACAAGAAACTTCAATTAAACCGAAATATCGGTCTTTGGCCCTGTGCAAAACAATCAGAATTAAAGTCTTACCTCAGAATAAATGGATGTCACATTTCTGCTCTTGTTTGTTGCGCAGCGCTTGGAGGAACTGCATTGCAAATAATAATATTCTCTTTTTTTTTTGTGATTTTAGTGAAATTTTTCTTCAAAGAAGTGGAATGAAATGTGAAGTGCAACGAACTCTTCAGTTCAATAAAAAATTAAATGTTTGAAAAATGCTTTTGAAATAAAAATTATTATTGGGGAACTTGTTGGAGAATAATTACAATAAATAAAATTGTTCATTATCTAATGATTATATTAATTAACAGTATACCTTATTCACCATCTTGACCAGTGTTGCCGACCGCCTACATCACACAACCGCACTCGGCTGCTACTACTGACCGACCGCTCTGCATGACGACTATTAGCGTACTGCACGCGACGACTACTGACAGAGTACAGCCCTCAACTAGACAGACCTACAGACTCGCAACGACCGACCGACTGACTGACTGACTGACTGAGAACCGCTCGCAACACTCGCGCGGTCCAGCGCAAACTCTCTGGTCACAGATGCTACAATGTCTCGCCATCGCTGCTATGTTACATACGTGTTTCAGTGTCTTTTTCATTGGGGTGACGATCTTTGGCTCTTTTTATTCTGAATACAGGGCCAAAGGTCAACGCTGCTGCCCTTATACAATTTATCAGGTTTCATTATGTCTGTTGCAATGTTACATACGGTTCATTCTTTCATTAATATTATCGTTGGGTTTGTTTTGTAGGGACGTTAACATTCTGGCACATTTCTATTATCATCGGACTCTCTGCTATTTGTGCAGGGAGGTTATACCTGGGTCCATTTCCATTTCCATTTACATTCTAATATTGATAGACTTTTTGTTTTCTTTTTTGTTTCTTGTTGTTTTTCCTTCTTTTTTTTGTTGTTTTTTTTTTTGTTTGTTTTGTTTTTCCCGCTCTCACCACCACCGCCGCATCACGCCTCCCGTTTTCTTGGTTTCTTTTCTGTTCTTCAACTGCTTCAACATCACCGCGCCCCATTTCCACACCACAGCCATCAGCCTCCAAGACGGGCAGGCGCAGTGTGCCATTTCCGGCGCACAAGCACACCCGTACGGTACTCTCCTCGCCCCCACGCCACCAACAACACAGCGACCACGCGGCTGTCAGGCACGGCACGGCACGGCACGGCACCGGCGAAATGCGCCGCCCCCGCCCCTCCGCGCATCCGTCCGTCTCGCCACGTTCACTGACAGCCGCGTCTGCGGCTACACCACGACAACCACAACACAACACCGCTCCCCTCCCTGGCAACTCATTGTTTTTCTCCTCCTCTTTTGCACAAACCACAACGCCGAGCACAGGCGCAAGCCACCCACACCGCGCCCCTCCCCGTCCCGCCTTTCTTTGGCCGCCGCTCCTCGTTTGCCCCCTCCCATCTCCCGAAATGCCATGCCAGCAGCGTTACGCATGCCCCTCCCCTGTCCACACAACACTACCGCCAAACGAACAGCCTTCCGGGCCACATGCAGGGCACGCCCACCTCCAAACACTGCCAATTCACGGACGCACACACACACACACACACTTTCTCGACACCTTTCTGTACGGAGGGTGCGTCATCTCGACCGTGACAGAGTGACGCCAACTATCGACGATCCATTTCCCCCCACTGGTGAAACATGTCCACTAACACCTACATACATCATTCAAGTACACAGACAATAGCATACACACAATGGGAGGGCACACGAACATGGACGGCACGGCACTGTCATACACTCTTCCTCACAACCATATCAACAAACGTTACGTACATCCGGGAAAGCGAAAGCGAAAGCGAAAGCGAAAGCAAAAGCAAAAGCAAAAGCAAAGCCCAGTGCAGCCGTCAAAGGTAACGTTCACCACGGCAGACACTTGCAGCCGCGCCGCCGTTAAACGCATTTCAGTGCGGCTCCAATACGCCTCCGACACGGGAACGTTCCGTTGCTCTACGAATGCGTTTCTCCCCTTTTTCCCTTCCTCTCTCTTTTGCCCCCCCTCCTTGCACTCTTGCCTCATTCCTCACGTTCTGCCCAGACATTCGACCGATCAAAGTCAACCTTTCGTCACCGTTCTCAGCGCGACGGTGTACAACAGTATGACGGGTGTGCCCAAGACTTCGGTTCAGTTGCGTGACGCCGGTCTATCGCGCCGATCGACAGTTACTCAGGGGGCGACGGATCGGACCACGTCACCGACACACAAAACACTTTCAAACAAACACATACATACCGGATGGACACAGACAAACACGTGTACAGACATTCGCCAAACAAACGACGACCGCCGCCGCCGCCGCCGCCGCCGCCGCCGCCGTCTAGCGTCGCGCTTACTGTACTGCACTGGACACGCGTGCATCTTGAATGACGACATCGGTGTGCGTGCGTCGTACGCAATCAGTCAGACACGGCTATCAAAAATCAGAGTCGAATGGTACATCATCGTGCGTGTCGCCGTACACGTACAGTACAATACAACAACAATGCGTCTTAATGGCACGTTCAATTTCAACGTCACTCACACACCTCCACGCTGCAGTTACGTCGCACCATTGTCAAACTCGGCGTACAGCAAAGGGAATAGTGGGCGGCAAAAAAAAACCAAACAAAAACATTTCACATTTCACCCTCGCCATGTATGATGTGCAAAAAACAAACCCGCAAACGGCCGTCGTTACGGTGACACAAAAGTCGCCGATCGCACTGTCCCCCCTCGCAGACAGGTAACACACACACACCACCACCAATGGGTCAAAACCACTCCAACGAGGCGTGCCACCATTCCACGCCACGGCGACCAACCTCGTGGCCGTCCCCCGCAACACGCTTTGACGCGCCCCCCCCCCCCACCCACAATCAAAATGCACACATACATCACAGCCGTCCACACAAACAACAACAACAACAATTCCGCCCTTCCCGCAAAAGGCAAGTTGGTGGCCCTGAAAAGGGCCGTTTTGCCGCTCTCGCAACGGAGGAGCCTTCTCCATCCTTCCTTCCACTCCAGAGCCACCTCCTTACTTGGAGCTCGTGTACTTGGTCACCGCCTTCGTGCCCTCGCTCACGGCGTGCTTGGCCAGCTCGCCAGGCAGCAACAGCCGCACAGCGGTCTGGATCTCGCGGGACGTGATGGTCGAGCGCTTGTTGTAGTGCGCCAGGCGAGAAGCCTCGGCCGCAATGCGCTCGAAAATGTCGTTCACGAAGCTGTTCATGATGCTCATCGCCTTCGACGAGATGCCCGTGTCAGGGTGCACCTGCTTCAGCACCTTGTAGATGTAGATGGCATAGCTCTCCTTCCTCTTGCGCTTCTTCTTCTTGTCGCCCTTCGAAATGTTCTTCTGCGCCTTGCCAGCCTTCTTGGCGGCCTTCCCGCTAGTCTTGGGCGGCATCTCGAACGAACGTACGGCAGCAGCAACACCAGTAGCAAGCGCTCCGCTCTAGTCAGCGTCTCCCCACACAGTGGCACCCGCCGCCAGCCGCCGCCGCACCTTTACCAGCTCGCCCTGTTGCGGCCGCCGACCAATGGGGCGCGCGCGCAACCGGCCGCCGCACCCGAGCCCATAAAGCACCCCCACCCCGGCTGCGCCGGCACGCACGCACTCCGAGCTGAGATGTCGAGGCGAGAGGACGTGTTTGACGATCGAGCGAAGGGTGTGGCGGATCGCTGTCCGGCGGGGTCAGCTCAGGCGACTGAGTTGCTCCCGTCGGCGGCCCCATCCGGCCCCCCACTTATGACGAACCGGCGCCGACCACTTGACAATGACTTGGACGTTTCTCTTGTTGATGTTTCTCGCTCCCAGGAGCGCATGGAAGTGCGCATGCATAAGCTTGCACATGGGGGTGACTACCCCGGTCGTGAGGACGACGAAGCTGCCATGCTTGCGTACTGCAGGATATGGAAGGCTTCTCCACTGCCGGGCACGGGGCGACAGGCGACAGGTGAGCCGGTGGGGGCCTCGCCAGGCGCACAGGCTGCGTCTCTGGCGACGGCGGTCTCACAGGGTGCGCCACAGGGGCCGACCATGCGAGAGGTCGGTTCACATGTGGCTGCTCCTACGGCCCTGCAACATCAAGAACCCGTAGCTACGCCAGTTTCTGCCGCGCCCTGCGCGAAGGGCTCTACCGCGGTCCGGGCGGTTGCAAAACCAGCCCAAGAGGCCGCCATGATTACCGACGACGACGACTTGCCAGACGCAAATCTTGCGGAGGCCATTGCTGACGCTGACAGACGTGACGCTGACGATGCTCGTGCGCTCCGTAAGCGCCGGGCTGACGCGACGGACGACTCTGACGGCCGCTCCCAAGCCTCCGACACTGCTCGGCCGCGGAAGAAGGCCACTAAGGCCTCCCGCGCCGCCGCTGCCACTGCGGCCCAGGCGGTCGAGACGACGGTGTGCGCGAGGGAGCAGAGGTCCTCCTCTGGGCCTGCTGCTGCGCGCCACCCTGATGAGGACGGTTTTGTTACCCCTGCCAGGCGGCACACGGCAAGGTCGGCTGTCCTACAGCCTGCGCTGCCGCTGCCGACCGCCAACGCCTTCCAGGACGCGCCTGATGATGTCTCGGACGACGCTGGGGTGCCACGCCGGCCTGCTGCGTCGCGCCCCCCGCCGATTGTCGTCCAATGGGACGGCCCTTATCGGCTGTTCGAGCAGAAGATCGCCAGGGTGGCGCCAACTGCCAGCGTCAGGACTGCTGGCAATAATCTCTACCGGCTCCTCACGACTTCTGCTGAGGACTACCGTGCAGTCATGGAGGTCATCTGCAAAGATGGCCTCCATTGCTACACGCACCCATCGGAGCCACTCAAACTGCTGAAGGTGGTGTTCCGCCGCCTCCCCCTCCAGTTTGGGGCGGATTATCTACGCGAAGAACTGGAGGACATGGGCTTCGGCATCCGACACACGGGGCTCATGAACTCCCCACGCACCCACCGACCAATGCCGCTGTACCTGGTTGTCCTTGTTGACAACCTGGAAAATCGCAAGATTTTCCAGGTGCAGCGGGTTGGGCGGGTCGATGTCGCAGTGGAGCCACTGAGGGCCAAGGGCAGGAGGGCCCAGTGTTTCTCCTGCCAACGGCTCGACCATGTGTCGCGCTATTGTTCGATGCCGCCCCGCTGTGTCAAGTGCGGGGCCCAGCATCAGAGCAAGGAATGCCCACTCCCGCGAGAGGACAAACCGACGTGCTGCAACTGCAGTGGCGCGCACGTTGCGAGCTACCGGGGATGTCCGGCCTTCCAACGTGGCCGCCAGCAGCATCGCGGCCGGGCTACCCCTTCCCGCAAGGTGCAGCCAGGCACCAGCTTCGCTGATGCCGCCAAGGGGGGGGCGCCCGCCCCCTCTACTCAGCGGCCTGCTGCCTCTGATGGCGCTGCGCTGCAGCAGCCTGCCCCGTCAGATGTGGCTGCTCCCCCTGCACCCGCGCCTTCCGCACCGGCTGCTTCCCCCCGCCGGCGCCGCCGACGGCCGCGGCGCACCGCCCCTGCGGCGGAACGTCCGGCCACTGCTGCCCCGCGACAGCGGTCTGCCCCTCGGGCTGTGCCGCTGCAAACATCACCTCCTGCGGTCCCACCGCAGCCTGCTGTTCCTGCCTTGGAGGCCGCCCCAGAGGTCCCCACGGCCCCTGATGCAGCTGAGCTCCGCACGCTTTTGCGTTCGTTGAGCCAGCTGCTCGAGCAGCTGCCGGTGTTAGTCACTGCCGTCACGTCCGCCCTCCAGGCCGGCGTTGTTCCTGCGGACCGCCATGGAAAATGAGCATATACATGGGCTCACCGTGTGCGGCTTTAACGCACGCGGCTTAGTTCCCCAACAAGGGGAATTCCGTCAATTCCTCCGAGATGAGGCGATAGACATCTGCCTCGTCTGTGAGACGTTTCTTAAACCTGGCGTGGCCGTCGGTGTGGCGAACTATCGCTGCTACCGCACCGACCGGCCCACCCATGGTGGAGGCACTGCCATATATGTGAAAAACTCACTGAAGCACCATGCTGTCCTGCTGCCGCCTCTAGCTGCGGTGGAGGCCACTGGGGTGGCTGTCACCACCACAGCTGGTGTCATTACCTTCATCGCTGTCTACAGGCCACCGAGGGGCCATCTCCTGGAGGCCGACCTTGATGCCCTCCTAACGCTGCGTGGGAAACTTTTCATTGCGGGTGACTTAAATGCCAAGAGCCCGCAATGGAATTCTCGAGTCACCAACGTCAGCGGGCGACGCCTTCTCCGCGTCACTCAACGCCACGGCGCTCTAGTTCTGGGTCCATTTGACCATACATTCTTTCCCAACAGAGGCCAGCCCGACGTGCTCGACGTCGCAGTCCTGAAAGGCGTCGGGCACTTTACGTCGGCTACCGTCCGCTGCGCCCTGTCCTCTGACCACCTTCCGGTGGTCTACGATATGGACGTTGTCGGCGCCTCCCTGCCGCCTGCTCGCCGCACCTTCCGCGGAATTGACGAAGCCAGATTCCAAGCCGAACTGCTCGGCCGCTTTGAAGATGCCCCAGATCCTGCCCTGGAGGGGGCCGATGCTGCGCTGGCCTTTTTTACGCGGCACACCCTTAGCGCTGCTGCCGCTGCATCTCCCCGACAGCCGCGGCGGCCCCGAGAGATGTCTCGGCAGCTTCCTCCGCACATACTGGAGGCTATAACGGCCAAAAACCGCCTCTTTCGCGAGTGGCAACTCACTAGGCAGCCTGAGACCAAGCGTCGCCTCAATCGGGCACGGCGCGAAATCCGGGCCGCCATTGACCAACACCGAAACCGTGACTGGGCTGGCCTTGTGGCCACCCTGAACACGACTGATGGGAGTGCCTGGCGGACCGCCAAGCGCTTCCTCCGCCGCCATCAGCCTGTTCCTCCGCTCCATGTCGGCGGCGAGGTTGTCTGCGCCCCGGACGCCAAGGCCAACGCACTCGCAGACGTGTTCGCCGACAACTTCCGACCGGTCGCGGATGTTTTCGACGCCGAACACGTCCAACTCGTGGAAAACCACCTACCAGTTTTCCTCGCCGCCAGGGCCGCTGATGATGTGATCACGCCCGTCACAGCTGAAGAGGTTGGACTCCAGCTCCGCCGCCTCAACCCGAAGAAGGCAGGTGGCTCTGATGGAGTCACAAACCACCTCCTGCGGCTATTGCCGCCGGCACTCTATCAGCCACTAGCGGACACTTTTAACTGTGTCCTCAGCTCCGGGATCTACCCTTCCGCGTGGAAACACGCGGAAGTGGTGGCTATCCCAAAGGCCGGCAAGGATCCGCGCCAGGTGGAGCATTACCGGCCGATCAGCCTGCTCCCGTCTCTCTCCAAGATTTTTGAGAGATTGTACGTGGAGCGGCTGTGGCGCCACGTCACCGCTGAAGGGCTCCTTCCAGCTGAGCAGTTCGGATTCCGGCGGGGCCACTCGACCACGCACCAGCTCCTACGCCTGGTGGAACAGGCGATGAGGGCGCTGGAGACGCGGGAGTACCTTGGGGCGGTACTCCTAGACGTCTCCAAGGCGTTCGACAGCGTGTGGCACGAGGGCCTCGTGTACAAGCTCCTTGTACATGGGGTCCCGACGTCGCACGCACTTCTATTGCGGTCCTACCTAGAGGGCCGCACCTTCCACGTCCGGGCCGCCGGCGGCACATCCACCGACCGGCCGATTCGTGCAGGGGTACCGCAGGGGTCGGTTCTCGGCCCCCTGCTGTACACCTTGTACACCGCCGACGCACCGCGGGTGGCACGCGTGGAGTTGGCTCTTTACGCCGACGACACTGCGCTGTTCACCCGCAGCATGAACGTGGTCGCGATGTGCCGCCGACTCCAACTTGCGTGCGACGTCCTGGGGGCGTGGTCCACCAAGTGGCGTCTCAAATTCAACGCCGCCAAGAGCCAGGCGGTCGTCTTCACTCGGAGACGACTGCCTCCTGCCCTGCCGCCTGTCTCGATCTCGGGAGGCCCCATCCCGTGGTCACCAACAGGCCAATACCTCGGTGTGCGGCTGGACCGGCATCTCACCTGGCTACCGCACATCCGCGACATCAGGGGGCGGGCGATTGGGCGTCTCCGGGCGCTCTACCCGCTGCTGAACCCCTCGTCCACTCTCCCCCCTCGGCACGGCCTGACCGTGTACTTGGCCCTCGTCCGGCCGGTACTCGAGTACGCCGCCGTGGTGTGGGGGAATGCTGCTCCATCGCACGTTGCGATGCTCCAGCGTGTCCAAAATCGGGCGCTGCGACTCGCACTTCACAAGCCGCCTCGGTACCCCACGAGACTGCTTCATGAGGAAGCTGGCGTCCCGTTGCTACGGGATCGCATCAGGCAGTCCGCCAGGGTGTTCTATGCCTCTGCAGGACACTCTGGCAGTCATCTTATACGTGGACTGGGACACCAAGTCCACCGCAGGCCAACCACGCGCTGGCCTGATCTGCTGCGGGAGTAGCTTCTCCCGCAGCAGCTATGACGCATTTAAAGCAGCGTCCGCCCTCACGCGGGCGCTCACATAGGCCAAACCAACAGTGAGGCCACACAACAGCTCTAGAGGTCCAAACAGGAACAGCAGCTTCGCTGCTTAGCCTGTCCCTCCTCCTGGTAGATGAAACCAGTGAATTGCAGTGCAGTGCAGTGCAGTGCGCCGGCACGCACTCCGCTGCTCGACTCGCTGCCGCTCGCACCGGTCGTTTTCGTTTCCGTTTCGTGTGCACCGTCGCTAGCCCATCGCCATGTCCGGACGCGGAAAGGGAGGCAAAGTCAAGGGCAAGTCAAAGTCCCGCTCAAGCAGGGCTGGGCTCCAGTTCCCGGTCGGCAGAATCCACCGCCTCCTGCGCAAGGGAAACTACGCAGAGCGCGTCGGCGCCGGGGCGCCCGTCTACCTCGCCGCCGTCATGGAGTACCTCGCGGCTGAGGTGCTCGAGCTGGCCGGAAACGCGGCCCGCGACAACAAGAAGACGCGCATCATCCCGCGCCACCTGCAGCTTGCCATCCGCAACGACGAGGAGCTCAACAAGCTCCTGTCGGGCGTCACCATCGCACAGGGTGGTGTCCTGCCCAACATCCAGGCCGTCCTGCTGCCAAAGAAGACCGAGAAGAAGGCCTAAAGGAGGCCAAGGCAATCGCAGCGCCGCGTGCTCCCCTGCACGCAACGCGCTTTGCCGGCTCGGCTCGGCCCGGCCCACAACAATCGGCCCTTTTCAGGGCCACCACACAAACCTACGTCCAAAGCAAAATTTCAGTCGTCCTCGCCGCACCTTGTTTTGTTTTAACTTTGCACTTTCACAGCACAGCCGCCGCCGGCGCACGTCCGCCATCTTGTCGTCCACACAGCCCGTGTGGCCCAACAAACACACACACACACATTCATTTTGCACGGTCGCAGTCGCCTTCCAAACGACAACGGCAGCAATAATGACCATTGTTACAGGGAGGCGTGTCGACACACCGCCCTCCACTCCCGCGCGCAACGGCCGTCGACACGAACGAAACAGCTGATCCGGCCGCCTGTGCCCACACGCCTTGCCTCGGAAACCCCAACGCCGCCGCAAACACACAGAGCCAAACCACGCAAGCAAATAATCACCGCCTCTCGCACAACAACACACAGCCCGCCATCTCCGTCGCGATCGATACAACGACACACAATAACAAACACAAACGAAGCAGCTCCCACACACAGCCAGCCACATGACACGTTTCCTTTCCTTCTCCCCTCCCAGTCACATCACGTCGCTCAAACGGAAAGAAAGAAACAAACAAACAACACAGACTCTTTCGCACTTTTCAACTTCCGAACAGTGTGGTGGCCCTGAAAAGGGCCGTTTTCTAGTCTCTCCCACCCACAAGCACGGCCGCGGGAAGGCCAGCGCCCGCTGCGACGCAGCCTAACCGCCGAAACCGTACAGGGTGCGCCCCTGCCTCTTCAGGGCGTACACCACGTCCATGGCCGTCACAGTCTTGCGCTTGGCGTGCTCAGTGTACGTCACCGCGTCGCGGATCACGTTCTCCAGGAACACCTTCAGCACCCCGCGGGTCTCCTCGTAGATCAGACCAGAGATGCGCTTCACGCCGCCCCTGCGAGCCAGGCGGCGGATGGCGGGCTTCGTGATGCCCTGGATGTTGTCGCGCAACACCTTGCGGTGCCGCTTGGCGCCACCCTTGCCGAGCCCCTTTCCTCCCTTGCCGCGGCCTGTCATCCTTCCTTCCTCGGGCAAAGCAAAACGTGCACAAACAGCAGCTGCAGCGGCTGGCGAGTCGGCTACGGTCTGCGCCCAGCGCGCCCGCCGCCCCCCTATATAGACTCTGGCCCGCCCTCCCCCCACCACGCGCAACCGAGGGCATATAAGCGCAGCACGGAGGCGCGCGGGCCCGTTGTCAAGGCAGCACCGGACGCCGCGCCGCACCTAACCTCCACGCACGCCGCTCCGCTACCGCTATGGCCCGCACAAAGCAAACGGCCCGCAAGTCCACCGGCGGAAAGGCGCCGCGCAAACAGCTCGCCACCAAGGCGGCGAGGAAGAGCGCGCCCGCCACCGGAGGCGTCAAGAAGCCCCACCGCTACAGGCCGGGCACCGTCGCCCTGCGAGAAATCAGGCGCTACCAGAAGAGCACAGAGCTGCTCATCCGCAAGCTGCCATTCCAGCGCCTAGTGCGCGAGATCGCCCAGGACTTCAAGACCGACCTGCGCTTCCAGAGCTCCGCAGTCATGGCCCTGCAGGAGGCCAGCGAGGCCTACCTCGTCGGCCTCTTCGAAGACACCAACCTGTGCGCAATCCACGCCAAGCGCGTCACCATCATGCCCAAGGACATCCAGCTCGCGCGCCGCATCCGCGGCGAGCGCGCCTAAACCGCGCCGCGGCACCGCACCGCACAAACAAAAACGGCCCTTTTCAGGGCCACTAACATCTCTCCGTCGCGAGCAAACTTTGTCGGTCGCCTGCCTCTCGCCCCGCAACCCAAAAACAACAACCACCACTTCCCGTCCGTCCGCCACACCCGCTCACTCTGCCTGCCTGCTTAGCAGCGCGCAACAATCACACATCATCCCTCCCCGGCGCTCAAAGCGCACAATACCCAACGGCCGACGTCACACCGCACGGGTGGCTGGCCGGCCGGCCGCCGCTTTCGTTTCGAAAACACAAAAACAAACCCGCACTCCACTCCGACGGCCAACGGCCAGGCAGGCGCGCTCGCTCGCTCTACACGCCACCGAAATCCCCGCCGACTCCTTCCACATCTCAACGTGCCCCCCGTTGCAAAACATAACACACACACACACACACACAAAGGAACAAAACAACAAAGACCAGACACGACTAGACAAGACAGACATCCGAGAAGAACGAACGCAGGCAAGCCAACCAACGTATTCAAACAAAACAACGTGACAGAAAACCAACCGTCGGCCGCCGCCACAAACACGGCGACAATCAACAACAACACCGCTTACCGCTACCGCCGCCCACACCCGCCACCGACCCCCGCAATCCAACCACCACGGCACGCAAACAGCATCCCCACGGGCATACAGAAACGCCAGACAGACAGACACCCACACCAAACGCAACACGACAATCAAAACCTTCCCCGACGTGCTTTGATGGCCCTGAGAAGGGCCGTTTTGGGCCGCGCGTCTCTTGCGCGCCACTAGACGACGACGGGGGGTGGGGACGACGGAGTCAAGCGCCAAACCCTTCCTTTCTCCCATCTCTTTCTCCTCTACTCTACTTCTTCTTCTTGGGCGAAGCCTTCGCCTTAGACGGCGTCGTCGCCTTCTTCGGGCGCGGCGCCTTCGGCTTCTTCGTCGGAACCTTGGCGGCCTTCTTCGCCTTCGACGGCGACTTGGCCTTGGCCGGCTTGGCCGCAGCCGCCTTCTTCGCACCCGCGGGAGCGGCCGACGCCGCAGACGCCTTCTTGGCGGCGCCCGCCTTCCGACCGGTCGCCGCCTTCACGCCACCAGCCTTCTTTGCGCCGGCCGCACGGGCGCCCTTCTTCTCCTTGCTGGCCGGAGCGGCGCGCTTCTTCTTGGCACCGCCAGCACGAGCCTTGCCGCCCTCGGCCGCCCCCCCGCCGCCGGCGCCGGCAAGCTTGAACGAGCCGGACGCGCCCTTCCCCTTCGTCTGCACCAGCTCGCCCGCCACGACGGCCGACTTGAGGTACTTCTTGATAAACGGCGCCAGCTTCTCCGCGTCCAGCTTGTAGTGCGCGGCAATGTACTTCTTGATCGCCTGCAGCGACGACCCGCCGCGCTCCTTCAGACTCTTGATGGCGGCCGTCACCATCTCAGAGGTGCGCGGGTGCGCAGGCTTGGCGCGCGGCTTCTTCGCAGACGACGCAGACTTGGCCTTCTTCGTAGTGCCGGTGGCGGCGGGTGCCGCAGCAGTCTCGTTCGTAGCCGCCTGATCTGCCATTTCGACGACGCGCGTAACACACAGCGAGAGCGAGAGCGAGAGCGAGCGGGACGGCAGGCAGGCACGCAAGCACAGCACAGCAGCAGAGCAGAGAATCACAAGGCCCAGCCAGTGTCGCGGGCGGGCGCGGACGGCCGAGAGAGCGGCCGCCACTCTGCGCGCCGCCGCGCCGCGCCTCCCGCGCTTGCTACCGCCCAACGTCCGACAGCCTGTGCGGAGCAGCCCCAAACCTGCGCCACAACCGCCCGCGCCTTTCAAACCACCGAGGATGGGGCTACACACAGCCACACCACAGTCGCCAACCAGTCGCCACGGCAGCGCCGCAAACCACGGCCAAACTGCAGCTACCGCGCGCTACAGCCTGGGTCGGCCCGCCGAGAATCGCCGCCCCCGCCCAAATGCCGCCCCCACAGCCCCAGCCGACGACCCGCCACAATGGCCAAACCTTCGGCAAAACTCCCACACCGTCGCCGCGGCAGCCCGGCCAGCGCGGCCGGCGCCACAGCCACACAAGCCGAGGCGTGCGGCGATGACGGCCGTGCAAACGCGCCTCCGCCGCCCCATCGCCTTCCGTCGCCCTCCCGCCGTTTCCCGATCGGCCCGCAGCCGTCGGGCCACATCGCGCGCCGTCCTCCTCCTCTCGCCCGCCAACATTCACAGCCGTTTATCAACAATTGCCCGCCGCAAACGGACGCCGCCTGCGCAACAGGCGCCGCCGCCCCTCGCCGCTTCCGACCCAACCCCTCGACCGAGGCAAACCGCAATCCGAATCTACAGACCAACCCAATCTGCCGTCAGCACACACGACAGCCGACCTTACACGTTACGCGTTACACATTACGTTTACACGTCTAGGTTAGGTTAGGGTTAGGTGGACGTGGGTTAGGTTAAGGGGACTTGGGTTAGGTTAAGCGTCAAACTTAGGTTAAGCATTCAAACACGTCAGGCGTCAGAGGTTAGGTTAGGTTACACGTTAGGTTAAGGGGTCAGTGCTAGGTTAAAAAAAAGCGTTCAAACGTGAGGCGTCAGCCGGACAGCTTACCTTACGTAGACGTTAGGGGCTCACAGGCTGAGCTCACCTCGCCACACCACAGGTTAGGTTCGGTTCGCTCGGCTCAGCGTAAAGCGCCGAGGTCAGGGTTACGTTCGTTCACCTTCGGGCGCCACACTTTCGGTTGAAAGGTCGCGACGGGACGACGTCGGCAGGCACGCCGCAAACGAACAAAAACGTACAGACGACGTCGAAAACCGCCGACAGACGGGGGAGCAGCACGACCACGACCAGATACCGAGCGCGAACGAGACACACGCGAACCACCCCCACCGGCCAAAGGGCACCACACAACAACCCAGAGCACCACGTGTCGACACCAGAGCAACCCGCCGCTCACGCGACATGGCTGGCACCGAAGGGCAACCGCCCGCAACTGCGCTTTCCGCGCCGGCCCGGATGCACGTCGTGCTACAACAACACCACTACCGTACACAGCCGCTGTTCACAACATCACTATCATGCGCGCCCGCGGCTCGCCGCCGTCGCAGTCGCAGCCCCAACGCCAGCACTTTTGCACCACCATTCACACGCACCGCAACACAGCTCGCCGACACAGCCGAACAAAACAAACACCACACAACAACAGCAACAACGCCGCCGCCTCTACTTGTGCCGGCGACCCACCCCGCCGATGGCGCACCTTTCGCCAGCCGGCAATCGACACACACGCACCCACCCACCCCCCGGGGCCCAGTGCAAAAAAAAAACACACAAAAACAAAAAAACCAAACAAAAACAAAACGACACGGGAAGCGCACACCGCCACTTCGCGCGCACGCCACCAACCAGTCGTCGTCTCAAAATAACAAACACAAAAAAAAAATAAACTAACAACTAGGGCAACACGAAACAAAAAACGCCTCGCACGAACCGCCCACAAAAAGGACAAGCACACGCACAGCCTCTGCTGACGACCACGACGCAGCGGCACGCTGCTCCTGTCCCGCGCCCCGCGCCCCACTCGAGTCACAACTCACGCGACACCGTCAACGACGGGCTCGCTTCCCGCAACCTACCACCTTTCCGCCACGACGCACAGCCCCAGCCCCACCCGACGACGCGCCCGTGGCAACGACTGCACTTTCACCACCGCCTCCCCCTTCCCCCCCAAAACACACACACACACACACACACACACACACACACACACACACACACAGCCAGCCAAAAACGCACTCGCGACCCACACATGCACACGCCAACCAGTCAACGTCGACAACCACACGCAAGGCTCGAAACGAAACCGGCGTCCTTCCACGTTGCCATCAAGCTACGCGACACAAGACACAAGGAACCAACACAACAGCCGGCCCCACTAATTCCCCACTCTCACGCCGCAAAAAGCACACCGAAACCGCCAAACGCACGCACATTCCCCTTCGCACTGACACCGACCGGCTCGCTACCACACACCTCTCGGCAGCCGTTTCACGCCAATTCGCCACACCGCCCACACAGTCGACAAGCGCCCGCCCTGTACGGCACACGCAACGACGCAGCGCAGCAAAGGGCGCCCGCAACACATACCTCTCCTCCCCCTCTCTCTCTCTCTCCGCCGCCCGACGCGCCAACCGCCACACCACACCGCCAGCCACTCGCAAATTGTGCACTGCCACCAGCCACACGTCCAACACGCCGCGCCGCCTCCGGCCACCCGCCAGGGGGCGCTCACGTCCGCGACAACAGCGCGGCCCGCCGGGCCGGGCCGGGCCGGGCCGAACCGAACCGAGCCGCCGCTGCTCTGCACTCGGCACGGCCACACCCTGCTGCAGACCGGGCTCGTCTCTCTGTACGCGTCTGCCTGCGCATCAACACAACACGACCTTTTTTTTTTCCTCTCTCTACCGCCATCCCTTCTTCTCGCGTTTTACTCGTTGTTGCAGCAGCGGCGCACACCTACACATCCACAGCCCCAGCCGAGCCGAGCCGGCCTCACCTCAGGGCCCGCCGCCAGCGTCTCCTCCTCGGGCACAGGTGCGGTGCTGTGGCCGCCCATCCAACCGCATTGCTGGCCGTCCAGCCGCCAGGCGTTCCCACTGCCGCGAGCCACGCCGCGCACCGACCCTGCTGCAGAAAACGAAGCATAGCCAGAGACCGACCGATACACAAAGCAAGCCGTCGCCTCGCCTCTTGTCCTTCCTGCCTTCCTTCCGCCCCCGCCCTTCTCACACCACCGCCTCTCCACTTTCGCCCCCCCCTCCTCCTTTTTTTTTTTTTTTTTGTTTTCTTCTTTCTTTCTTTCTTTCTTTCTTTCTTTGGCCCTCTCTCCTTCCCGCCATGGCGGTTACGGCACCGCCTGCAGCGGCAGATTTTGTGCGCCCACACGCCTACTCCTACCACCATTAACCTCGCCCTGCCCTGCCCATCAACGTCGCAGTCGAACCGACGCTTGCCAACACACTGCCGACGTTCCTTTCTCTTTTCGGCCTACGCCCATTACGCGCCGCCGCCACAGCACCTTCCCTTCCCACAACACACCGACGTCATCACACGCACCCAAAACAGGGGCCACGACCGTGTTCCTCGCCCACTCCCGTCCCGCACGGTACGCACATTCCCAACTATTACCGCGCACCCTCCCTTTCCAATCTGTGTGTCTCTGTGTCTGTGTCCTGTCCGCGCGTGACGCCTCTCAACATCCGCCGTCCCCCGTCCCGTTTTCGCCCCCATGCCGTCGTCGCGCCGCCTCCTCCCCGTCCACCGCCGCCCCTGTCCGCCCCGCACCACACCATACACCGCTGCTTGTCCCGGCCGTTGCCACCAAAGGCGCCGACCGCAAACGCGCCACGCCGCAGCCCCCGTGCGTCTCGCGCTCGCTTGCATCTCCGTGCCGACGCTGCCTCTCTTCCCGCTCGCACTCGACCTCGACAACACAGTCTTTGGCTCCGCCACTGCGTGTTCCGGTGGTACGCACGCTGCAACACGTATGTATTCATTACCAGAGCGATGGCGAGGCATGACAGCATCTCTGTCTGACCAGAGAGTTATTTATCGTTGCTAGTCGGCGCTTGGACCGCGCCAGACGACAGTAGTGGCACGCACCGGGTCGCCAGGAACAGTTGTTATATATATTGTAGCGCGAGTCGGGAGAGGTAGTAGTCGGTCGACAGTAGTAGCGGGTGGACGGTTGTACTGAGCGGGCGTCGGCGGCGTGCTCTGCTCGTCTCGCGACTCTGGTCACGGTTCGGGACGATGTATAGTATATTGTGTTATAATCAAAAGGTAGTGTGAAGCTGCATTTTGCGCAAATCTGATAACGTATGTTCATTGTACTTATTTTGTTCAACGACAAAAAGCCCCACTATTACTTTTTTCTAAAGTAACTTTTGTCTTTTAACGAAAAACATTCACTTTTTAAAGACTACTTCCTATGGCATTTCCCTCCAAGGAGTGCAATTAATTACCAGCCAGCACTCATTCATTGCACACAGCTGTGTAAGGGGTATCTACAATTGAGGAGCGGATACAAATGCAATTTTTTGTTTTGTTTTTTTTTTTTTTGTGCGTTGTAACCTCCCCGCAAAATTTAAAATAATGGACAATGTTATTTACGGATGCTAATGGACATTGCGCTAATTGTAACCTCGCCCACAATGAGAGGTATTGAAAATGGCAACAAAAATGTTAAATTCGCAATCTGACTCAAATATAAATTCTTCACAACATTTAAAAGTCCGTTCAGTGACAAGAAACTTCAATTAAACCGAAATATCGGTCTTTGGCCCTGTGCAAAACAATCAGAATTAAAGTCTTACCTCAGAATAAATGGATGTCACATTTCTGCTCTTGTTTGTTGCGCAGCGCTTGGAGGAACTGCATTGCAAATAATAATATTCTCTTTTTTTTTTGTGATTTTAGTGAAATTTTTCTTCAAAGAAGTGGAATGAAATGTGAAGTGCAACGAACTCTTCAGTTCAATAAAAAATTAAATGTTTGAAAAATGCTTTTGAAATAAAAATTATTATTGGGGAACTTGTTGGAGAATAATTACAATAAATAAAATTGTTCATTATCTAATGATTATATTAATTAACAGTATACCTTATTCACCATCTTGACCAGTGTTGCCGACCGCCTACATCACACAACCGCACTCGGCTGCTACTACTGACCGACCGCTCTGCATGACGACTATTAGCGTACTGCACGCGACGACTACTGACAGAGTACAGCCCTCAACTAGACAGACCTACAGACTCGCAACGACCGACCGACTGACTGACTGACTGACTGAGAACCGCTCGCAACACTCGCGCGGTCCAGCGCAAACTCTCTGGTCACAGATGCTACAATGTCTCGCCATCGCTGCTATGTTACATACGTGTTTCAGTGTCTTTTTCATTGGGGTGACGATCTTTGGCTCTTTTTATTCTGAATACAGGGCCAAAGGTCAACGCTGCTGCCCTTATACAATTTATCAGGTTTCATTATGTCTGTTGCAATGTTACATACGGTTCATTCTTTCATTAATATTATCGTTGGGTTTGTTTTGTAGGGACGTTAACATTCTGGCACATTTCTATTATCATCGGACTCTCTGCTATTTGTGCAGGGAGGTTATACCTGGGTCCATTTCCATTTCCATTTACATTCTAATATTGATAGACTTTTTGTTTTCTTTTTTGTTTCTTGTTGTTTTTCCTTCTTTTTTTTGTTGTTTTTTTTTTGTTTGTTTTGTTTTTCCCGCTCTCACCACCACCGCCGCATCACGCCTCCCGTTTTCTTGGTTTCTTTTCTGTTCTTCAACTGCTTCAACATCACCGCGCCCCATTTCCACACCACAGCCATCAGCCTCCAAGACGGGCAGGCGCAGTGTGCCATTTCCGGCGCACAAGCACACCCGTACGGTACTCTCCTCGCCCCCACGCCACCAACAACACAGCGACCACGCGGCTGTCAGGCACGGCACGGCACGGCACGGCACCGGCGAAATGCGCCGCCCCCGCCCCTCCGCGCATCCGTCCGTCTCGCCACGTTCACTGACAGCCGCGTCTGCGGCTACACCACGACAACCACAACACAACACCGCTCCCCTCCCTGGCAACTCATTGTTTTTCTCCTCCTCTTTTGCACAAACCACAACGCCGAGCACAGGCGCAAGCCACCCACACCGCGCCCCTCCCCGTCCCGCCTTTCTTTGGCCGCCGCTCCTCGTTTGCCCCCTCCCATCTCCCGAAATGCCATGCCAGCAGCGTTACGCATGCCCCTCCCCTGTCCACACAACACTACCGCCAAACGAACAGCCTTCCGGGCCACATGCAGGGCACGCCCACCTCCAAACACTGCCAATTCACGGACGCACACACACACACACACACTTTCTCGACACCTTTCTGTACGGAGGGTGCGTCATCTCGACCGTGACAGAGTGACGCCAACTATCGACGATCCATTTCCCCCCACTGGTGAAACATGTCCACTAACACCTACATACATCATTCAAGTACACAGACAATAGCATACACACAATGGGAGGGCACACGAACATGGACGGCACGGCACTGTCATACACTCTTCCTCACAACCATATCAACAAACGTTACGTACATCCGGGAAAGCGAAAGCGAAAGCGAAAGCGAAAGCAAAAGCAAAAGCAAAAGCAAAGCCCAATGCAGCCGTCAAAGGTAACGTTCACCACGGCAGACACTTGCAGCCGCGCCGCCGTTAAACGCATTTCAGTGCGGCTCCAATACGCCTCCGACACGGGAACGTTCCGTTGCTCTACGAATGCGTTTCTCCCCTTTTTCCCTTCCTCTCTCTTTTGCCCCCCCTCCTTGCACTCTTGCCTCATTCCTCACGTTCTGCCCAGACATTCGACCGATCAAAGTCAACCTTTCGTCACCGTTCTCAGCGCGACGGTGTACAACAGTATGACGGGTGTGCCCAAGACTTCGGTTCAGTTGCGTGACGCCGGTCTATCGCGCCGATCGACAGTTACTCAGGGGGCGACGGATCGGACCACGTCACCGACACACAAAACACTTTCAAACAAACACATACATACCGGATGGACACAGACAAACACGTGTACAGACATTCGCCAAACAAACGACGACCGCCGCCGCCGCCGCCGCCGCCGCCGTCTAGCGTCGCGCTTACTGTACTGCACTGGACACGCGTGCATCTTGAATGACGACATCGGTGTGCGTGCGTCGTACGCAATCAGTCAGACACGGCTATCAAAAATCAGAGTCGAATGGTACATCATCGTGCGTGTCGCCGTACACGTACAGTACAATACAACAACAATGCGTCTTAATGGCACGTTCAATTTCAACGTCACTCACACACCTCCACGCTGCAGTTACGTCGCACCATTGTCAAACTCGGCGTACAGCAAAGGGAATAGTGGGCGGCAAAAAAAAACCAAACAAAAACATTTCACATTTCACCCTCGCCATGTATGATGTGCAAAAAACAAACCCGCAAACGGCCGTCGTTACGGTGACACAAAAGTCGCCGATCGCACTGTCCCCCCTCGCAGACAGGTAACACACACACACCACCACCAATGGGTCAAAACCACTCCAACGAGGCGTGCCACCATTCCACGCCACGGCGACCAACCTCGTGGCCGTCCCCCGCAACACGCTTTGACGCGCCCCCCCCCCACCCACAATCAAAATGCACACATACATCACAGCCGTCCACACAAACAACAACAACAACAATTCCGCCCTTCCCGCAAAAGGCAAGTTGGTGGCCCTGAAAAGGGCCGTTTTGCCGCTCTCGCAACGGAGGAGCCTTCTCCATCCTTCCTTCCACTCCAGAGCCACCTCCTTACTTGGAGCTCGTGTACTTGGTCACCGCCTTCGTGCCCTCGCTCACGGCGTGCTTGGCCAGCTCGCCAGGCAGCAACAGCCGCACAGCGGTCTGGATCTCGCGGGACGTGATGGTCGAGCGCTTGTTGTAGTGCGCCAGGCGAGAAGCCTCGGCCGCAATGCGCTCGAAAATGTCGTTCACGAAGCTGTTCATGATGCTCATCGCCTTCGACGAGATGCCCGTGTCAGGGTGCACCTGCTTCAGCACCTTGTAGATGTAGATGGCATAGCTCTCCTTCCTCTTGCGCTTCTTCTTCTTGTCGCCCTTCGAAATGTTCTTCTGCGCCTTGCCAGCCTTCCCGCTAGTCTTGGGCGGCATCTCGAACGAACGTACGGCAGCAGCAACACCAGTAGCAAGCGCTCCGCTCTAGTCAGCGTCTCCCCACACAGTGGCACCCGCCGCCAGCCGCCGCCGCACCTTTACCAGCTCGCCCTGTTGCGGCCGCCGACCAATGGGGCGCGCGCGCAACCGGCCGCCGCACCCGAGCCCATAAAGCACCCCCACCCCGGCTGCGCCGGCACGCACTCCGCTGCTCGACTCGCTGCCGCTCGCACCGGTCGTTTTCGTTTCCGTTTCGTGTGCACCGTCGCTAGCCCATCGCCATGTCCGGACGCGGAAAGGGAGGCAAAGTCAAGGGCAAGTCAAAGTCCCGCTCAAGCAGGGCTGGGCTCCAGTTCCCGGTCGGCAGAATCCACCGCCTCCTGCGCAAGGGAAACTACGCAGAGCGCGTCGGCGCCGGGGCGCCCGTCTACCTCGCCGCCGTCATGGAGTACCTCGCGGCTGAGGTGCTCGAGCTGGCCGGAAACGCGGCCCGCGACAACAAGAAGACGCGCATCATCCCGCGCCACCTGCAGCTTGCCATCCGCAACGACGAGGAGCTCAACAAGCTCCTGTCGGGCGTCACCATCGCACAGGGTGGTGTCCTGCCCAACATCCAGGCCGTCCTGCTGCCAAAGAAGACCGAGAAGAAGGCCTAAAGGAGGCCAAGGCAATCGCAGCGCCGCGTGCTCCCCTGCACGCAACGCGCTTTGCCGGCTCGGCTCGGCCCGGCCCACAACAATCGGCCCTTTTCAGGGCCACCACACAAACCTACGTCCAAAGCAAAATTTCAGTCGTCCTCGCCGCACCTTGTTTTGTTTTAACTTTGCACTTTCACAGCACAGCCGCCGCCGGCGCACGTCCGCCATCTTGTCGTCCACACAGCCCGTGTGGCCCAACAAACACACACACACACATTCATTTTGCACGGTCGCAGTCGCCTTCCAAACGACAACGGCAGCAATAATGACCATTGTTACAGGGAGGCGTGTCGACACACCGCCCTCCACTCCCGCGCGCAACGGCCGTCGACACGAACGAAACAGCTGATCCGGCCGCCTGTGCCCACACGCCTTGCCTCGGAAACCCCAACGCCGCCGCAAACACACAGAGCCAAACCACGCAAGCAAATAATCACCGCCTCTCGCACAACAACACACAGCCCGCCATCTCCGTCGCGATCGATACAACGACACACAATAACAAACACAAACGAAGCAGCTCCCACACACAGCCAGCCACATGACACGTTTCCTTTCCTTCTCCCCTCCCAGTCACATCACGTCGCTCAAACGGAAAGAAAGAAACAAACAAACAACACAGACTCTTTCGCACTTTTCAACTTCCGAACAGTGTGGTGGCCCTGAAAAGGGCCGTTTTCTAGTCTCTCCCACCCACAAGCACGGCCGCGGGAAGGCCAGCGCCCGCTGCGACGCAGCCTAACCGCCGAAACCGTACAGGGTGCGCCCCTGCCTCTTCAGGGCGTACACCACGTCCATGGCCGTCACAGTCTTGCGCTTGGCGTGCTCAGTGTACGTCACCGCGTCGCGGATCACGTTCTCCAGGAACACCTTCAGCACCCCGCGGGTCTCCTCGTAGATCAGACCAGAGATGCGCTTCACGCCGCCCCTGCGAGCCAGGCGGCGGATGGCGGGCTTCGTGATGCCCTGGATGTTGTCGCGCAACACCTTGCGGTGCCGCTTGGCGCCACCCTTGCCGAGCCCCTTTCCTCCCTTGCCGCGGCCTGTCATCCTTCCTTCCTCGGGCAAAGCAAAACGTGCACAAACAGCAGCTGCAGCGGCTGGCGAGTCGGCTACGGTCTGCGCCCAGCGTTACTCCGTTACTCATGTGCCTACCTGAGGCACGTGTGTGAGCAGGGTAAGCACTTGTGTGCTGTTCCTGCAGGACCTGAAAGAGATGTTTTTGAAAAGACTTCCTAACTGTTGTTGGGGTCCTCTCGGTGTTTATCTCGTGGGTCCTGGTGTTGTTGGGGGAAGGGTTATTCCCGCAACAGGTCCGGCCAACGGGTAGTTGGTCGATGGTGTTGCTGCTGGCCCAAGTCCCGAATGAGCCGATTGCGGGATTGACCCGCTTTTTGGTAAAACTGACGTGCTAGGACTCGGAATCGGTCCCGCAACGTCAGGATACCCGTGTCTTCATGGAGAAAGGTGGTTGGGTAGAACCTGGGAAGGCCCAGCGCAAGCTTGAGCGCCTTGTTTTGGACGCATTGTAGCGATCGTATCGAGGAGTCGGCGGCATTGCCCCACACCACGGCCGCGTACTCTAACACTGGACGTACCAGTGTCAGATACAGCGTGATGCCGTGACGGGAGGGCAATGTGGACTCCGGGTTTAGCAAGGGATAGAGTGCACGAAGCCGCCCTATCGCCTTGTTTCGGATCCACTGGATGTGTGGGGCCCAGGTGAGCCGCTGGTCTAGTCTCACTCCGAGGTAGGTAGCTGTTTTTGACCACGGGATGGGGCCTCCCGCGATGTGTAGGGCTTCTAGGTTTGGCGGCACTCTGCGCTTCGTGAACGCCACCGCCTGGCTCTTGCCAGCGTTAAATTTAAGGCGCCACATGGTGGCCCAAGCACCAAGCGCTTCACATCCTTGCTGGAGGCGACGCCCCATGGTATGCGCGTTCATGCTCCGGGTGAACAGAGCAGTGTCGTCCGCATAGAGGGCCAACTCTACTCCGTTCACTCGCGGAGCGTCGGCGGTGAAGAGCGAGTAGAGTATGGGGCCTAGTACCGATCCCTGCGGTACGCCGGCACGTATGGGTCTGTTTGTGGACCTTCCCTGTTCTGCCCTGACGTGGAAAGTCCTGCCAGATAAGTAGGACCTGAGAAGCACTCCGTGCGACGTCGGTACCCCGAGTACAAACAACTTGTAGACGAGGCCGTCATGCCACACGGAGTCGAAGGCGCGTGAGACGTCCAGGAATACCGCCCCAAGGTATTCCCTCGTCTCCAGCGCCCTCATAGCTGGTTCCACGAGGCGGAGCAGCTGGTGGGTCGTGGAGTGACCTCCACGAAAACCAAACTGTTCGTCTGGCAGTATGTCTTCCTGGTCCACGTGTTGCAGAAGTCGCCGCACGTAAAGTCTCTCGAAAACCTTCGAGAGACATGGGAGGAGGCTGATGGGTCTGTAGCTGGATGGCGACCGGGGGTCCTTGTCTTGCTTCGGGATGGCCACCACCTCGGCATGTTTCCACACCGAGGGGTAGACACCCGAGGCCAGGATTTCGTTAAAGACTGTGGCCAGGTATTGCTCGTACTCCTGAGGAAGATTCCTGAGGAGTGAGTTCGGGATGCCGTCGATGCCCCCTGCCCTCCGGGCGTTGAGCGATCGGAGTTGCAATGCGACTTCTTCGGCGGTGATGGGGTCTATGCTGTCACCCTCCTCTCGTGCTTCGAGGAAGACTGGGAGACGTTCTTCCACTAGACGGACGTGGGCCACGTCGATGTCTTCTACCATGGGTCGGAAGTTTGCCTCAAAGGTGTCCGCTAGGACACTTGCCTTGGCGTCCGGCTCGCAGTAGTGGTCCTGACCGAGTTGCAGGGGAGGAATGCGCTGCCTGCGGCGCAGAAAACCTCTCACGACTCGCCATGCACTGCCGTCATCTGGGTCGAGGGACTCGACAAGGTCGGCCCATGCTTGGTTGCGGTGTTCGCGGACGGCCGCAGTGATGGCACGACGCATGCGGTTTACGCGGCGTTTCGTTTCTGGCTGTCGCGTTATTTGCCACTCACGGAAGAGATGGTTTTTCGCAACTATAAGCTCCCGTATTGCTTGCGGGAGGCGTCGCGACCTGTCTTGCGGCCGATGAGTGCGACCAGGTGTGGCAGTCTCTGCAGCTCGCAGGAGCGCCTGATTTAGGGAGGCGATGGCGGCTTCCGCCCCCACCTCCTCCGGATCAGGGGCATCTGTGAGGTACTCCCGTACCTCGGTTTGGAAGTGCTCGACGTTGATATTTTTGAAGGATGGACGACCGGCCCGCACCGCCGCGCCGACGACGTCCATGTCAAAGATCACCGGCAGGTGATCTGATGACAAAGCCGTCCTCGTCTCGGCAGTCGTAAATCGATCGACCCCCCTCAGTATAGCAACGTCGAGCACGTCAGGTTGTCCGCGCACTGGGATGTGGGTTGGGTCGTAGGGCCCTAGAATGATGGCGCCGTGTCTGAGGGCGGCGCGTTCAAGTCGGCGCCCGCTGACATTTGTGAGGCGGGAGTTCCAGTGGGCGGACTTTGCGTTAAAGTCCCCCCCGATGAACAGCCTCCCCTCCATGTCCAGTAGGGTGTCGAAATCGGCCTCTTGCAGAACACCCCGCGGCGGCCGGTATGCCGCCACGAAGGTGATCTTGCCGACAGACGTGTTGACGGTCACGCCGGTGGCTTCAACGTGCTCGAGTTGTGGCAGTTGCACCGGGTAGTGCCGCAAGGACGACCTAACATACGCCGCCGTGGGTCGGCCGGTCGGTGCGGTAGCAGCTGTAGTTTGCGACCCTGACGTGCACACCGGGCTTTAGGAATGTTTCACAGACGAGGCAGATGTCTACTGCCTCGCTGTATAGAAATTCCCTAAATTCACCCTGCTGCGGTATAAGACTGTTTGCGTTAAAAACGCAAATAGTCAGGCCATGGGTATGGTCGTTATCCATGACTGGGGGGCTGGGCGATGGCCTGGAGGGCCGTCGCAGCTGCGGAGACTAGACTGGGTAGTTGTGTCATGATTCTGTTTAATGTTTGCAGTAGCGTCTGCAGATCATCACTGATAGCGCTCGCGGCCGCGGGGGCGGGTGGCGCTGGGGCTGTACTAGGCTGGCACTGTTTTGCGACGGGTGTCTGCGCAGCAGGGGCAGCCTGTCCATTTTCGGCGCGGGTCGGGGGGTGCGGTGGGAGTAGCCCAGCAGCACTGGGTTCCGGCTGTGTGTTGGTAGGTGGTTGCAGGTTGCGGGCGGGTAGGCGGCGTTCACCGCGAGGCGGGGCCTGCTGTTCAGCAGCCCGTCTCCCGGCAACGGACGCAAAACTGACTCCTGGCTGCACTTTTTTGGCAGCCTTGCCACGCTTGCGGGATTTGAATGCGTTACAGCCCCTGTAGCTAGCAACATGCGGCTCACTGCAGTTGCAGCATTTGGGCTGTTCGTCGCGCTTTTTTGCGCAGTCACGGCTTTGGTGTGCACCTGCACACTTTACGCAACGCGCGGGCATGGTGCAGTTGTGTGCAACATGGTCTAGGCCTTGGCAGGAGTAACACTGGAGCCTCTTGCCTTTGGCCTTGAGTAGTTCGACTGAAACGTCGATGTCCGCAATTTTGTCGAGTTGGAAGATTTTCCTGTTGTCCTCGTTGTCCACTAGGACGACAAGGAACAACGGCATCTTTTTGTGCGTACGCGGCGATGTCATTAATTCTACCGTGCGCGCGGAAAAACCCGACTCCGCGAGTTCTTGTTTAAGGTGGGTAGGGTCCATCTTGATTGGCAGGTGACGTATAACCACCTTTAGTAGCTTCAGGGACTCGGTGTTGTGGGTATAGCAATGGAGTCCCTGATCCCTAACGAGATCCATGAGCTTTTTGTGCTCGTCTATGGATGTTGGGAGGACCTTGTAGACGTTATTCGATTGGACTTTGAATGACTTTACTTCCACCACTTCTTTAATCATGCGGCGGAGGTCCATGAACTCGTCGTCCCACGTCACGATTACTGGAGGGGGGCGTGTCTGTTTACGTGCTGGGGCGGCGGGTTCCGCTTCCATGACAACTTCGGTTGCCTCTGCGAACCGATTTGATGTGGCTGGCGGTGGGGCGAGCACCTTCTCCAGCCTTTTGGGCTTGGCAGTGTGCCGCCGGTTTGGTACGGTAAAACCGTCTTCCTCGGCTGCAGGGGGCGCTGTGGGGGCGTCTGCAGCAGCAGCCTTCTTTTTTGTTTGGCGCCCTTCAGGCGCGGTTACTGCGGTTTGTTCCTCAGAGTCAGAGGTGGCTGGTCGTTTCCGTGATGCCTGTTGCACATCCATCGGCATCTCTGCCGATAGAAGTGTCCCCAGGTTGGCTTCAGGAATTTCTAGTAGAACTGGCGTTGTTGGGTGCCGTGTTGGGTTTGGGTGGTCGCTGTCAGTCAGTCTCTGCGCGGCGAGGACTGGCGCACTAGCGGCTTCTTCACTGGAATTGTCCGTTGGGGCGATCAGCAGCGCACTGGCTTCTTGAGTAGCCAAGACTGGTGACGCAACACCATTCGGGGCCGCCTCCGCCAGAGCAGCAACATCTTGAGTTGCTACACCCAGCAGGGCTCCCGGCGGAACAATCACCTCTTCTATGGCCGAGCGCGGCAGTTCACTCAGCGGAAAGGAAGACTCTGTTTGCGGCTGTTGTGCCCGGGCGGCGGCTAAGTCGTGGCGCACGAAATGTGCGTACGCCCTTTCCGCGGCCTCTTTTTCTGCGGGTGTTTCTGGCTTTGCTATGCGATTCATAATCACATACAGCTCAACGGCAGAGATGGGGCGGTAGCCTGAGGGAGCGCAAGAAGCGCCGACCGTGGACGCGGTATCGCTGTGGGCGGGTGGTGTGGCGGATGTTGCCGCCGACAGAGTGCGGTCTGTCGTGACAACATCCTCTATGGCGGTTAGGCAGCTATTATTTGGGTCCATGGGGCACCTGTAATTGAGAAAGAAAAGATGTAGATATCTAACTCTAGTGATCGCGGACTGGTCCCACGTGAAGGGGGTCCTGGATCACAGCGTGCCCTAACGTTCCCTAGGCGTGACGCAAATCGATTCCTGAATCGATTTGTGCCACAGCCAGTAGCAGATAACACGACAATTTTGCCGCTGACCAACCCGCGCGCGAGCAGGAGAGACAAGCTTTTGCTTTTGCCACGCGGACGCCGTTGACCAACGCACCTTAACAAAGGCGCGCAGACAAAGACGCGCGAGAACAATAGCGCGGGCGAGACAATAGCAGCTGCGGTGAGCCAGAGCGTCCTCTCGCTACGGCGGCTCAGCGCGGTCTCTTCTGTCTGCTCTTCGTCTGCGCCCAGCGCGCCCGCCGCCCCCCTATATAGACTCTGGCCCGCCCTCCCCCCACCACGCGCAACCGAGGGCATATAAGCGCAGCACGGAGGCGCGCGGGCCCGTTGTCAAGGCAGCACCGGACGCCGCGCCGCACCTAACCTCCACGCACGCCGCTCCGCTACCGCTATGGCCCGCACAAAGCAAACGGCCCGCAAGTCCACCGGCGGAAAGGCGCCGCGCAAACAGCTCGCCACCAAGGCGGCGAGGAAGAGCGCGCCCGCCACCGGAGGCGTCAAGAAGCCCCACCGCTACAGGCCGGGCACCGTCGCCCTGCGAGAAATCAGGCGCTACCAGAAGAGCACAGAGCTGCTCATCCGCAAGCTGCCATTCCAGCGCCTAGTGCGCGAGATCGCCCAGGACTTCAAGACCGACCTGCGCTTCCAGAGCTCCGCAGTCATGGCCCTGCAGGAGGCCAGCGAGGCCTACCTCGTCGGCCTCTTCGAAGACACCAACCTGTGCGCAATCCACGCCAAGCGCGTCACCATCATGCCCAAGGACATCCAGCTCGCGCGCCGCATCCGCGG